>NC_090930.1:1312919755-1313229854 GCF_040938575.1 Ambystoma mexicanum | reverse complement strand
AGCTTTCTGTATCAGACACTCAGTGTGACTCTTAAGAAAACATCAGTGCCATGCTTCTGTTGGATTCTGGGTGTAATTCCACTGCCACTCAGCAATCTTCAGCGAAGTTGCACTTCACATACTTTTGGAACAAGGATTTGTTCAGTTGGACTGCCAATTCATCTATTAGGGTTTTTTCTGCAAGGAGGCTTTTTCCCTGCTTATTGTGGGCTTGCTCCTTGGGGTCCCTCTGGGCCTGGGTCTATTTCGGGCAAAGGTGGATCCCGAGGGGGCTCGCCCGTATTTGCACCAAAAGAAAGAGAAGAAAGCAAAAGAACCCCGGAAAACTCAGAAGAAGAAGGACTCAGAGGTTCAGGACAGGACCTTTGAAGAGACTGGTGAGGAGGACACAAGGGAGGGATTTGTGGAGCGTTTGTTTGTTTGTTTATTTATTTGTAGGGCACACCGAACCCTTAGGTAACTGGGCGCAACAAGGTTCAAAGGATACTTTAAGCTTAGTTACAGATTATGGACACTCCAGGACATACATGTATACATAGCACAATAATGGGATATAAGGGGGTTCATACATGCATACATGCGTAGGCTGTTACAGGCAATTACAGAGCGGCCCAAGGCCAGGTATAAAGTGCAGGATAAAGTTTGGTAACTTGTGCAATGGTACATGCAGTTAATCATGAGGGTCATTGGAGTGTAGCCAATTGAGCGTGTTACGCCTGAAGCTGTAATAGGACTGGTCCATTCTGAGCTCAAGTGGGAGTGCATTCCAAATTTGGCTGCGTTTTTGTAGGCAGTAAGCATTAGCCACTCTTGAAGGACGGGTTGAAGTTCTTCTGACTATTCTTTCAGTAAGATAAGGGGGAGCTGCATTGTTGAGACACTTGAATATGAGTGAGGTTGTTTTAAGGAGAATTCTGACATTTATTTCTAGCCAGTGGTGTTCTCTTCTCATGTTAGATACGTGTTCTCTAATAGGTACGTTCTGGGCAGTTCTGAGGGTGTTTTTTTCCAGGATTTGAATTTTGGCAGTAATGTATTTGTTGGCTCCCAAATATAAGGCATTACAATAATCCAGTTTTGCCATTTTTAAGGCATTAAACAAGGTCATGCAGCTGGTTTGTGTTAAAAAGTTCTGCAGGCTCTAATCAATTTGCACGTATAGGCCGTGGATGATGCCAGCGAGTTAACCTGTTTCCCTAGAGTTAGGGTGGAGTCGAGGTAGAAACCTAACGTTTTCACTTCTTTGGCTACAGTGATTATGTTGCCATCAATGTTAATGATAGAGTAGTTGGAGTTGAGTTTTTTTAAATTGGCAGCAGACCCGAGAATCAGGATCTCAGTTTTGTCGTCATTCAGGCAGAGGCCGGGGGTTGCCATCCATGCCTGAATAAGGAGGTATATTTCATTGGCCAAGGTGTATTTACTTGTGTATAGGCGTGTTATAAATGCCATATCATATCATATCATATCATATCAAGGCCATATCAGAGGCAAAAGTCTGTCCAATTTATCAAATAGGGGCTTGGTAAATATGTTATACATGGTTGGCGAGACGCAAGAGCCTTGTGGAACACTGCATGTTGTCTGGATCGGGTCCGCCAATGCCGGCGTGGAGAAAACTCTCATAGTTCTGTTATCTAGAAATGACTGGACCCAGGCTATAGCATCACTTGAGAAGTTGGCGGCTGATGCAAGGTGTTTTCACAAGACTGTGTAGGCCACCAAGTCGAAGGCCGCCGACAGGTCAAGGGGGAGCAGCATGGCGGTGTTTCCCCTGTCGTTGAGCTTGTCAATTTGTGCCTTGAGGTCAATTAGGGCTGTCTCTGTGCCATGTTGTGGTCTAAATCCGGATTGGCGGGGGCCTAAAAGCTGGTTAACTTCAAGATAGTTCTGAATTTGAAGATAGGCTGCTCTATCTATTATCTTGATAAGGAAGGGTACTGTGGTGATGGGTCTGTAGTTAGTAGGGATGGAGGGGTCTAGAGTTTATTTCTTAAGGAGAGGTAAAACCCAGGACTCTTTTAAATTACCTGGGACAGTAATTGTTGAGAAAAAGGCATTGATTAATTTAGAGATGAAAGGAGCTAAATCTATCGCTGCATCTTCGATTAGCTGGGCAGGGCAATTGTCACCCTTGCAGTTGGATGGCTTCAGTGATGAAATGATTTTTTCAGTTTCCTGGATGGAAACTTTGGTGAATTTTAATAATGCTGGACGGGTGCTGTGTCTGTGGTCGGGTTGGTAATTTGCATCTCGGTGAGGGGCAGAGAGGCCTTTTTTATAGCAATTTTGTTTTGTAGAGTTGTGATTTTATTGGCTAGGGCATTCTGTATACTAGTGCACCAGTGCTTGTCTTTAGCGGCATTGTCAGGCAGAGGTATGGGAGATTCAAGTTCCCGTAAGATCACAAACAGTTCCTTGGTATTGGAGCTGGCGTTGGCAATTCTTTCGTTGAATAGATCTTTTTTTGGTACGGGTGATCACTTTTTTATATTTTTAGCAAAGAGCTCTAATTGCAATTTGCTTTCTTCAGAAGGGTGGTGTCGCCACAATGTTTCTAGTTTTTTCTTTTGCAGTCTTAAAGCTTTAAGGTGAGGGGTTAACTAAGCATTGAGGTGTGCCTGCTGTTTACTCTTACGTAGTTTGAGGGGAGCAATAGTATCAAGGGCCTTGGTCATGGAATTATTGTAGAGCTCCACAAGGAGGTCGGGTCCAAGTTACTGGGGACAGTGTTGATGGATGGGGGGAGCTTGTCAGTTGTGATGTTTTTGTTTATCTAGTAGGGATAGGCGGCGCCATAGCTTTAGCTTTAAATGCTTGTTTATTTATAGATATGGAAAAGTCAATAAGGTGGTCGTCTGTCCATTGTTGAGGGGTAGTTTTAGTGAAAGTGGTAGTGCAGTTTAGGGCAGCAACCCAGTCTAAGGTCCTTCCTTTGTTGTGGGTTAGGGTGTGGACAATTTGGATTAGACCATGTTCAGTAAACATAGTTGCTATGGTTTGGGCATGTTTGTCTTCTGGATTGTTAAATCCTAGGTTGAAGTCGCCCAGTATTAGTAATTGTGAGGTGTCTTTGGTATTGTTAGCGAGAAGACTAGATCGGTCCTCCTCAAAGGTGCCGATGGGCCCTGGTGGCCTGTATATTAGGTAGATTGTTAAAGTACTGCAGTTGGAGATGGGCACTTTAGCAGTGAGCAGTTCACATGATTTAAGTGGGGGCAAAGTTAGAAGTCTAATGGCAAGGTTGACTTTTGCTATAATGGCAAGGCTGCCTCCTCTGGCATTAGGTCTGTCCATTCTGATCAAGTGATAGGTATTCGGTATGGCTAGTGTGAGTGCAGGGCCAGCTGCCACATGTAGCGAGGATTCCGTGATAGCTAGGAGGACAAGGATGTCAGTGGATAGGATGTCTGCTATTTCTGTGGCATGAGCTACTAAGGACCTGGCATTAATCAGGGCTCCAGTTATCGTAGTCATATCTGGGAGCTTAGGTTTCTGTGGTTCCGTGGCAGTTCGTTTAGGTTGGCGAGTCTTGTCATTAGGTGTAGTTGGGCCATCAGATTGCTTAGGAGATGGGGTGATTGTGTTGCAATTAAATCGGGAGTTTAGGTCCTTGTTACTATTAGTTCTAGGCTCATAGAGGCATGGTAGTCTGGCTCGGAGTCTGATATTTCTATCAAATGTAGGACAAGGTAGATACTTAAGTTGGGTCATGATTAAATAAATTAGTGGTAGGGTAATCAGCAGATGGATCAGCTGAGTCTTGGTAGGTGAACATAGTATTATGCAGGTATAGGGTTAAACTAGTGCAGCAGCCTGACAGGTGAAGGCTATCAGATGGGCAAATCTCGTCCCTCCTAGTACAAGGCAGGTGAGGTGCAAATCAAGTAAGCTTAATCAGATATGGGCTGGGCAAATGCAGGTCACAGTGAGTTAGTCTGCTATAGGGTATAGGGTATGTAGGTCACAATAAGCAGTCTGGCCTAGTCAGGGCATATATAGAGCACAGTGGGCAGGTCTAACCTGAGCGGGGTATGTAAATCACAGTAGGCAGGTCTGACCTAGGCAAGGCATATGTGAATCACGGTAGGCAAGTCTAACCTTGACAGTGCATGCATAGATCACAGTGGGCAAGTTTAACCATACATAGATCACAGTGGGCAAGTTTAACCTGAGCAGGCCATATATAGATCACAGTCGGCACACATACAACGCCCAAGTCCTACAATGGCTTCCTTAGAACAGTACCAAAAATTGGTGAATGCCATACAGGGCCTGAGAATGGAGGTACAATCATTTCAGACCGAGAACATGGGTCTTCTCCACCAAGTGGCAGCCAGAGACGATCATCGCAGCGATCTACCTCCGATGCCTCTACCTTGTGGGAAGTATGACAGCAACCCAAGATCACTGAAGGAATTCCTGGAAGCCTGCTTGCTGTACTTAACTTTCAGACCTAAGACTTTTGAAACCGGCTGAGCTAGGGTAGGCGTCCTGATTTCTAACCTTGTGGGCAATGCCCTGGCCTGGGCTACCTCTCTGGTGACTCATTCGGACACTTCTCTGACAGACTATGACCAGTTTGTTATGAACTTTCGATCCTGATTTGACCGTCCGGAAGTCCAATTCTCCTCGTATGAAGCTCTACTAGAAATACGGCAAGGTCTCCCAGATGTACAGACCTATGTGTCTCAATTTCAGAGGCTCGCGGTACATGCAGGTTGGTCTGACTCAGCTCAGCAAACTTTATTCAGAAAGGGGCTGAATGATGACATCAAAGATGAGCTTGCCAAAACAGCCCGTCCCAATAGCTTTCAAGAGCTAGTCACATTGTCCCTGCAGATTGAATTCAGACTCTCTGATAGACGCCAGGATAGAAGACGGGGAAGAAGCCAGGTACCACCATCTATGACACCTTCTGTGCCAAGGGACCGGGGATCGCAAGAAGAACCCATGCAGATTGGGGCTGCAAGAGGACCCATAACCGCAGAAGAAAGAAGGAGACGTAGAGAGATGGGGCTCTACATGCATTGTGGATCCCCCAAACACCTTTTACGTTCCTGCCCCGAAGTCCCACCAAGGCGTCAGGGAAACGCTTCATCCTGTTCCTAGTCAGGGGAGCCAACGGGAGGAATCACTGTAATCCCTGCAACTTCACTCAGCCCTTAACCGAAGAAGAAGACAATCGTCTCAAAGTTTTTCAGATTGAGTTTTCAATCCCTCCTGTTCCTAACCTGAAGGTGCTGGCCATAAGACAGCTGGTAACTTTGTGGACGTTACATGGGCCGAAGAGCATGGTATTCCGCTCCAGGAAAAGTAGAGACCCCAACCTGTAGAGGGAGTCGATGGCAGACCCCTGTCCTCGGGTCCCATCTCGAAAGAGACTCACCCAGTTCTGATCTCTATGGGAGACCATCAAGAGACCATCGTGTTTGATGTGATCCGGGCAGCTCATTTTTCTGTGATTCTGGGAATCCCTTGGTTACGCCGCCCTAATCCTTTTGTCGATTGGAAGGCCAATATCATCAGATTTACTTCAAATGAATGTATTCTCCATTGTCTGAGGGGACAGGAAGAGAAGGTCCAACAGGGCAAACATTTTCCACTATCCATTTCCACTGTAGCTTCGTTGCCCTGTCACCATCAAGAGTACTCAGAGGTGTCCGAAGATCGGATTCCCAAAATACTGCCTCCACACAGACCTGGGGATTGCAGCATTGAATTGAAGGAGGATGCACCAGTGCCATTTGGTAGAATGTATCCCCTCTCACTACCAGAGCGAAGGGCCCTCAAAGAGTACCTAGAGGCTAACCTGCAGAATGGGCTGATTCAGGAGTCGAAGTCGTCAGGTGGGGCTTACCTATTTTTCATTTCTAAGAAGGGTTCCACCGAGTTACGCTCTTGCATTGATTGCCGGGGACTCAACCAGATCACAGTCCGAGACTGGTATCCAATGCCCTTGATAGGTGACATCCTTGAAGTCGTCCAGGGTTCACGAGTATTCACAAAGTTGGACCTAAGGAGAGCATACCATCTGCTGAGAGTGAGATCCGGTGACGAGTGGAAGACAGCCTTTAGGACGCAGATGGGGTTGTTTGAATACCGGGTTATGCCTTTCGGCTTAGACAAAGCCCTAGTGGTGTTCCAGAGGTTTGTGGACAAGCTACTCACAGATCTACTGTTTGTCTGCGTTGTCTTTTACTTGAACGACATGCTCCTATTTTCTCCTAATGTAAAGGAGCACCGTCTTCATGTTAAGGAGGTATTGAGACGGCTGAGGGAGAACCAACTATACACCAAGTTAATCTGGAACATACCGTTGCATATTTCTCCCGAACTCTCACCTCCAGTGGGAGAAACTACTCGGTACTCGAGAAGGAGTTGTTGGCCATCAGAGAAGCATGCAAGAAGTGGAGACACCTACTCCAGGGAGCAACCCATCAATTCACTATACGCACAGACCATCGCAACCTATGAGTGTTACAGCAGATGGAGTGTAAGAACTCAAGGCATGCCATATGGGATTATTACTTCTCGCTTTTTGACTTTGTCATCACCTATATCCCTGGTTCTAAGAATGTAGTCGCATATGCCTTATCTCGCAGCAAAGGTGAGGAGACTGATAGCTTCAATGATAAGGAGAAGTTACTCCCAGACAAGAAGATTCTGGCCTTGGTGACACCTTTTCTACAAAAACTTCGAGAAAGGATTAAGACTGAAGGAGTAATAGACCTTCAACGACTCCAGCTGGAACCAAGAGGTGATTACCTCTTCCATAAGCAGGCCCTGTACCTACCCAGTAAGTCGCCACAGATTCAAGCACTGGGATGGTGCCATGATCTTCCCCTAGTAGGTCACCGAGGTGAGAAGGAGACCTTGGAGCAGGTGGCCAGAAATTTTTGGTGGCCTTCTTTGGGTCAAAACGTTAAATCATATGTATTTGCTTGTCCCATTTGTGCCACAAGTAAGGTGTCCAGAAGTAAACCACTGGGGCTACTACAACAAGAGCTACTACCTTCCAGGCCTTGGTTACACATGTCTACCGATGTCACGCTCACCTGGCCTCCACGGGGGCGTGGCACAAAGCTGCATGGATGATGCCTGCGCTGGCGTTACACGGGGCTGAATGATGAGGCTTGCATGCAACTTCTCCCTCACTGTCACTTCCCAGGAATCGCCCCTGCCCACATTGAACTCTGGATGAACTTAGCGGGGATTTCTAAAATCCGCCTCTGAGAGTGTCCTCACCGGGTTCCACTGCCGAGGGCTCTCTCCGAGACGCCCATACAAAGTCTCTCCGGATGCCATTGTTGCTCTCACCACCTTCTCCTTTAGTGTGCGAGTCTTCTCCCCCGCAGGATGACCTGAGCAGTACTTGCCAATTTACTCCGTCGGGGGAGTCCTGCGGCCCTCCTCGCCATTGTTCTTCCTTTTATGCTGCACTGTTTCCCATCCCCTCGGTCTTCTCTGTCGCTCGCCCCTAGCTTTCGTGCCACTATCTTCTGGTCCGTCCGCTTGGATCCCCATCATATTGAGGCCTTCCTCACAGGTGGTCGCTCTTCTTTGTTTGCCCTCCCATGTGAACAATACTCCAAATGGGAACGTCCATTTGTAGCGTATTTGCCTGGTGACCAATTCTTTGATCAGCAGGGCCATGCGTCTTCTTTTTTGTAGAGTTACAAGAGCCAGATCTTGATAGAGCTAGATGTCCACCCCATTCATTCTTATGTGGTCCATGCTTCTCGCCCTCCTCAAGATTTGTTCTTTTTGTGGGGACGAGGAGAGGGCCACTAGCACGTCTCGTGGTCTTTCCCCTGGCACATCAAGTCTCTTCGGGCCCACCCAGTGCACTCTATCAATCCCTATTACATCCGTATCCTGTGCTCCAGAATATCCCTGAACACCTCCTTTACTGCCTCCTTGAGGTCCGTGTCCAGTACCGATTCCGTCATATTTTTGATGCGTATATTGGATCTGCGTGAGCGGTTCTCAAGGTCCTCACATTGCACCTCCAGGTTATGGGTCAGCCTCACCAGGTGCTCTTGGGTCTCACTGCATTGTTGTGTTTCTTCTTCCGTGTTTTGGAGGATTCTCTCAATTGTGTCGGTACGCTCTTCCAGTTTAGCCACATCCAATTTCAGCTCATGGACCATCTGCTTCATGTCGTTCCTTATCGTGGCAAACTGATCTTGTACTGTTGCCATAAACTTGTCCTGGAGTTTCGTGAACCAAGCATGCATGTCATCTCTGGTAAGCGGCTGCTGGTCGAAACTGGGGGTTTGGTTCCGAGTGGTGGTCCTTCCTGCGCCCCTCCTCTAGATTGTATCGAGGTGTCTGTTGACCACAATTGCATCAGTTTGGGATCTTGTTTGGTGGTCTGGGAATCGAATGGAAAGCTGTCCCCTTCCCTTTGACCTTAGACATGCTCTCCTTGTGCTTGTGGCAAGGCTTTCCGCGAGGCCAGGGGAAGTCTTGTCGTGTAGGTGTTTTCCCTTGATCCTCCTTTTGTGGTAGTGTGGAGAGGGAGGAATATTAGGTGACACCGATTGCGGGTGCTCAGTAATAGAATGTGTTGCCCCAGTTAGATCTCTCCTTGTAGTGTCCGGGTGGGCAATCTCTATCCTTAGGGCCCAGGTGAGGTTTTAATGGGAGGGGCCCTCTCCTCAGACCCCCCCACGCTGCTCCAGTGGTAAAATGCCAGCCACCTGGTGGAGTCTATATTTCCCAGTCTTTGGAGTCAATTGTGGTTGGAAAGGGGAGGGGGCTTGCCGAACTCTATGGAGGTAGGGGAGAAAACTTCCTACTGATTCGGCCGAGGGATTGAATCTCCTCACCTCTTTTGCCTCTTCTCTGGGCTTTCTCTTTTCCGTCTTCAGTGGGGAAGGGGCGGACCGCTGCTCCCCGATATCACACCTCTCCCGGGTCATCCGCAGGGGATCCGGCTCTTCTGCTGCTTGCCAGGGGCTATGGGAGTGGTGTCACCCTTTTTTTCCCCGGCTCGGCAGCATTCAGGGCATCATTGGCAGCCTCAAGGTGGCGGCCCGGGAGGAGAGAGCTCTATGTGCGACTCTCTGCCCCGGCGGCCATTTTGGAATATGTCTATGATGGAATCTTTTTAACAACCGTGGAGCATGAATGTGATCACTAGGTTCCCATGAACTTTCTTGTGGTCCATATCCTTTCCAGTCTATCAAATAGAATAGTTTTCATTTGCTGATTTTTGAGTCCAGAATATCCTTAACTTCAAATTCAGGTTTCCTGTCGATCATGATTGGTTTTGGTGGTTTCAGAACTCGGGTCCCAGGTTGCACTGGTTTCAAAAAGGAGTCATGAAACACGGGATGAATCTGCATGTGTGGAGGTAAGTCCAATTTTACTGCTAGCAGATTAATGATGGCCTTTATGGTGTATGGACCTAAATATCTGGGATCGAAGGTATGGGTTCCTTTCCCTGGTATGTGTTTCGAGGCCAGCCAGACTTCGTCCCCAACTTGATACCTTGGGGCTTCACTTCTATGTACGTATGCTGATTTCTTGTATCTTTCCTTAGCTTACCTCAGATGGTCTGTCTCCTGTTTAAAGGCTTGAGTGATGGTAGTGTGCAAACTTCTTACCGCTGGCATTTCCAGAAGTTGAGGCGGGTCAAGATTGGAGGTTTGTGGATGCATCCCGTATACTGTATAGAAAGGAGTCTGCCCAGTGCTGGAGTGTAAGGAATTGTTATAGGCATACTCGGTTATCCACAAAACATCCTTCCAATTGCTTTCTGTTTGGTGTAGCATACATCTTAGGTATTGCTCCAAAGTCTGGCTGGTCCTCTCGGTTTGATCATCGGTTTGTGGATGGTGGCTGGTAGAAAGTCTTACATCGATTTGAGCTAACTCGCAACATTTTTTCCAGAAACGTGAGATAAATTGACTGCCTCAGTCTGAAATCAGGATGGAAGGAAATCCGTGTGTTCGGACTGTCTGTTCAAGGAATTCCTTGGCCAGGAAGTCTTTTAGTGGAATGAAATGGGCCATTTAGGAAAACAAGTCCACTACCACTAAAATGGTGTTGAATCTATTGCAAGGAGGGAGATCAGTGATAAAATCAAGAGATAATGTGTGCCAAGGTGTTGGCGGAATATCCAGTGGTTGCAGTAGACCTGGTGATCTCTTCTTTTGGGCCTTGTTTTGTGCACAAACTCCACATGATAGTACGAATTGCTTGATGTCCTTAAGCCATGTTGGCCACCAAAAGTGTCTCTTGACCTTGGCTTCGGTCTTAGCAATTCCAGGATGACCTTCTACCAGTGATTCGTGGTAATTTGAGATGACCTTTTCCTGAAGTTCCTTGCTTGGTATATAGAGACGTCCCTGAAATTATGGCAAATGGTTTGAGACTAAGTTGTGTGTACTTTTGGTTGGCCAATCCTGCAGAGTGTTGGGATCAATGAGATGCGCGATTTCCTCGTGAATGTCATCTAATGTTAGAGACGTTGTAATTCCTAGGATACTTCCTCCAGGGATGATGGGTACTGGGTCTGGGTTTGTGTATGCATCATCAACCCCTATACAGGACAGGGCATTCACCTTTCCATTTCGACAACCAGGCCGGTTAGTAATTACAAAATCAAATTCAGCAAAAAATAACGCCCATCGGAGTTGACGAGATGATTGGGCTTTCGCGGCCTTTAGAGATTTTAGATTGCGGTGATCTGTGATTACCGTGATGCTGTGCCTTGCTCCCAAGAGATAATGTTGGCAAGCTTTGAAAGCCGCCTTGATGGCTAAAAGTTCCTTGTCTGTTATGGCGTAATTCAGTTCTGGTGCCGTGAATTTCCGTGACCAAAAGGCCACCGGGTGAAGTTGACCCGTTTCAGGATCTCTTTGTGAGAGGACCGCTCCCACTGCCAAGCTGGAAGCGTCAGTCTCAACCACATACGGGAGATCAGGGCGAGGGTGTTTCAGGATTAGAGCTGAGATACATTTCTGTTTTAAGTTCTGGAAGGCTTTTTCCGCCTCTTCTGACCATTGAAAATGTTTATTCTTTCGCAGTAAAGAGGTGATGGGGTGCACAAGTTGCGAAAAGCCTGGAATAAAGCGATGATAGAAATTTGCAAATCCAAGCATACTCTGAACTCCTTTGATTGAGATTGAAGAAGGCCATTTGAGGATGGCATCAACTTTTCGCGAATCCATATGTACACCACGAGGGGTTAGGACAAATCCAAGGAACTCGACCTCAGTAACATGGAAGACGCATTTTTCTAATTTAGCACATAATTTGTGTTGCCGAAGTTTGTCCAGAACAGCATGCACATGTTTCACATGTTCTTGTTCAGAAGCGGAGTATACCAATATGTCGTCATTGTATATTATGACACAGACATCAATCGATTCTCGCAGGACGTCATTCATGAAATAATGAAACGCCGCTGGGACATTACACAGGCCAAAGGGCATTACTTGGTATTCAAATAGCCCGTTTTTGGTATGGAAGGCGGTCTTCCATTCGTCCCCTTTCTTAATTCGTACAAGGTGGTACACTCCTCAAAGGTCTAACTTGGTGTAAATTTGTGCATCTTTAACTTGATCCAAAAGTTCAGGAATCAAAGGCAAGGTCTCCTTCCTTTTTAGGCACAAAGAATAAGGGTGAGGCCGCCGGGGACTTGGATGGCCGGATAAAACCGTTTGCCAGGTATTGGTCTAGATACTTTTTTAAATGCAGATTTTCAGGCTCAGTGAGCGCGTAGATTCGGCCACATGGAATCTGTGCACCTGGTATAAGGTCCATCTGGCAGTCGTATGGTCTATGGGGGGGAAGAGTGTTGGCTTGATCCTTCTGGAAGACATCCTGATAGTCTTGGTATACCTGGGGTAGCGGGTTCGTTAGACTCATGATCGTTGTCACTTCTTTGGCCAAAGGTTCTTCTGCTTCATAGCAAGTATGAGCACACTCGACTGAGAAGGTCAGTCTCTTAGCACGCTAGTCGATGCAAGGATTGTGTGATTCTAGCCATGGCCTTCCCAGAATTATTTGGAATTGTGGAGCCTTGATTAAATCAAACACAATGGCTTCCCGATGCCCATCTTGGCACTCTGTCAAGCGTCATCTCTGTCGTTAAGTGTGTTACCGGTCCCGAGGAAATCTCTGTTCTGTCGACAGTGGTGACTAAGTCAGTTGTGGCCTTCTCGCAAAGTGGAAGATTCATCCTTGTAGCCAACTCTTGATCCATATAATTCCCAATGGCTCTGCTGTCGATATATGCTCTGACTGCATGCATTTGAGACGGCTGTTGGTGACTTATGAGAATCATTGGCAACGCTAGGTGTGAGGTCTGGGAGTCCTTCTTTTCGCTCGACAAACGGACCTCTACGCTTGTCAGGCGTGGAAGTTTTTCGGAACTGGCTCTGCCTCAACCTTGCCGGCAACCCCTACTGCTTTCTTGGGTGGTTTCACTGGGCACTCTCGGAGAAAGTGGCTGGCTGTTCCGCAATACAAGCACAACTGATGCTGCCTTCTCTTGCCTCTTTCAGCCTTGGATAGCGGCCCTCGCACCCCTCCAATCTGAATGGTTTCAGACACGTCGGCAGTTTTGGAAGCATTTTCCTTTGGACGCACGAATACCCGAGTGTCCATACTAGCTCGATCAGCCTTACGGTTCTGCAGTCTATGATCAAGCTGGACCACCAAGTCTATGTATTCAGCACAGTCTCTGGGTGGATTGACCACTTGAGCTAAAACGTCTTTTAACTCGCCTCTTAAACCACAGTGAAACAGCATTGTTCTTTTGTCGTCCGGCCAACCGGTTTCCACTACCAGCCTATTGAAGGTTGCGATGTACGTTAACAGATCTTGGTTCCCTTGACGCAGAGACAAGAGTTCATTAACTAATGCCTGACCTTGGGAATGCCGGGCAAACAACTTTTCCATCTCTAGGAAGCCTCTGGAAGTCTTGCAAAAGGGGATCATCCCAATTGACTAGTGGTACCGACCAGTCTGCAGCACTGCCACTGAGATATGAAAGCACAAAGGCCACCCTCGATTGGTCATTTGGAAAGGCCTCCGGCCTGCATAGGAAATGTAGACGGCACTGATTCATAAAAACTACATACTTTTTTGGGTCTCCTGCAAAGCGTTCTGGGGGTGCCAAAGGTACGGATCCTGGAAGGACCACCTGTACTGGATTACTTGGTGAAGCTGGGACCGTTGATCCCAATCCTGGTAGCGGTGTTTGCCTCGCCTGTGATTGAAGCATTTGTCTGGCGAGGTCGTCTGTACGATCCTTGGCTACAATCAGTTTTCTTCTTAAGGCATTGGTTTCTTGACTAGTGGAATGCACCTCGGCCATGAGTTCCCCCAAAAGCTGGGCTAGCTGGTCAGTGTCTGAGGTTTCCATGACGCCCAGGTGGAGGTTTTTTTATGACCTTCGCATTCTGTCAGGCTCACCTGGTCTCCACGGGGGCGTCGCACAAAGCTGCATGAATGATGTCTGCGCTGGCGTTACGCAGGGCTGAATGATGAGGCTTGCACGCAACTTCTCCCTCACTGTCACGTCCCAGGAAGCGTTCGCCTAAAATGCCAAAATAAGATATTAGCCAGCCGTGAGGAACGGGTTTGGTTCCCACCTCCCGTAACCTCCTAATGCCCCTCTCACCTTGGGTTTTTTAATAGTGACCCTCCGTCCTGCAATCTCTAGCAGGGGTGCAATATATTTTCAGTCTTTCCCTGGATCGAGTTCCTTCAATGATCCTGCGGGGTTGTAGCAGAGTCTTGAAATACTTGACTCAGCCGGTAAGTCTCTATGCCAATAGGTGCTTGGTATAGTTGTTTAATGTTTTTATTGCCCAAGTTTTGACTTTTGTTTCTCTTTTCTTTCAGGTACGGCCTTGAGCAGTTTGCTGATGAAGATTTGCCTCTTCCTACAATCCTGAGCAGATTTCCTGCGGGTGAGTACAGCGGGAGTGTGTGGCGCTGAATGTCTTTAATAATGGTTTCTTTACCGTGCGCGACTAACCTGCTGTTTTCTTTCCTTTTCTGCAATGCAGGTGCAGCGCGGCTCCGGAGCAGCGATTGGATGAACCGCTTCAAAGAAATACCAGAAGAAAGTAGTCTCCGGGTGAGCTTTCTTTTCTGCAGGTGCGACGAGCCGGAGAGCAGCTGAAGGCGCGGCCGTTCAGATGGAATGCTTCAGGTAAGGCCTCAACTGCTGTACTAACTCCTGTTCCTTTCTTTCTCTTCTTCTCAGGTGCCGATGGATCGTGATTCCAGGACAGGCATGGCTGCTGAAGTTCGGGTACTGGAGCTAAGCTGACACGGTGAGCGTTACGCTGCAGGAGTGCAGAATAACGTGAAGCGCGTTCTGTCTGTAGGGTGTGGTTTAAATAGCCTTCTAAGTAGTTCCAGGTAAAATAGTCCCTCCAGCCTCATCCTGCAATTCCAGGTAAAGTAGTCACTCGGCCACACCCAGGGTAGGCTGGATGGCTCAGCCCCATTAGGCTGGGCTGTAAGTAGTCCCATGCAGTTTCCCACCAGATTAAATATTATGAGCCTCGCGCCAACGGTGCCAGGACTGAGTCCAGGAAGTCCTAGGACACCCTTTTGGGGCTTTATAAGCCCTTATGGGTGCCAGTGACTGGGGTAGGCCTGCCAGCTCCAGAAATTTGGGAGCATGCACCATGACAACCGACTTCATAGTTGAGTTACCACCCTGCAAAGACATGACAGCTATTATGGTAACAATCGATTCATACAGTAAGATGGCTCATTTTTCGGTTCTTCCAGGAATCCCATCTGCCTCAGAGACAGCCACCATCTTTCTCAGGGACATTTTGACATAACACGGTCTTCCTCAGACCATAGTGTCTGACCGCGATTCCCAGTTTACTTCTAAGTACTGGGCCGCATTGTGTGTTCAGTTGGGTATCCACCGGGCACTGTCTGCAGTGTTCCATCCCCAATCCAATGGACAAACGGAGAGACTCAATTCAAGCCTGGAACAATATCTTTGTGGATTCTGTAATAGCGAACAGGACAAGTGGGTTGATTACATTCCCATTGCAGAATTTGCTTATGATAACACTTATCATACTGCTATACACATGAGTTCTTTTAGGTGCACATATGGGTACCACCCTCAACATATTCCCTGGTCTGCACTTTCCACCTCAAAGGCACTTGCGTTTGATGGTCTTCTTTCCGAATTGAGACAGGTGCACAAGACCGCTCTAGATTCCTTAGAGAACAGTCGCAAGGTGTATAAAAGGAACGAAGATCGCAAGTGAACAACCAACCCGGATTGGAAACCAGGGGATAGGGTTTGGCTATCGACCAAGTACTTACCGAGATGGGCACATGCCAGAAAGTTCTCCCCGCGATATTTGGGTCCTTACCAGATTCAAACCAAGATCAATCCGGTTGCCTTCCGGTTGCAGCTGCCTCGGAGTCTCAAGAGAGTACACCCGGTGTTCCATTGCTCCCTTCTAAAGACATTTGTAGAGGATCCTTTCAAGCGCTATACCTCCAGAACGAAGATTGTACCTTCGATCACACCTGAAGAATACGAGGTGGCACGTTTGGTGGACTCTAGATACAGGAAGGGCATTCTCCAGTATTTGGTGCACTGGAAGGGGTATTCTGCTGCTGAGAGGACATGGGAACCCAGGCCAGCCGGGCAAGCCGGGGGAGTTCGGCATGGGAGGGGGCATGCTGTCATGCGCCGGCCCTGGAGATACTGGCAGATATAGAAGTACAAGTAGAACCGTATTCTACGGTCTAGTCTTCTTCCAAGATGGCCACCACCTCTATAAGGGTGGGCAGAGCCATCTTCCCATTGGGCTGTATCCGTTTCTCTAGGAGAACGCTCCATAATTCTCTGTGCTACAGTTTTCTGCCTTTTCCCTATACTCCTTGTGTTCTGTTATCTTGCCCTTGCCCGCATAACTGCTACAATTATGCCTTGTTTCCTGGGTTTGCAGTTTTGGTCTCTGTGTATACTTCTGTCTCCTGCAAGCCTCTTTACCTCACCTTGATCCGTTTCTGCCTTGTTAACCTCGTTTTCCGTCCCAGCATACTTCAGTATTGCCCCTCTTTGCTCCGCTGTGGACGGCGTTCTGACTATCCTTTTCTAACTGGCTCACCGCGCTTAAGGTGTTCACTCTGCTCTTATACTGCACGCTGGCAGTATCACGTCATCTCTCGCACAACTCAGTTTGACTTTTCCCTTAATAGCTGCTACAACCACGCTCACGGTTCTACTCTTCTGGGTTACAGTTCGCTGGTAATTATCACGCTCTTTCCCTATAACTTTCTTGTTTTCTTTTCTGTGTGATTCCTTTCTGTCTGTTCGGTTTCCTCGCTGGAAGGTTCTGTTTGTTATCTGGTTTTCCTGCAAGGAGATCTTCCCCCATTCTTGCTTTCCATTGGGAGCTTATCTGTAATAGTTCCCATTGTAGCTTTCTGTATCAGATACTCAGTGTGACTCTTAAGAAAACATCAGTGCCATACTCATGTTGGACTCTGGGTGTAATTCCACTGCCACTCAGCACTCCTCAGCAAAGTTGCACTTCACATACTTTTGGAACAAGGATTTGTTCAGTTGGACTGCCAATTCATCTATCAGGGTTTTTTCTGCCAAGAAGGCTTTTTCCCTGCTTATTGGGGGCTTGCTCATTGGGGTCCCTCTGAGCCTGGGTCTATTTCGGGCAAAGGTGGATCCCGAGGGGGCTCACCCTTATTTGCACCAAAAGAAAGAGAAGAAAGCAAAAGAACCCCGGAAACCTCAGAAGAAGAAGGACTTGGAGGCTCAGGACAGCACCTTTGAAGAGATAGGTGAGGAGGACACACAGAAGGGATTTGTGGAGCGTGACAAAGGGTCTGCGGGAAGGATGTCGTAAAAAGGCCCTAGGTGGCTGGGTCATGGACCTTTGGGTGATCTACTGTGTGTTATTGAGTAGCGTTATATGTTCACCCACTGCCTTGCTCTGTGTTTTGTAGGTGCCACTCTCCTTCAACGGCTACACACCTGCAAATAGTCTTTCAAACATTGTCAACACACCCTCCTTTCATGTGTTCGCTTTTCACAAAAGATGTCAGTGGCAGCAAGTGTTGACAGACCCACGGAACATTCTCTCTGTGTGCGTCCAAAGAAACATTAAAAAGAAAATACGTGTACAAGTCTTAAGTGTTTGAAAGGTCATTGTAAGGACAATACAGGCAATCTAACAGCACACGATTGAGCATATGTTGTGCTGTTTCAGTGCACGAGTTGCGTTCACTTTCAGTGTTGTGCTTTATGTACATATTTGCACGGGCTGGAGAAGCATGTCAACAAAACCAACACCAAGGATAGCTGCCATTTATGCTGAATGGTGGAGACATGGCACTGACAGTACAGTGCACACCAACAAAGTCTACGGGACGTTAACTTCATAATTATGCATACAGAACTGTATCCTACTAAATTTCAATCTCAATACACATGTAATGTAAAGTTGTACTTACATAACTTCTGCAAATTCCATGGTATACTGTGTGGACGAGAAATTGCAGTGGACGGTGTATTGGACAGTTGCAGACTACCTCTGTGGAACATGTGCGCAGCAACTACACTGTAAGTTATCTTTGCTTTTAAAAAAAATGTCATACAATGTCTGCCCTTGGAGCAAATCATGCATCTCACTCAAGGCTCTTTTACAATGAGCATTTGTCCTGTTGAAAGAGAGGTATGTTATGTTTCGCTTTCCGGCTACCATGCGGCTAAAAAAAGAAATTCAGGCGGCAACGTGTTTCGATTTCACTGTGAATTTCCGAATGTCAGTAGTGTTGTTACGTTGAAGTTAGTATGAAGTACATGGAGAGATGATGGTACCTTACACATGCTGCACTGAATGCACAGATGACAACATACATAAAATGTACATTTACAGCCCCTATGGACTATTTACATGTGCAGTGCCTTACGAAACCATGGTGTACGAATTCAGACTGTGTGTGCGATGGCTCCACATACGTGGGTGGCAGGGCCTTCTTACGCAGTTTGTTGTCTTGCAGCACAAAGATATTTGGGGCTCTCATTCATCAAACAAAAGGAATTGCTTAACACCTTCTTCAAACATTGTAAGGGGGTATGGTTTTAAAATTGTGTCTCCATTACACATTAAAAAAGAGAAGCAGAAGTTTGAAATTTTAAGTAGTACCGCACACTTTCCAATGTGTGCACCATGTGCTCCGCTCTATTCTGTGTTGTCTACCTTCCATTCAAATGGTGTACATAACAACAAATCTCTAATGCCCTAAACGGTGCCAGTAGCATGCGGGGAGGCAAATCTTACAGCACATAGGACAGTTACGTAAGACATATGGATGCATTTTTCTGGTTTTATAGTGACTATTTCAAATGCCATTTTGTCGAACCAAAAATGGGGGAAAAGATTTTTTCGAATGTTTTTATTATTTTTTATGGGGGGGTTCCCCTCCAACCCCCCATTTTTTTTAATGTGCACTTTTTTTACTAGCTAAACAAAAAAACATAAAATAAAAAAAATACATTAGAAAAAAAAAATCTGCAATTTTTTTTCTCGATTAAATGGCATTCAAAAATAAGTTTTAGACAATTTAACTGGATACCATTTTTCTGCTTGGGTGGTTGTGATTGTGCAGATTATTGGGTAGATTACTGTACTATAGTGCATTGAATGTGTCCAATTATTACAGGCTCAGGTGAAGAGGGTACTCAACAAAGAGGTTGTCCATTGTTTGGAAGTAATGTCACACAATGTGAACTGAAGTGGCAAAGGGGTAGGTGGTTGTGTTATATGTCGGGTTTTTTGTAAGTGGATAGACGTTTCTATGCATGGTTGCACTGTGCTGCGGAAGTTGTGGCCAGGGTCTACAATATTGAGTGCATGGCTGGAGCCCGTACACTGTACGGTGTGTAGTGAAGCGTTTAGACCGTGGGCACAAGCAGCACAGTGCAATATAGCTGTACACTGAACATTGTGGTATTGGAATGTGGATTGCAGAAATATGTGGACACATTACACTTTGCAGATTATACAGAAGTAGGATACCAATAATGTCATACTTACTGTTTCTATTGTGGAGGGCCTGTGTTGTTTTTTTGTGTATGGGATGTGAAATGTTGTAGTAAACGTTGCTTCATTATATGTGGAAAAATAGAAGATATGTTAGAGCAGGTATTTCGTTACTTTGCTCTTCATTACATTGCAGATATTTTTGGACTTTTGGACCCTCATAATTAGTACTTCATAAGTACTATGCCTTAAACAAGTGTACTGTGCAATGTGCACAGTTCCTGTGCTTCTTTGCTTTATCATTGGGTCTGTGGGGAAAGAAAATCCATGCTGGATTTAAAAAAAAACCTTCCACATTTAGTTGCCGTTACGTTGCACAGTCAATTACAGTAACGTTTTGCACTGATTATTGCAATGTTTAAGGTGTACTGTTGCAGTAGGAGGAATTGCAATGGTGTACGATTTCTGTTTTGTATGTGTTGGTAGTATGGTTGCAGTTATATAGCAGTTGGTGTATTCTAATTGTTTACCTGCTTCCTTTTTTAGCACTGTTTCTTTATGCGTTTGGTTGCTGCTGATGTTTTGCAAGTATTGTGCCATTGCACTGTGCTACTGCAGAATTGCGAGGGCACTTACGTACCTGTTGGCATACTGTAACTGTTCATACTTTGGAAGTGTGTGAGGATATGTTTGTAGCACAGTGGTTGCTGAAGGTCGAGTTGGGCTGTTTCAATGCTGCAATTAACATTGCAGTATTCAGGTTGCAGTTAGATACCAGGTGGCATATTCTAACTGTTTACAGTGTCCCATTTCTATAGGGTATGCTTAGAAGCTTGTGCATTCCTGTTGGTAGTTTCACATCTTTCCACATTCTGAAGTGGTGGTGCACCATCATGGGTTTACGTACTGATATTTACATATGTATTGAATGTGTATGGGCATTGTTAAACAGGTGGTGACTCATTTGCATACTTGGTGGCTTCAGAGGTTACTGAGTATAGTTTTGAACCCTCATACTTAGTACTTTTTCTTTTACGTATCATGTAGGAAACCATATTAGTGCCATTTTTGTACACTTATTGTTTCTCTGGGTGTAATCATTGGGGAAAAAATTGTCGAACAGACACCTTGATGCATTTGTTGGATACTTAATGTTGTTCCACTTCCACAGTGTATAAGGTAATTATTTTTTTGTGCAATTACGTAGATACTGGTGGGTGCTGGGGAGTAGGGTCTTCTAATTTTGTACATCAATGAGTACATTTTGGCTTCAAGAATATTAAGTAGGCATTTGCAAGATTTGCAGGTAATCTCTGCTTTGGAATAATGGAAGTATCACTGCATTCCCACCATGACCATTGCTTTCTAATGTATGCAGTATAGTGGCCTTCACTGGTTGTGTCACCTGTGTGGTAGATTATGCCGAATGTTGTGAAGGTTTTTTTGCCAAGTGATAGCTGTCCGTGTGGGAAGGTTGAAAAGTTTGCAGTTAATTTTGGTTCCATATGCATTGTATCTTAAAAGCATTAATATTACTTTTTTAAAATGTATTTATTTATTACATTTATTACTCGCCCAGAACCAGGGGTATCACGGCAAAATTACAGACATCCTATAGAATTTCTTATACAATGTTACATATCCATCAAAACAATATTAGCAGACAGCTTATAGTATTTCTTATACAACGTTGCATAGCCATCAAAACAGTAATAGCCTTTACATATTACATATTGACTATGTGATTGTGTATGTGTAACATCGAAGGATTATCAGAATTGCAAGAAGTACACAATATGCTATAGTTTGCATTTTGCACCAGTTGCTGAGATGGAATGGATTCACAGTTAGGTATTGATACATAGACAAAACACTTGTTAGGGACTTCTTCCTCAATGACATGGTTGCAGAGAGTGCATGTATGTTTCCATATGTAGGAAATCTGAAAGATTTCATTTATGGGTATTTTTTGCCTTTTTAGTAGTAAGTACATTAGAAATTCCTGTGGATCTTCTTGTCTGTTTAACGTGAATTTCACCATTCCAGCACAGTAGTCCAATTCCTGCCTTATTCATGAGACACTAATTGTTGTCAGGATTATTTACTGCATTTCTGTGAAGGATTAGCATTTGTAATAACAACTGGTCCGAGCCATTTAAATAAATGTTTTCAACAACTGCTGGCATTTGGAATAAAACATTCATTGCTACATTTGCATAGCAATTTACACCATGGAAACTGTGAATGGACCAGGTAGTTCTGTGAGTACTTTGATGGAAGTGCACATGGTTTCTTTGAAGAGGTAGTTTTCTTTGTGTGTGGAGTTGGGTATGTGATGTCCTTTTCAATCCATTTGTCTGTGTTTTTGGTAGTTGATGCAGCATGAGCTGATTTTAATTTCTTTGGCGGTACTGTTGGGAAATCATTTAGAACTTCTGATTGCATGAGTTTTCTTTTAAAACCTTTGCGTTTTTGAGGAACAGGGTCTATTTTGAGATGGGGTGTGTAGACTGCACGTAGTCTATTCAACTCTATGATGCAAGGAACGTCAGCGCTGACTGCACTTCCATCAAAATTGACTAGATATAGTCCTTCAAGTGTACGTAGGCGTGACAGTGCTACATAACTCATGCCTTCTTCAAAGACTGTGCTGTCAATATCAATTAATGCTTGATGTAAGATTAGACCTTGCGATTTATGAATAGTCACTGCATAAGCCAGCGGCAGAGAAAACTGTTCTCTGTGTACATACATGTCTTTGAAAAGAAGGAATCGAGCTGTTGCGCATCCTATCCTTTTAACTTCTGAAAGTTTGTCAAACTGCATGTTGACAAACTGAATGCTGTTGTCCCGTGGCTATGTCTGGAAGCCAACAACTGTACCAAGTGCTCCATTAACTAAGCCTTGCTGTACGTCAAGGTTACGCTTTAGTATTACTCTACAGTTAATACATAATGTTAAAATGTTCTCCAAACCAGCTGTGTTGGAGATAGAGTTTTCTTAGGTATTTAGTCATGCTATGGCTTGTTGGCACATAGGTATTGTCATACCGTGTACGTCCAGTTTGTCTGTGGAGTGAATTTCCACTAGTGGTTGCATTTCTTTTTTTCAGCATTGTTGCATTGGATTGTGCACAGCTGGACATACAGTTGACATTTTGGTGAGCTAATTGTTCCATGACATCAGTAGCATATGTGTTATGCCTGTACAGCTCATGGATGAGTCTGGTATTAAGGGTAGACTGTGCTTCCTTTGATAGTACACCAATCCACTTGTTTTTTTAAATGTTGACGTAGGTGAGGTCTGCAGACTAATGCATGTTTTGAGTTAGTTCTCTGTATTGGAAATGTTACCAGAGATTTACATTTGCAATGCTTCCAAGACTTTTAGGGCACAGTTTGTGGCCTAAGGTTTTAAAGCTAGGTTCACCTTACACTGGTGTTAATTGAAGGAGATCTCCAAAAACAATGACATGTTTTCCTCCAAAGAGTTCTTCGTAGTCTGTTTTGAGGACCTCTTGCAATCTGAGGTGATCAAAGCTAACATTAGGTTGGAAACCACGCTCACCTCATCTATTAGGACAATCTCCATTTGTTTCAAAACTCTGTGTAGCTCAATAGCAGCTTCTGCTGAAAGTTTGTAGTACTCTAATTTGTTTTGGTGTTCTACTGGAAGGAGCAGAGTGACCCCACCTATGTTGTAGGCAGCTAAACCTGTGGGGGCGGTTACAACAGCTGCAAAATTATTGTTTGTTAATTGCTGGAGGAATTTACTGATTATCTTTATCAAGAATGTTTTCCCTGAACCAGCTTCACCATTTACATACACCAGTACAGGTTTGTAGTTTTCACAGGTACAAGTTTTACTTTCGTGCTGTATACCATGTTGAATTTCTTTACTTACTTCTAGAAAAATGGTACGCTGCTCATTGTTTAGTTGGGATTTTAGTACAGCAAACTCTTCTGCAGATTGCTCATGGTGGTCTTTACTTTCGTCATGACTAATTCTGCCTCATATGCTATGAGTGGCTGTCCAAGTGGTTCTTGGCTTCCTGTCATAGAAGGTTCACTGCTCTCAGGAGTGTCAACATTTAGTTGTGCTTGAAGATCTTCTTCTTGGTGGCGTTCATTGTCCAATATGGTTTTGTACCGTGTAAAGTTTATATCTGTTATGGCACTTTAACTTGCATTGAAAGCATATTTATAGGAGGCTTGATTCTTGTTGTGGGAGCAATCTCTACAGGTGCGCTATTATCCACTCACAAATTATTGTCTATAGTTATCTGGAATTGTTTTGAAAAGAAAAGAAAAGGTGGCAGCGAGTACACTAATTCCCTCAAACTTCACACAGAGTTTGGAAATAAGTGAACATTGGATTTAAGGTTCAGGAGGGTATCTCGCTCTCAGCACCCCTAATGTTGAGAAAGTCCACCAGTATCAAGTTTGTAAATCTAAGAACTTCAGAATACATTTGTATAGAGCGATATTCTGATGCTGTTATTTGTGGCATCTTTCATCGTACCTTCCACATTTTCCAGTCGGGAAGAGTAGAAGAAAGGCTCGTGCTTTTACACTTTTTTCCCATATACTGACTGGCGCTCCTTTGGCTTGCTATGTTTCTAGTGCATCGTCTATAGTGTCTTTGGAGTGCAGTGGTTGTATAGTAAAGTGATCTAAAATATTGGAGACTGCAGTAGGATCTAGAAGTTCAAGTTGGCCAGTTGTTGAGGAATCCTGAATTACTTCAGTGGTTTCTCTCAGGTATTCTTCAACGCTTATTTCTTTGTAGTATTCATTGTTCTCTTTAAGGTATTGCAAGGCTTTCCTACCTTTTTTTAAGTCTAGTTGCTGCCAATTGTTGTTGTCTTTTGTAGGTACACCATTTACCAGGATAATCAAAGATTGTTCTATTGGCCATTGCACTCGTAGAGCGTCTACATTTTCTTTGAGATCTAATGGTAAATAAACTACTTTACCACCAGATTATAATGCTCTCATACAAATTAAGCTGCTTTAGTGTGTTTGTCAGTGGAACTACTTCCAAATTATTACTGATAGAGGGTGAAGGCATTTGGTTATTGTCAAGTTTTGCAGTGCATTATGTGCACATGTTCGAGCTGTTAGTAATTTCCCATTTTTTTTTCAGCTATAAGGTACAGAGCTAATTTAAACCATTGCGTTTCCACATTGTCTTCTATTTTGTGCATTATATCTATAGTTTTGGTGCTCTTTCTATAGAAAGTTCTGTGACAACACACACATACTTGGTTTGGCAGTTTAGCAGATGTGCTTTTGAACGTTTGTATTTCTTTTTTGTATGTGTGACATAGAAAGTTGAAATCTGCAAAGTTGTCAATCTGCAAAGTTGTCACTACTGTTGTCTGAAAGTGCTTGTGTTACACCTGGCTGTGGTCGTGGCCACTTGCGGCACACTTGGCATCCTGGCAACAGGCTGCACAGGAGATCTCTTAGGAGGTATCACCCTCTCTGGTGGTGTTGGCAATTGCCATGGCAACGTAGCGGACAAATGTAGCGCGTTGGCGCTACGTTTGTGTGCTCAGTAACACGGAGGAAGTCACGTGTTCAGTCAGCTGACCGTCTCAGTAACCACGCCTCCATGGTACGCATTAAAACGGATGCTGTCATACGAAACGCTGCTTCTGTATAGTGTTATTTCCCAAACCTAATTCCTGAATTGTGAACCTGTGCTTGCCCATTTGGATTCCGATCGCTCTGCGTTTTGTCTATTGGCGATCTTCCAGATATTGACCCGAACTGTTTCTCAGATTTTCTGCGTTTGATCCCTGGAACCAACGCAGCCCACCCGTTGCCGAACCTGCTTGTCCTTTGGATTGTTTACGCATTGTTTATGCACTTCTGCTGCCGGAAATGGACTGCACCTGGTTTCCACGTTGACTGAATTAAACAGGTCCTTCTTCCTCTGCCTTGCGTCCCAGCACTCGCTGTTGACTAGCCACTCAGCTTCCTATTGTGTCGCTCCTCTTACGACACTCCAAGCATTCAATCTGCAAGCACGCTATCGGTAAGCCCTGTATTCTTGTATTTTCACTGCATTAACAACTCGGGGAAACTGCCATAATACTCAACGTACAAATCCTAAACCACCTAGTACTGCTGCCTAATTACAACTGCCTCATACCTTATTCCTTCTTTCTTCACTACAAAAGAATAGTTAATTGGAATAATAAGTGCATTAAAGACGCTCTGCTGTGTGCTCCAACCCAGCCCTAGTGTGACCCACGTGCCGCCGGGTTTACTTCCCCAACTAACTTCATGTTTGTTATTTTTTCCTGTCATCGTTTCTTGGACCTCATTGACATTTGGGGAGTATCCGGATTCTGTTGGGGTAAGAAGCTGAAATCTTTCCTCCTCTATATTAGTTCTAGGTGAACCATATCCCTCTAGCCTAACTCGTACCTCTTCTGCTTTTTGTAGGCTCCTTCATCCTTAGATGGTAGGAAGTTAGCCATAAGGTATAAACTAAGTTAATCTAAGCTTCTATGACATATCACTGTCTTCTAGTATTTCACCTGTTCTATATTCCTTTGCAGCATTGCGGTTTGGCGGTGTGTGTTTCCCTGCTCCTTAGTTTGATCGGCTCCTTTGTCTGCTCACCACCCAGCAGAAGGGCACGTAATAATAAAGAGTTCCATCGAGATGAGGAGGTGTGGTCCTGGGGCCGGACCTAAGTTCAAGAATTCAACAGGAGTGCTTCTGGTCGCCGTATTTAACATTCCGGGTTTCCATACCAACGCCCCGGCCTGTGTGGTGAGTATCAGCTGGAGTTTGTTATTGCTCTTCAGTTCCAAAATATTTCCTTTAGATGTGCTCTATTTCTCCAAGCAGTTGTTTGGCTGTACCATTTAGGAGAATATCATTTAAATGTTGCAGTGCTAAAGCTGGACTTTTTGCATAGTACAGTTTGTAAACAAGATTTCTTACAGTAGAATGGTGTGTTGCTAACATTTTGATATGGTGGAAGGTGCTTTTGCAAGTAGGTCCAGAAATACAGGCTAAGGAATGTCCTCGTAGTCCTGTGTATTTGTGCACTGGACAGGAGTCCATAGTTTGTAGTATTTTCATTTTTCTTTTGTTGTTGACTTTCACATAGTGATTGAGGAACTGCTGCAAAGATTTGATAGAGTACACATTGATGTGCAAGGCCATTTGTAGGTGAGGCGTATTGGTTCGGTGGAAGGGAGAGTGGCATCTATGTTTGATGGAGATATTTGTGAAAGCAGTGGTTCTTTTTCCATTATGGTATTGTGTACCTTTTCATACCCTTGTCCATTGCTATGTATGGCAATTTGGTTTGTTTCCTCTTGTTTGTATGATTCTTCATTGAAGTATGGCTCTGTGGTGGTGGTATGACTGCACTCACCTGTACAGATGTTGCCAAAGGTATCTATGCTGATATTGCATTTGTTTCGAAGTAGTGGTTGTAGTTTACCAATTCATTTTGTTAGTAGTTTCATTCTGTTTAAAATTAATATAAACAATTTCCGTTTCAGGACCAGTGCACTGTCTACAAGAGGTTCCAGGATTACTTTTCTGCGGTAGGTTTTAAGGATTGAGCGTGATTTCTCCCCTCTATTTATAAGGCTCTTAAGGACTGTGTGGTGGAATATTTTTTGTAAAATTAATTTTTTGGAATGCTTCCTTGTGGTTACATTACAATTTGTACGTGCTCTGTTAGCAGTAGTGCGAGTTGCACTCTTTTTAGTGCTTTTCTTTTCATTTCCACATTTTGACAGAGGAATTACAGTGTCCTTACTGGTAGCTGCTTCCCTTCTCGTTAATGACTATATTAGCTCTTCTCTTTGAACTTTCTGTAAAAATTCTGCTAGGGGTGGATGGCTACTTTCTATGCTTTTAGGTTGCGCTGTTCTATTTCGGAGTTGTTTTCTACAGAGTTGCTGTTTGGTAGGCATTCTGTAGTAGCTGTTGGAGAAAAAAGGAAAGTGTGGGTGTGCAGATTATGAAATGTATATGTGTGAAATGTGCATGAGTGGTTGAATATGAGGGTAGGCATATAAATGGAAGTGTGTCACTGTATAATGGGTTCTAACTTTCGGTTGGGAACACATTATTACTATATGGAGGTTAGTATAATGGTGGCAAGATGATAATAAGGAACTGCAGAGGTTTCATGAGTAAGAATGAAGCACATACCAGTGGGTTGACGCAATTCTGTATCTTATACTACAAGAACACTGCACTCTCTCAGTAACACGTAAAGCACTATTATGGTGTTGTACTTACTTTGTTGGTTGGTGAGAATAGGTTTATTCTAGTTGTATTGTCAAGTTCACACACCAGTGGCTTTCAGGACAGAGGTGGGTACTGCAACTGTGTAAGAAGATCATAAGAAAATATGTTTGTTAATTGCACAGTGATTGCATTTGGAGAATACATTTTTTTAAAGTGTAGGGGGATGTCTTGGCAGGAAGAGTTAGTGTGTGTGTATAAATCAATGGCTTAGCATATGAATGGGGACTTGGGAACATCAGCATGTTTGGTAAGGGGGTAAGTGGGTTATTTGGAAGTGTGTTGTATGACATGCTCTTTGCAAGTGTGTGTATTGGTGTAGGACTATTTACTTTGAAAATTGATTACTTCTCATTGTAGAAGGGTGAGAAAAAGGTTCAGAAAGATGTACAGATTGCAAAGGAGAATCTTTTTGTGTGTGCAAGTACATTTATATATATGCTTACTACATGAGTGGAGCAATCGTTTCAGTTCTTTCATTTATTTATGCACATTTATGAATGGTACTGTTGTCAATGCACACATATTTTTTTTTTGTTTTTTAAGTAATGTTTCGATCTATGAAGTGTACAAGGTAAGTGGCAGGCAACCTTTTGTTATACATGCAATGTATGCACTTGGCTCAGTTTGGTAGGATACATTCACTGATCCTTTTCTGTGCGATTTTTATGAATTTCATAGGATGTGCGTTAATGGGGGAAAAGATTGTAAAATTGACTGAAAGAAAGAAGAGAGTAACCCTTTGGATATTACAATGGCTGCTATGGGTAAATGCCAACTTTGCAAGCACATACCACTGTAGGTGGCATTTGATGCTAGGTGATGGGAGGAATGACAATATGCTTTTTGAGTACATCATGGAGGTTCAGTGGCAGATACCCTGTTGCGAGGCACTTATAACACAGTTGCAAGTGTATAGTACAAAAAGTATTGATACCTGTAGGTTGTGGTGATGGGTGGCGATGTGGATGAATCTGGATGCAGAAATGGTAGATAGTGTTACAGTACTTTCCAGCGAAGGTGCTTTTGATTCACAGGACACTTGTACTCTGAGTGTTTAAGGGTTTGTATGGAGTGTTCAACAGAGATGATAGTGTTAGATGCAGAGGTCTTGAATGTGATTGGTGGATGCGTGTGTGACTGTTTAACAGTAGCCAATGAGGGAGTGCTGGAAAAAAGTCCCGGAAAGGGAAGAAGGACTGCCCCTGCTTTACTGGGGCGCGGTGCTAGTGGAAGTTGGGGAAGTACACGTGCTACATGCTGTCCTTCTTTCTATGCTTGGCAAGGAAGTGGGACTATGGATTATCCAATCAGGTGTTGAGTGTGTGCTTAACAGGAAGGGGAAGTCATACTTTTTTAATTGGTGTGTGCTGTGATGGTGGCAGAGATCCAGAGAGCGAGAGTGCTCATTGACGCTGATTCGTTTGTGGGTGACATGCACACATCTGCTCAGGGTAGCAGCGTTGATGAAAATTTTGGTGTGGAAGGAGTGCACAATTTGTGGTGCAGTGTGGGTCTATCGAGTTTGCAAGCTGTCATTGCAGAGTGCAGAGATGTGGCCACTTGGAGTACTGTTGACATACTAGCTCTGCATTGTGGAGCACTGCATGTGGCTTTTCACACTGCTGCAAGTTTGCTGAGTGAACTGAAGGAGGTACTAAAAGCAATGATGCACATTTTTCCCACTGCAACAATGATTTTTACATGCATACCACCAAGACTAGTGTGGAACAATCCCGATGAACTTTCTTCCGAGGAAGAGAAGGGAAGGTCTCTTGTAAACAGCGGCATGTCTGCTTTTCTGTTCGATGCTGGTATGTAGTTCTGTGCCCATCAGAACCTTAGTGCTCTAATGTGAGGTTTTTCAGTGGAGCTGATTTTTTTGTGTCCCCCATTGAAAATGCTCTTGTGTTCCAGAATCTAAAAGATATTTTGGAGATGCTCATGTAATAATGTAAGGAGGAGAAGAAGAGAACAATCCCCAACACATACAAAAAAAAGTGTTTGTTTACAAGCAGCTTTACAACGAAAAAAAACACTTTTCACAACTGCCAATAAAGAGGGGATCCTCTACCATGCTGCTTGAAATGTGTTTGCGCACCTGCGCACCAAGGACAATATGTCCGCGGACCCCGCAATATTTGGAGGTGCGCACGTGCCACATGCAGGTCTTTTCAGGGTGGCTGGCATGGAAATGGGACTCTGCAGGCATGGGGATTGGTCAATAAGGTTTCCTGGGTGTGGTGTGTAAGGACAGATTTTGCCAGATGGTGTGTTTGTAAATAGGAGTGCACATGGCTATGGTTATGGCTGTGCCATCCAGGAGGCAGAGTGTATGGCTTTTGGGTGACTCCTGGATACATTTGTTGAAAGTGTACGCAGAATGCTGTGGAGTGGTTGCACACCCTCGGTTCAATAATGTGGATGTCCACTGGTACGGAGAACGTGGGATGAAGTGGCTGCATGTGGGTCCCCTTTGTGCCACTTTGGTGAAGCTCGATCATCCAGACATTATTATTATTCATTGTGGAGGGAACAGTTTAGGACATGTTACCGGCATCTCACTGCAGTTTTCAACTTCGGCAAGTCATGGAAATGTTTTCAAAGTCGCGCATAATTTTTTCTCGCATTGCCCAGAGACAGATGTGGCTGCGTTCTTCCTTATTTGTGCCACAAATGTAAAAAGCATGGCGCAATGTGAAAAAGGCTGTTTGCGCCTTTTTGCGAGACGTTGGCATGTTCTCCTTCCACAATGAAAACATTACGTTTCATAGTACCAACATTTTTCGTACAATGGCAATGGGGAATCGCTCTACTTTATCCTCGTTCTCCTCTTGATCTCTATCAAAATTACCACGCCTGTTCTCTTGTCCAGGCCCTTCGGAAGGAGGGGGTGGTGGTGGTGAGGGTGTGGGTGCTGCTGAGTTAGAGGCAGTAGCAGCAGCCATGGTTGCCATTAGTTGGAAAGGTAATATAGCACAACAGAATTGGTCACAAAGCAATTTCGGCACAAAGCAATGTGCACTGCTACTCTGTTCTGGAAAGTCAAAAACAGAATGCAGAGCAGCTCTGGGGTGTGGCCTTTTATAGGGGTGCTGTCCTAAAGCTGCCCTAAATCTTTCCCAAAAATAGTTAGATGTACAAAGGTAGAGTGTAGGACCTCTGTAAGGGTGCACTTTCACAATAAGACTGCATACATTGCAGAAAATAGTACTTTTTTGATGTCCAGGGGCCTGGATCATGTCTGGCAAATAAGGGCCCACTGCGCATCGGTGCGGTCTTATGGTGATGTCGCAAATGTTCTTGATTGGGACGGCTGTCCGCAGGACGCATATTGGTCGGAATATTTTGTGCACATGTGTATAGGTGTCCTGCGGACACCATTGGGATCCCCGGACTAATTAAAAGTGCGACACAAGTGCCCCAAACATTTTGAACAAGCTGGGTGTTTGTAGGGTACAGCAGGTGGGATGTTCAGGTGCACAGCTACCGATAGGATGTGGGTGGGCGCCCCAATCTACTAAAAGTACATCACACATTTCTTCGCATATCTTGGACAGGGGCAGTGTTACTCGAATACAGAGGAAGAGATACGCATGTGCAAAGTTGTGCGACGGACAAATATGCACTCATACAACTAATTACAGGTGGATGCAGACATGCGGCCCGTAGTGGCATCCTATGGATGCCTCCATTGTGGTTGCGGATAGGCCGGGCAGGTGCGGTGACCGTAGGACACCCCCATTTTGCTTATTTGCGGTCCTCCCCACCAGTATGTGCCCCGCAGAGTCATAACAGGATTTTAAAAACAAAGGAAAATCCAAATATGCACTTAGCAACAATTTACATATCAACCTTTAATTTCACACATTCATAGATACTATAAGGAAAGGGAAGGGGTACCAGAAATTGATACATATACAGGGGAATTGGGGATTTGAACAAGTTGGTCGTGAGGGGAGGAAGGGATTGAGGTCTCATCGAAACATCTCTGATGACACAGAATTTACGGGGATGGCAGGCTGGGAAATGGTGAAGTACACGTGCAGGTGGGGCAGTGGTATTTTATTTTCTCCATAAAATGTCCTTGTACAAAATCTTTTGAAGTGGCAAAATTGTTCAACAATTCCTCCATTTTGGCATTCAGGCTGTCCAGTTTGCTATTTACAGCGTTTCCTTCAGTTCCTGTGGCCGTATGCTGTTGTGGAAGAGGTGCCGCTTGTGGTGCATTCCTTTCATTTCCAGTATGTGATTTTAAGAAAAAAAATGTTTAGGTCTACATGAAGCAATATATAGTAATTGTTTTACTTTTCACACTGCAGTGCCTACCAATGGGGTTACTATCGTCACTCATTTTGTTATGAGGGAAATTCTCTTCCAGCCGTTCTAGGGTGCTTGCCATTGCTGCCTACAAAAATAAAAACATCATGCTTTTGTACTATTGTACACTGCACGACCTGTGCAATTATAAGACAAACTTTGGTCTACTTACCACGTTGTAGTGACGTTCTGCTCTCAGTACTTTTCAGTCACTTTGTTCTTCTTTCCTATGTAAAGCAGCCTTGCGGTAAGATTGTTGAAGGCAGACGTTACTTCTCTTGTTGGTGCATTCCATTATGCTGCATACCCTATGCCTTTGCTCTGTTTGTTTCAAAAGTACAGAGTTTTGCAAACCTACTCTATTTTCCCTTCCCATTCACGTACATGGTGCTGTTTATATATGTTCCTTGTTTTTGCTGCATGGTACCACTATGTAAGAGAACCCCTGCCTTTCTCAGCAGGTTGGATGCCACCCGATGTCCGCGAACAGACGCATAGTCCGTGACCACTGTGCCTATTAACATGGAGCCAGCGGGTTCAGTATGCTGTACAGTACATCTATACAAACTAAGGGTACCCTGGTAAAAACCTATGACATTCAGTGAAAAGAATGTTGCTAAACGGATGTTATGGTTAAGTGGCACTACTAAAAACCTATCACCTTTACTGAAAAAACAATGTTAAAGGAACGTTATGGTTAAGGTGCCGTACTAAAAACCTATCAAATTCAGTGAAAGAACATTGTTAAAGGGACGTTATGGTTCAGTTGCCCAAATAAAAAGCTGTCACATTCTGTGCAAAAGCTTCTTTAAAGGACCATTATAGTTACTTTGCACTAATAACAACCTATCCCTATTATGGTTACAAGTAAAACCGAAAATATATTACAGAGCCTGAGGTAGCGTACCAAACCGCTGGACGGATTTTCACAAAATAGCAAGGGCAGTGGCTTGGTCCGGAAAAAGTTCTATTGTGAATTTGGTGAAAATCCGTCCAGTATTTTATTTTAAAATGGCCCAAAAGTAGATAAAAATGAATTAGTGATATCTAGGTTCGGTCCATGAACTCACTTCCCTGTTCGGTCCATGGACGGGCATCCGATTGGCCTAGAGGGCGACGTGATGTCCGCAGACATCGGAAGCATCCACTGCTTGGATGGTGAAAAGCCTGAAGTGCGTAAGATGTTTGGAAATGCCTGCCATGTTGGATTCGGGGAGCGCCGCTGTTGTCTGCGAACATCCCAGTAAAAACATAAAAAAACACAATTGATGGTACTTCAGTGCTCTCATTTGATTTCTGTTAATTCAAATATAATCTTGGTGCTTTTGAGGCTGGCCGCTATTGCGTCCTCTGTGAGGTTTTTGTGAATGTGCTAGCACCTTTAAATGCCTTGTTGCACGATGTTCCTCCGTTAATACACCTCTCTAAGAGCTCTCCACTCTCGCCCTCCACTATGTATAAGTTGCTAACTCAAGCATGTAGCAATACTCTGTTAGAACGAGGTAAGGCTTTGTGGTCTCTAGAATTGGGTTCTGACATATTAGAAAGGGATTTGAGTCAAATCTGTGCAGAGCCGTCTAGATATAAGGTTAATCTGAATCTGTGGTTCACTCAACAAAGAATCGTACATGTTATATTCTAAGATCAATGCTATTTTGTTTACCGAAATGTATCCTTTTAGTTGCTTTGAGATACGAACTAGGCCTTCAATAGCTACAAAGTATCATTGAATCGAAACGTCTGGTACTATATCGAAACCTTATAGGTGAAAATGGTAAAACTCTGTACTTTGATTTGGGTTACCATCTTAAACAAGGTAGTACAAAATCAGCCTTCCTTATTAAGTTAACGGAAATATGTAAGTACCTATTGAGAACCGTGGGTGCAACTGTATGCACATGATTCAACAATCCAAACAAAGTCAAACAATTGCTTCGGAATGTAGACCGGGCCAACACAATTCAAAAAGAGTCCAGATCATATTCTCATATGGTTTCTCACTACAAATGTTTGGGTTCTCGGGAACCAAATTTAATTTGTTTCCCAAATAGAAGTTGGAGAAACACATTCATGAGGTTCTGTTTCAATGTATTATTAACAAGAGAAATTATTGCAGTGTGAGGTAAATTAATGGCTTCCACCATTGTATGTAGACATTGCAAGGAGGCAGGTGTTGTAACAACATTGAGGCATCTTTTGATTGATTGTCTATTCTTAACTCCAATTCGATCTCATTATTTTGCCCGTTTTGTACCAGATCTAAATAGAGTGGACCTTGATAGCTTATGGAAGTGTATGCTGTATGACAAAAAGACATCTTTGCAACTAGCGGTTGTCAGATTCTTAAAAATTGAATGTGACCTATCTTCCTTAATTTTTTAATATATTATTATTAGTACACTTAGATAAGTGCCTCAGCTAAGATTGTCATAATTGGCTCTTTTTTTTAGAATAACTTTTGTATCTGTTCTATATGTAATGGAATGTAAATAGGATCTGAATTTGCAGAATGATTTGTTGTTATGGGGGTTCTTTTTTCATCAATTGATTAGAATTATTTATCTTTTCTTTCTCTCTTTTCCTTTTTCCTTTTATAATTGTATATTTTCCTTACTTATGTTTTTAGGCAAAGTTACTTGAGAAATGTGTTTGTAAAATGTTATGTTTATTCCTGTTTTTGTATATTTTGTAAAGGTTTTTTTTTCTGTGAAATAAAAGCCAGATTCAAATAAATAAAATAAAATATACTGGACACCTTTAAAAATGAAGCAGTACAAGCTTCTGCAAGTAGTCACATGCAGGAATTGCAAGGTAGAAATTGGTAATTACTTGCACATGTTTTGGTCCTGTGTAAAAGTTCTGAGTTTTTGGGAGGAGGTCTTGCAGCGAATGGAGCTTGTATTGCATCTATCCCTCCCCCGCTACCCTTGTCTGTGTGTGTTTGGATTATTCCCAGTGGGTATCCAATTATCTGTTCTGGTCTTATAGAGCATTCCTGATAGCAAAAATGCAGATTCTCAAATGTTGGAAGAGTGACACCAGGCCAACAATTGATGGCTGGGTACAAGATCTAGCTATTTTTTATTGTAGAGAAAAGATAAGATATCAGCGATCGAAAAGAATAGGCAAATATTTTGCAATTTGGAATGCCTTCAACAAACTATAAGTGTGATGTCGCTCAGATTCCGTTTTTCATTTTTTTTCTTTTTCTCTCTTCTCCTATCACTTTCCTTCTTTTCTTTGTTTCTCTTTTGCTCATGTCCATCCTTTCCTTTTCTCAGCTTTGCGCTCGATGTAAATATTGTACAAAACTTGAAATTTATTTGTATGATTCTTGTTTTATTCATTGAGTGTTATATTGTATTGTTTTTTACTTCTATTGTAAAATTTCAATAAAAAATGTATTTAAAAAAACACAACATTGCACCTGTCACACGTATCAAACAATCTCTGGAGAGGTGAGGGGTGATGAGGATGGGATGTGGCCGTAAGAAACCAAAAAACAGGTGCTTTTCATCCACAAAGTCCACGACCGTCCAGATGTTCGGTACAGTCCTGTGATGTTTGCGAACACTTCAGATGTTTAGGGACATCTATGCCTATTTCTGCATTAAAGGGTTGGTGAAAAGCAGTTTTTGAATGGCTTATAACTTTGGCGCCACTCCATGAAACTTCATGAAATTCTGGAATTTTAGTCTAGACCTGATTTTGTATAGTTTCGGAAAGTGTGGAGATGTTTTGTCAAGAGGGAACAAAATTAGAGGGGGGGTCCCAAAATATTGTAAAGGCTTATAAATGTGGTGCCATTTGACAAATCTACAAAAAAGATTTGCAAAAAGTTTTTAAAACTAGATATAAATGGTTTTGTAAAGTCTGGTAGGATTTTGTCAAGAGGGGAATACATTAGAGGTGGGGACTCAAAATCTTTAGATGGCTTATAACTTTGTTGCTGTTTGACGAATGTGGAAAAATGATACGAGAAAGATTATAGACCCAACTTTGAATGTTTGTGTAAAGTCTGAATGGATTTTGTCAAGTGGTGCCTAAGTTATATGACTATTGAATCTACATACATTTTGACACTTTTGAAAAAATAAAACAGGGGCGGATTTCCAGCAAACTCATGTAGGGAGCATTGACAAGAACCTTAAAACATGGTTTTGCAAATGTGCCTGTGTGTCATAATGTAGGTACAAAAATAGTGATATACCTTTGGTGACTGAGGTATAGCCTGTGGTCATGGGAAGTGGCTAGACTGTCCGGGTCATGACATAAGGTCAGGATGCAGACAATTTGGCTACTGGCCATGACCACGAGGGAGGACAAATGGGGTCAAAGTGGCCATGTCCACCTGGGACCGGCTATGTGGTAAAGTTATTACAAAGTAGGATAGGTTTGAAAGGGAAAAACATTTGCTTGTGGAAATATGGTCATAGGGTTCTCTCTTCATCTTCTGCAGGCTGCCATGAAAAGGGAAGAGGGGCTCTGTACGGAGCCCTGCCTTCCCTTTCCACGATGGGCATCTTGGAAAAGGATTTTTCTTCCTACAGTGGGACGCCGCAAGCGTCCGGTGTAGGAAGAATAATCCTTTTTTTTATCAACCCGGGTTCCTGCTTTGGGAACCCGGGTGCTAATGGCCTTCATCCCCCATTGCAGGGGCTGGAACGGGGTATAACGGTCCGGAGCCCTCGTTATCCATCCTCGCTTCGCTTGGGCCGATAATTTGGGCTGCCGGGCCGGTATCCACCGTTCCAGGAACGGAGGATGAACACCACAATATTCCCATTTGCATAACACAAAATGCAAATGGAAATGTTGGAAAATCTTATTGAGTCTATGTACTTTACTGAGAAGTATAAAGTAGATGGAGTCTATACGTTTTTTTTGTTCTATTTTTTAACTGTGAAAGGTGGTTCCTAAAGGAACATTTCCTTTGTTGTTTTTGGATGTATTTCTTTGTTTGCAGGAGAGGTTAGAATGTAAGGTGGGGAGGGAAATGAGGCAAGACGCACCAAGCACTAATATGGAGGGGCAGGTGGACAGGGGAAGATGTTGCGTGTGTGTTACTTCTGATGCAGGGTGCAGTATTTCTCATGTTCCTTGATTATAGCTCCAAAAGCACTTCGAAATTGCTTACCCTGCAGAGTGGTGTGTTGCAGTATATACAGAGGACTGTTGTCTTCGAAAGATATAGACCAACAGCCTCTTTTATTGCTTGCAAGGTAGCTGGTGGGATTTTGTGTCCCACAGAAGTAGGCTGTATGGTTACAGTATTCGTTGAGGAAGATGAGGTGGAGGAAGACAGCCTACTACTTGCTAAGAAAGGAACAACTGTTCTGAGAGCATTGCGCTGGTTGGATTTAGTGTGGCAGCGCACGGAGGTGGTTCCGTAGAAGTACTGTCCTGGTAGTCTGTGACTCACTCAGTGCATTTCACGTTGGTAGCTTTAGCCTTTTGTACATTCCTTTTAGGCTGAGGTTCTGAGCTTGCGTCTGCGGAACCTGCTGAACCCCCGACAATCCCTCTGAAATGTAGCACTCAGAGCTTTGGTTTGTTCAACAGCTCAGTTTACCACACTCCCAAGGGAAAGGGGGAAGTGGATAAAATAGTAAACACCAGGCTGGAGGCTTATTGACTAGCTGGCTCAAAACCTGTAGATGAAACATAAGCAAATACAAACACCTTGATTACTCACTGGATAACTGACTTCAGAAACGATATCCTTAATTAAATAGTTAAAAGAACATACCTGGTACTTCTCTTGAATATACTCTGAGAAATTATACTTCAGCTTCCTTACTAGATGACAGGAAACTAATTGATCATTCTGCCACTCAGTTAGGTCCTAGAATGAATTTGCAATCCTTTTCCTGCGACTCCTTAACTTTCCATTAAATGAGTGTCTCAATTTAGATTATGTTCTGCATGAAAACTGAGATACATGACTTCTGAAGAAAACCTTGTTAACTAGAAAAGTTCCAAAGAAAAGCTGTAGATACGTGCACACATGCAGAACGAACACGAACCCGCGCTTATTAAACATGCAGAGGTGAAGTCTGCGCTCAAGCGCTGAAGATTCACGTAGCTATGAAGAATATGCACACACGCTGAAGAGTCACTTAGAAATGATGAACTCGCACACATGCTGTTGATTCACGTAGCAAGAAGAACGCGCGCACGCCCTGAATAGTCACATAGCAAGAAGAAACAGCACATGCGCTGAAGTTTCACGTAGCAATGTTGAACATGCGCACATGCTGTATTCACATTGCAAGAAGAACGCGCACACACGCTGAAGATTCACGTAGCAAGAAGAACGCGCACACACCCTCAGGTTTCACGTAGCAACTTTGAACATGCGCACGCGCTGGAGAGATTCAAGTAGCAAGGAACAAACACGCGCTTGCGCTGTTGATTTATGTAGCCATGAAGAACTCGCGCACGCGCCCTTGACAGTTGCAATCTCAACACGTTAACGTCACATATCACTTCTCAGAAATATAACTATTTCTAAGTTCTGTACCTTGAATTTTAAGATTTTAAATATGGGTAAGCATTGCGAGAAATATTTACACTTAAGTTGAGAGTCTCAGTGGATTCTCCTTTGATGTAATTTGAATCTTCTTTCTCCTGTCCTGTATCCCAAATGACTCCAGACACTACACCAACAATTTCCCAGAGTAAGCTGCTCAACCGCTTGAAACTTGAAGGCCCTGATCAAGTTAAGCAGGAGCAGCTTCAAAATGTGTCCTCTCAGCTGGGCAACGACGATGAAAGGCAGTTTAGAATGTTCATTGTCCTTTTAATAAACAAACACCAGCCGATCAGAACTTAAGCGGGACACCTTCATCTTGGCTTGGGTGCACTTTCCAAAGGCTGCAATTAAGGTTAAGGCCAAACTTTTTGTGACCTATGCAAAAACCAATCATAACCTTACTGAACCCCTCCAATTCTATGTATATGCCATACCTGAGTGCATATATATGTCATGCCAACCTGACAATTCCCAACAGTGGTAAAGAACTGCCACACCCATGATTCCCTCTGGGTGCTAGAGGTAGGTACTTCCTCTACCTCATCTTCTTGGTCCTCTTCATTGACTTTGGAAGTACTGCGTTTTTTTGTTGTACATGTCCTCCAGCTGGATGTGGTGGTGGCTCTTGGGGAGGAGGGATGGCAATAGCTGATGCCATTTTTAAGATAAATAGCAGTTTTGCTAATATTCTTCCAGGTATGTGCTTTGTACTACATTGTTAATGGATAAGGAGTAAGAATAGGTGTAGGAGCTGTGTAAGGGTACATTTTTAGCTTGAAAGTTCTGAGATCAAAAGAAAACGCAGTTCCGAACTGTCCTTGAAGCACGGACCCGATCGCGAAGTGCGGACACATTCGTTGACACGTCATCATGCCGAGCACAAGCGCATGCTCACGTGGTCTTGTCCGGCAGGGCCACGATTACGTCAGTCGTTCGCGGACGTTGACGGACGCAAAAACAGTGAAAAGGTTTGCAAAAAGTATGCAGAAGTGTTAAAAATGATGCTAGCAGTAAATTAGACAAAGATGTTGCTATATTGGGGTAAGTATGATGTTACTAAATTGTGGGAAAATAGCATGCACTGGTAAAAACCCATGAAATTCACTGAAAAAACATTGTTAAAGGGACGTTATGTTTAAGTTGAACTAGTAAAAACCTATAAAATTCACGGAAAAAGCGTTGTTAAAGGGACGTTATGGTTAAGTTGCACAAATAAAAACCTATGAAATTCAATGAAAAAACTTTGTTAACCTCTTAAGTGCCAAGGACGAGCTAGCTTGTCCTTGACATTAAATTTGTGTTGCAATGGACGAGATAGCTCGTCCTATTTGGCACTTCGTCTTGTGCGATCCCTGCAAAGAGGTTCCTCCTCACGGGCCGGGAGTTGGATTTCTTACAGTTTCACGTCCGCGTGTGTAATTTTCACAGCAGCAGTCATTTTCGGCTGCCGCAGTGCAAGAAAGGTGAGTCTCCACCTTTCTCCCCCTCGATCCGCGGCACTATTGTGCTGTTCAGATCGAGGGAGGTGTCGTTGGAAAGGGGAGAATCTCCCCTTTCCAATGACACATTTTCTGAGGCATTGCTGGGTGCGGATCGGACGCAGAGCGCTCGATCCGCGCCCATCAATGCCACTAGACCACCAGGGATCTGTTTGTAAAGTGAGGGGCAGAAGGAGCTGCTTACAATGTAAACAGCCCTCTCCCCCCCAGCACCCAAAGAATGGGGCAGCAGGTATTGGGCCCCCTGGGGGCAGATAGGTGCCCAACTGCCCCTAGGGAGGGGGGGTAAAAAAATAAAAATAAATACTGGCAGGGGATGGGCCCACTAGACCAACAGGCTTTTTATTGATGAAAGGGGAGTGGTCCTCTCCCCCACCCTAAGTGGATGGGGGCACCTCATGTAGCCCTCCCCTTGGGGCAGATTTCTGCCCCTATCTGCCCCCAAGGGAGGGCTACGTGAGATGCCCCCCATCCATTTGGATAGTGCCCATCTGCTCCTAGGGAAGGGGGAAAAAGAAATCATGAAAACAATTATAATAATACATTTAGATTTGGGTGGGGGGACCCTAAACCACCAGCAATGTATATAATGAAAAGGGGGGTGGCCCTCTCCCCCACCCCAAATGAATGGGGCAGGGTTCTAATGTAGCCCTCCCTGGGGGCAGATTGCTAGTGTAATCTTGCAATCTGACCCTAGGAAGGGGCAAATGTGTTTTTTCTGGGGGGTGAGGGTCAGTAGGCCACCAGGGATGACTTGAAAGGAGGGGCCGTGATCGGAGAGTAGTAGTTATGATTTGGTTTTTCTGGGGTGACCATAGGTAACAAATGTTTTTTGTTTTGTTTACAGCTTTTTCTACGCAAGCAGCTACAACGTTATGTGAGTACTGTTTTTTATTATTCTACGGTTAGGGCCCATTGTCAATGGGGTGGGTGGGACTGGGGCTGGATTGTTGGTGGTGTGGGAGGGAGTGGGCCATCTGGGGAGATATTTTGGTGGGCTGGGACACAATTGCAGGGTCAGGCCACAAATTGCCCCCCAGAACAGCATAACATTGGTGTTTCCCTGGGAGCGGCTGTCTCCCATGTGGGTTGACCATCCAGAAAGCCAAGGCTGCATCTCTGGTTGTGCTGTGTTACAGATGTCACATCCAGGGAGGAATGGGGATCCTGCCGGGGTGCGCGGAACTGCCGCTGCACTTGGGGACGGTCGACCCACATGGGAGACAAGGTGCCCAAGGCCGGAGGCACCACCTCTGACTATGCTGGAGTTCTGGCTGGCCTGCGTTACAGCTTTTCCCTCTGGGAAAGGGCAGGGACCCTGCCAGGGCTCCCTGGAACTGTCGCTGCACTTGGGGGTGGTTGACCCACATGGGAGACAGCCGCCCAAGTCCAGGGACATAACCCCTCACTATACTGGAGATCTGGTGGGCCTGTGGTACAGCTTCTCCCTTCCGGGAAAAGATGGGGAATCTGCCGGGGCTCCCTGAAAGTACCTCTGTGATTGGAGATGGTAGACCCACATGGGAGATTGATGCCCAAGGCTGGGGACATCACCTCCAACCTTCCTGGAGTTCTGGCTGGGCTGCATCGGAGGTGATGTCCCTGGCTGTGGCCATTCTTTGCACATGTGGGTGTACCGTCCCCAAGCACAGCGGCAACTCCAGGGAGCCCTGGCAGGGTCCCCTTCTCTCCCCCAAGGGAAATTCTGTAACGCAGTCCAGCCAGCGCTCCAGGATGGTCAGGGGTGATGTTCCTGGCCTTGGGCGGCTGTCTCCCATGTGGTTTGACCATCCCCAAGCCCAGCAGCGGTTCCATGGAGCCCTGGCAGGGTCTCTGACCTTTCCGGAGGGAGAAGCTGTAATGCAGGCCAGCCAGAGCTCCAGGATAGTCAGGGGTAATGACCCAAGCCTTGGTGGGCTGTCTCTTATATGGGGCGGCCATCCCCAAGTACAGCGGCTGTCCCAGGGAGCCCCAGCAGGGTCTCCATCCCTTCCCTGAGGGAAATTCTGTAACACAGCTGAGCCAGAGCTCCAGGATTTGTCGGGAGTGATGTCCCTGGCCTTGGGTGGCTGTCTCCCATGTGGGACGACCGTCCCCACGTCCAGTGGCAGTTCCTGCAGGGTCCCCATTATTCCCTGGACACAAAGGCTATAAGACAGCCCAGCCAGACCTACAGGCTGGGCTTGGGGATGGTCGACCCACATGGGAGACGGGTGCCCAAGGCCAGAGACATAACCCCCTACCATCCTGAAGGTCTGGCTGGGATGCGTTACAGAATTTACCTCCGGGAAGGGAGGGAGACCCTGCCGGGGCTCCCTGGAATCCCTGCTGCACTTGGGGATGGTCGCCGCATATGCGAGACAGCCCACCAAGGCCAGGGACATTACTCCCAACTATCCTGGAACTCTATCTGGCCTGTGTTGCAGGTTCTCCCTCCGGGAAGGGTTGGGGACCCTGTTGCGGCTCCCTGGGACTGCCGTAGAACTTGTGGACGGTCGACACTTTGTCTTTTCCACCCAGGTAGGTGCACCCACACATTTCAGGTACCGTTTTCGTTGGGACACCTGTGGGATTACAGGAAGGTAGGATATGTGTTGTTGATGGCATGTTTAGGTGGGTGGGCAGAGGGAAATGTCTGAACATTTTGTTTTTTTTGGTCAAATTTCGGAATTTGACAGGGATTGTGGGTAATACATTCTGGGGCGATTCGTGCAAGTCAGACCTCTGTGGATTCCCACGGGTGTCTACTTTTCGGAAATGCAAGGAGTTTCCTGTTTTCCTTGGTGGCTTTGACACCCTAGGCCCAAATCTCTAGATTGTCCACATGAGCAAAATCCTGCAAAATCTGCTCTGCCGAAAGACTTGGGGTTACCAGTGGTTTAGCCTTCTCCCTTTGCTGCCAGGTAGGTGCACCCACACATGGAAGGTATTGTTTTGGTTGGGACAGCTGTGAGAACGCGGGAAGGTAGGACATGTGTTGTTGGCTGTGTGTTTCAGTGGGCGGGCAGAGGCAAATGTCTGACAACTGTTGGGTTTTCCACAAAATTTCGGACTTTGCTGGTGATTGTGGGTAATAAATTCTGGGGCGATTTGCGCAAATCAGACCTCTGAGGATTCCCACTGGTGTCTTCATTTCAGAAATGCATGGGGATGTCTGTTTTTCTTGGTGGCTTCGACACCCTAGGCAATCTGTAGGTTGTCCACATGAGCAAAATCCTGCAAAATCTGCTCTGCCAAAAGACTTGGTGTTACCAGTGGTTTAGCCTTTTCCCTTTGCGCCCAGGTAGGTGCACCCACACATGTGAGGTACCGTTTTCGTCGGGATAACTGTGGGAATGCGGGAAGGTAGGACATGTGGTGTTGGTGGTGTGTTTCGCTGGGTGGGCAGAGGGAAATGTCTCAAAATTGTTGGTTGTTTTGCCAAATTTCAGACTTTGCTGGGGATTGTGGGAAATACATTCTGGGGCTATTCATGCAAGTCAGACCTCTTTGGATTCCCATGGGTATCTTCTTTTCGGAAATGCGTGGGGTTCCCTTTTTTCCCTGGTGGCTGTGACACCCCAGGCCCAAATCTGTAGGTTGTCCACAAGAACAAAATTCCTCAAAATCTGCTCTGCCGAAAAACTTAGTGTTACTAGTGGTTTAGCCTTTTCCCTTTGCGCCCAGGTAGGTGCACCCACACATGTTAGGTACTGTTTTCATCGGGACACCTGTGGGAATGCGGAAGGTCAGACATTTGCTGTGTTCGCATGCTTTTCTTAACCTTTTTGACCATTTGCTGCTGCACTTTGTCACACAACCCTTTCATTTCCCAAATGTGACCTACATTTAGTTGCTGCTTTAGGCACTATACACTTTTGTAACCTGCCCAGGTCACCTACACTTCAAAAAGTCTGCCTAATGCTCTTTCAAAAAATGTATGCGTGCCCTTCCTCACCACATTCGTTTTCTATACGTCTGTTTAGGCCGTAAGCATAAGAAACTTGTCTACTATGGCTCCGTTTTTGGCTTGTGGTATTGCTTGTTTTGTGAAACATTAAGAAAAATGTGTGATTTCCTAACTGGAAGAGTGGGGGGAATGTAGCAGAGCATTGCTTTTCTCAAAATTCACAGAAGCCATTGCCTTACCAGGCCAACCATGTCCACCACATACCTTTTTTTCTGTCATTTTCCCAATTCTTCCACAAACTATGGAATTTTTCCCTACATAGTTGTTGCCTGACCTGCGCAAATCACGCAAATCACCCCCTCCTAAACTTGCAATTTCGTCTACCTTTCAGAAATGTATGCCTTTCTGTCCTCCCATTCAGCTTTCCTACCCTTTTCTTCCATTCCGTCCATGCATGTCCTTTTTGAAAAAAAGGACAAAATCGCCTATCTCTCACAAAACGGCTGGTAACTGTATCAAAATATGTTTTTTTGGTTTCCACTCAACCTATTCTTGAAAGCCTGGAAAATGGAAAATTCAGCACACCAAACCATTTGTTCCTAGCTTCTACAAGGAAGAAAACACAGGCTTCTTTGTGCATCATTTTATTGGCATTTTCTGAAAAAAAACCAAACTTGTCTCCCTTTTTGGTCATTTTCTCTCACCCCCTACAGCAAACTAGGATTCCCTGGTGGCATTACGACAGCCTACGTGTGCGAACAAAAAGGGGGCCAAATTTGGCCAAGATATCTCATGTAACAAAAAAGTTGCAAGGGATTGAATGGCGCAAATCACCCCCTCCTAAACTTGCAATTTCGTCTACCTTTCAGAAATGTATGCCTTTCTGTCCTCCCATTCAGCTTTCCTACCCTTTTCTTCCATTCCGTCCATGCATGTCCTTTTTGAAAAAAAGGACAAAATCGCCTATCTCTCACAAAACGGCTGGTAACTGTATCAAAATATGTTTTTTTGGTTTCCACTCAACCTGTTCTTGAAAGCCTGGAAAATAGCAAATTCAGCACAGCAAACTATTTGTTCCTAGCTCTTACAAGGACACATTTCCATCATTTTATTGGCATTTTCTGAAGAAAAAAACCTACAGCAAACTAGGATTCCTTGGCGTTACGACCGCCTACATCTGGGAACAAAGGGGCCATTTGGACCAATTTAGCAGAGATATCTCATGTAACAGAAAAGTTACAAGGGATTGAATGGTGACATATCTGAATCACCAAAAAAGGCCTTGGCATTAAACCCATGGCAGTTAAGGGGTTTAAAGGGACATTATGGTTACAAGTAACACCGAAAAACCTCAGAAATTCACCAGTTATGGTAAGCCAAGCAACCATAACTCACGCCACTACCATGCACTGCTAGGATTAACACCCTGGACATCAAAGATGACATCACAAATGTCATTGATGACATCGCTGATGACATCACATGTGAAATTAATTGTGACGAAAAGTCCCTACAAGGGGTTGTGTATATAATGCTGGTAACAAGATGTCAGGGGTGATCGGGAGACCTATCATGACCTACTTCATCTATTAAAGAATGTACTCACCTAAACAACATTGTATTGGAGTGTTGTTGTTAATACAGGTTCCTAATCATACATAAACATAGGCAATGGCTGCAGCAAGCACCATAGAAGTACACTATTTATTATCTTTTGTATTTTTAGATGGTAAAATAATTAATGCTACCATATCAGAGTTTTTGAGTAATGTTATACATGTAATAACTAGTGAACAAGTCAAGACTTACTACACACTTTTGCTAGTACAAACAATACATATGAAGACCCACAATGCATACAAATCAGAGGCACATATGAGGAAACTAAAGTAAGGAAGAAAGAAACAGCATCATCAGAAACATTCAAGTTTATCTTCATGTAAACAAATGAATTGTGTGTTGGAGGCCTGCTTATTGCCCCATGTATGGGCACCATGAGCTGAGACCAAACCCTAAGGAAAGTACTCGAAGAACATATTACAAGGTTAACGTCTAGATATATAGCACCTTTTGAATTTTAATACTCTGATTGTCAGTGAACAAAACCACCTGGCCTAGATGTCAGTGAACAAAAACAAGTGGCCCAGATATGTAATGTCATCAGTGATGTCATCAATGACTTTAGTGATGTCATCTTTGATGTCCTGGGTGTTAGTCTTAGCAGTGCACAGTGGTGGTGCAAGCTATAGTTGCTTAGCTTACCATAACTGACAAACTGACAAATTTCTGAGGTTTTTCGGTTTTACTTGTAACCATATAACCATAACATCCCTTTAACTAAGTTTTTTCATTGAATATATATATATATATATATATATATATATATATATATATATATATATATATATATATAATTATAATTTTTATTGATTTTTCCATCCAAGATGAAAAAGCCCAAAATAAGCATTTAAAATGAACATGTGATCAATAATCACTTTTCACCAATCCCCTTCCCTCAAATTCACGGATACAGATAGTTCCTAAAAAATATAGATCATTCAATAAATCAATGTAACTTAGGTGTCAACATTCTGTACTAGGGAGCATTACCATACAAACAGTTTATTCAGCAATATACCAACGAAACAAGAAAAAAGAGGAGGATCTCACAGACCCCACCCAAGCCTAAATTGTCCTCTGAACCAATTTTTCTGAACCCAGAACCCATTGGAATCCTATTTCTGGCCGTATTTCCATAAAAAGGAGAAACATTCCCCTTCTAGCGAGGACCCCCAACCATGTATAAACAAAGTGATATTTCCATTAAGTATATCTCATTGGCTTCAGAGGTCCATTCCCTTTCAGATGGTAAATGCTCAATCTTCCAGTGAATTGCCAAGCAGGCCCTTGCTGCCAACAACATAACATGGGCCATATGTGGAAGGGACCTCCAACCCTCCTCCTCTTTCTCCAAACCAAATAGGATTAAAAATGGGGTCTAATCTTTTGACAATGCCTTTTACCCACCTTATGCACTGCAAGATCCATCCAATACACCATCATATTTCATAGGACCACCACAAATGCCAGTATGTAGCTCGTTCTACACATTTATGCCAACAATATGGACTCACTGATGTAAACATTTTAGACAACCAGACTGGGTCATACTGCCACCTATGCAACAATTTTACACCATGTACCTTATATTGACAGGCTATCAGGTCCTATGAGCTCCTTTACACATTTTTCTCCATAGAGACGCATCCGCTTCCCTACCCTGATCTCTTTCCCATTTGGCTTTTAGACCTTCCGTGTCCTTTCCCCTTGCCAATACCAATGCAGCATATAAACTAGAAATCAGCAAATCCTCACTCCTCCTACTCTTGGATCTCTCGGCAGCCTTTGATTTGATTGACCACAAGATCCTGTGTAAACATCTCACTGACACGGCTCACTTCTCCCAAGAAGCTACCGCCTGGATCACTTCCTTCCTGGAGGGCAGGGCCATGAGGGTCTTCTCCGACCAGGCCTCAGCCTCCCCTTCCCCCATTGAGTGTGCAGTGCCACAAGGATCATGTACCTCCCCAACTCTCTACAATCTATTCACCCTTCCCCTGTTCAGCGACCTAGAAGAATTTGGCATAGCGTTTAATAACTATGCCGACGACACACAAATTCTTCTCCCCCTAACAGGGAACTATGAACAAGACCTCAACACCCTCCAGAAGGCATATGCACGCATCCAGGCCTGGATGGCAGCCAATGGCCTCTGTCTAAATGGGGAAAAAACAGAAATTCTACTGGTAGGTCCAAAATAATCCCTAAATAAACTAGACATCAAATACAATTCCTTCAGTATTGAGAACACTATTATCACAGCCGCTACTGCAGTGAAAACCCTTGGGGTATATCTTGACTCCACCTTATCAATGGACAGGCAAGTCAGTGCCATCTCATCTTCAGCTGCACTTACAACAAAAATCATAAACGCAGTCAAACCCCACCTGTCGTCAAAGAACTGTCTTAACATCGCTAGAGCCACAATTGGCACAAAACTTGATTACTGTAACATCCTACTCCTAGGCACCTCAGCAAATAACAATAACAGATTGCGAATTGCACAAAACAGCGCCCTGAGAGCCGCCCTCAGTAATCCTAGGAGAGAGCACATCTCCCAGGCGAGAAAAGATGCCCACCGGCTTTCTATCAAAGAACGCATAACATTCAAGGCTCTCACGATCACACACAAATGCCTCACCCAGACCGCCCCAGCCTACCTAGCAGAAAGAATACACCAGGCCGCGGCCGACAGACCAAAACGTGACCAATACTCCTACTTACTCTCAGTACCAGCATTCAACAGAGCCAAAGCAGGCGGCACCAGTTTTGAGTACTAGCCCCAAAAGCCTGGAATGCACTTCCACTTAGCTTAAGAAACGAAGAATCCCTTACAGTTTTCAGAAAGGTGCTAAAAAGAAAATTATTTAACTAGACCACCTCCCAAATGTACAGTATCCTACATTGTTCCTCTGTAACCACGGAACACCAACTGTCATTAACATGTATTACTGCCTATGCATCATCAGTGCTACTTTGTATCACTGCTTCTGTCATATCTGCCATCTTGTATTAAGTGAATATTCTGTAACAGCGCCACAATGCTCCAGGGCCGCTGTGCACTATATAAATTCAAATAAATAAATAAATAAATACATAAATAAATAAATATTTTCTCTGTCGGTGTAATGTCTCTTTCAATCTCAAATTTCGATTTTTCTGCTGTAAGCACCCCCTTGAGCTGTAAATATGAGAACACCAAAAGATTCCCAATTTACAGGGAAGCTTCCAATTCCTGAACGGAAATGTATCTCCCCATCACCAATAATTGGCCACCCTCTCCATTCCAGCCTCAAACCATTCCCGATGGCTAGACAGGTCCGGGAGGTCATCACAAACTGGTGGGGTCCACCCATGACTCAATGGTGAGGGCCATGTAGTGACCCCCTTCACTGCAGTTTGCTTACTCCAAATATCCTATATCACGTCCAAAAAGCAGTGAACCCTGATCCTCTTCGGAACATTCCTCTTGGGAACCCACAACCACTCCCACTGTTGCAGGGTGTAAATGACAGTTCTCCAAATACACCCAATGCTTGTCTTGATCATCCGCAGATGCAAGACCAATAACCGCAACTACGTCGATCTATCATAAAGCTTACATTCGGTAGCCCTACCCCTCCAAACCCATGGGGAAAACCAACGTATCAAAGCGATCCTTGGTTTTCTACCCTGCCAGAGAAACTGAATCATGCACCCTCTCGCTTCCTTTAAAAACGATTCAAGCACCTTAACTGCTAACATCTGGAACAGATACAGGACCCTAGGCAAGAGGTTAATTATCTGCGCATTAAGCTGACCCATCCAAGAAACCATTTTCCCATAACGTTTCATGAATTATGATGGAAAGTCCTTCAGGGACCTAGATACTACCTCTCCCAAATATCTAATAGTATCCAATTGAAACTCCAAGGGCAACGGTCGGAGGGCAACTATATCCCTCTCAGTATCCCCATCAAACCAAAACAATATTGATTTCTTCTGATTCATTTTAAACCCCAAAAGGCAGTGTATTTCCCAATTTAAGAAACCTGAAGGTTTCTCCCTGACTAGTCCCCGGTGGTCTGTCTTCCAGGTGTCCAGGACACGGCCATCGCTATTGGATCCAGTTCCTGGGGATGGACCAGTGAGGGAGGATCACCTGGATGGGGGATCCTTGGGGAGTGGAAGTGGGACACTGACGGGTAAGACATGGTATTCCCCTTCTTTCGACACCTTTTCCCCCTCCTACCACATAGGGTATTCCGAAACACTGCCCCCCCCTTTCCAATATGGACACTTTTGCACACCACAAACAACAGACTAACGCCTGAGCCGTTTGCCTAACATGTCCCAATACAAGGGTCAGGCATGGTCAGGCAATTGACCAAAATCACACACACCTGATGGCCCATTCCCTCCCCTACAGGGATAAATGATGGAGCACAAAAGCACACTACAAGCAAGGCAGACCTCACGACAAGACAGTTATCCAGGCACGGCAGTTCAAGAGGAGGAAAAAGGTGGTGAATTTCGAGAGGCTGACAAGAAGAGACACAAACTTGCCCTTTCCGACTCAGACCCACGAAACCTCTGGAGGAGGAATCGTAAGACCGCAGACAATAGCTCAAGTGTGTTGCAGCAGATGTCAACGATACACAGAGCGTGCCAACGCTGATAAGCAGGACTGAGATAGGCGCCTGCTACCGTGGTACCGGCCTTAACTTCAGATATTCTGAAAAGCCAAGTGGTTCATCACAGCCGGAGAGTCGAGGGGAGAACTGATAAGACAAATTAATTGTGTTGAATGAAAGCCACTAAGTAGCAACTTAAGGGAAGTTCAAAGAAATGTTAGAATAAAGGGTAGACCAGCTGCAGAGGGATACAGCACCACTTGGGTGCCTACTCCAGAGACTCTGGTCAATCCTGTGTTTGTTGAAACTTCTAATACCAGAAGACCTCTGGAAGGTCGCAAAGAAACAGTCAAAGTGGCCATACAGGGGTCTTGCAAAATCCTCTGTACAGTCGAAAGTCTTTGACCGATGGGTGATTGAGAAAGGCACGATTGATAAAGTTGGCAACAGTGAACACGGCAGATTGTCAGATCCAGCTTCAGAATTCCTGCAGGAGTGCTGATACCCACCAGACCCCCTAAGCCTGCCGGCCTAACAATCCCTTTAGACACGACTATCAAGCTGGCAAACCCAAGGGTAAAGGGGAAGTGGATAAAATAACAAATGCAGGCTTTCTTCTAGTGCCTTCATATCCTGCTCTTTTCCATGAACTGGAGTGTGCTGTTGATAAACTGCTGCCTATGCTTTCATTGCTGATAGACTCTTGTAGGTTGACTGCTGTGTTTGTGTTTAACTCTCTTGAATTTAGTCTTTATTGAAATTACTGCTGATAACCTTCCTGTAACTGCAGTTTATCTGTATTAAACCTGGTAACCTTTAAAGTTATAGACCTCTTTGGAGGAATCCTCAGTCTATTATCTCAGTATAACAAAAGATATTTCTCCACTGTTTGCAATGTGTCTCTGAAGATGCGTAAATCTGTGCTGCTCTTTACAATATCTTACACTTTTTTGCTTTCTGTAGATTCTACGTTATGCGAGATGCGCTGAAATAACTATTTCCTCCTTGAATTTGTATTTAATTACGTGCACGAGCCCACGCCGTAAGGAACAAAAGTTTGCTTACTTCACATGAATTAAGTGTCCATTCACTGGTTCCACGGCCATTGTGAAAGATACTCCATCGATGACTAATTGCGCAACAGCTATGAGGTAAGGATACCTCCCAGAACGAAATGGGTTCTTTTCTCTAACGATCGATGAACCTCTCGTCGCGTTAGATCAAACAAAAAAAGAAACTCAGAACATTTTAAAAATGTTAATTTGGGGGCTTGGCTAGGACGGCCATGTAAAGGGACGTGCTCCGGAGGAGCTCCTTCGATCCTGTATTGATCCTGGGGATAAAGTGCGCGCACGGATACCTGCCAGCGCTGTGAATTAACATCCGTGACTATGAAGGTGGGGGTTGTACTCGCGGAACTTTTGGTGCACATGGGATGCACGGACACAAAGTTATACCCATTTGTATAACTGCGGGCCCCGACTCGAACAATGGAAGCAAAATGGCTGCGGGAACAAAGGGATCATCGAGGGTCATGGGCGCTCTGCAGCGATAGCTGATGGAAGGATCAGACAGTACCAGTAATGGATTTCAGGATCCTGTTTTAAGCAATAGACCCGAAGGGGCCGTGGTGTGGAGAAGTGGAGGAGAGAAGGCAGACTGCCCGGACCGCGCTTATGCTTCGCGAGCTGAGAGACAAGATCGAGACAGCAAGACGCCCGAAGAGGCGTGCGCCCGGAGCCCGAATGCGCATAAATGGTAACTGATGAGACCCGCCGCAAACTCGCAGCTGATGCTGGGCCCGCAGTGAAGCCAGACTGAACTTGGAAGGCGGAGACTGGGGTCACGACACCGAGAGTGCGCAAGTACGCGGGTGGCCTGGTGCCACGCAGACCTTTGTGCACGGGAGGTGCAGCTGGCTTACGCCCGGACAACACAGCAGGATGTCTAATAAAGTTGTCAGACCCAGGACCAAACAGCCGACGATAGAGGCCTACACCAAGACGCCCCCAGGTGCGGGGCGAGGCAAAGGCAAGGAGACTCCCACGATAGAGGCAGAGGCACCGGGCACGATCCAGGAAGTGCTAGCAGCAAATGGAGACTTGAAAGTGGCCTGGGAGACTAAACTGGGCCAAGCAATGGACAAACTGAAGGTGGGCCTGGACCTCAAGATCGGTGCGGTCCAAGAGGAAGTGAACCTGCTGAGACTGGACATGCGGATGATCGCGGAGCGCACCGGGAACTTGGAGAAGGAGGTAGCCCCGAATACTGCGGCGTGCACCGCACATGGATCAGAGCTACATGCCCTCGTGCAGTGGGTGGGCAACCCGGAGGACAGAGCGGAAGAGGCGGAAGGATGGGTCAGACGTAACAAAATACGAATTGTCGGTTTGCCGAAAGGAATGGAGAGGCCCAACCCAACAGAATATGTGGAAACCATGCTCCTGCAGGAGATAACTGGCGGGGCGCTGACCCAGGGGTTTGCGGTTGAAAGGGCGCACAGGGCCTTGACAAGAAGACCGCCCCCGGGAGCCCCCCCGCGACCGCTGATCGCAAAAATTCGGAACTATCGAGACCGGTAGAAGATACTCAAATTTTTCCGGAAGGGAGGAACGATCGAAAGGGGGTCAGCAAAAATCACAGCATATCCAGACTATACACTGCACGTACAGCGAAGCAGGATGAACTTTGGGTCGGTGAAAAGAAGATTAAAAGAAGCAGGCCATTGTTATATGTTGCTTTACCCAGCCAAGTTGAAAGTGTTCTACAAGAACAAATCCGATGGAATGGCTGGATATGCAGGGCCGCCCTCGGGAACCGGATATCCAGATGGGGGCTGCAGGAGATAAGTAGCACGCAGCTGTGTCCTCCTCTGGGACATGGCTAGGACATTGGGACTTGAATATAGAGTTCAATTAAGCTTGTGGGGAGTGCGCAGCAAGATAAGCTGGCGGGATCCGCTGTGCGCAACAACCCTAAACAGATAAGTGGGAGCACCTAGGAGGCATCCCTTGAACCCATTAGTAGTATACCTAGTTAGGTCACTGTTAGATCGGTGACGCCCTGCGGGGTCCTAGTCCTCGGACGCCAGATAGGACCAGACGCGGGTGGGCCTGAGATCCAGGGATGGAGCTGGGCATTTGTTGGGTTAGGGTTGGGTGGGGGGAGGGGTTGGGTTGTATGCAGTGGGGTGGAGTTGGGGTACAGGGGGGGGAATTGTTGAGGCTGGGAAGGGTAAGAGTCGGTAAACGGGCCGTCACGGGAAGCATCGGAGGGAGGAGTGGACTGGGAGCACACCGATTAGATGGCATTGGGTAATCTTAGAGTGGTGATCTGGAATGTGCGGGGCCTAAACAGTTACTTAAAACCCAACAAAGTGATGCTGTATCTAAAAAGGATGCGTATTGATATAGCCTTGCAACAAGAGACCCACCTCACTAAGGAGAAGCTAGAGGTGGTCAGGAGAAAATGGAGGGGTTGTGTTATGGGGGCCACGTATTCGACATATGCAAGAGGGGTGGTCACATGGGTGGCACTGCACGTGCCGTTCCAGGTGCTCTTTTCGACAATAGACCCAGAGGGCAGAATGGTGCTGGTAACGGGACTCCTGGAGAACAGAGAGGTGCACATCATCAATTTATACGCCCCTAACCATGATAGGTGGCTTACTTTAGGTCCCTACACAGTAAGATTAGCCCCCTGGCGGGTGGCGTGATAGTGTGGGGAGGGGACTTTAATTGTACCCTAAATCCTACAATCGATAGGTCAGAAGACAAATCAGGGAAGCCAGCGCCAGCGGCTAAAGCGCTGGGGACAATGTTGGAAGACCTAGGCCTAGTGGATGTCTGGAGGAAGCTGCATCCATTGGATAGACAATACTCGCACTATGCAGCACCACATGACTTGCACACGAGGCTACACTATGTGTTTGCAGCGTCCGAGATATTGGGAGAAATGATGGGAGTGGAATATAAGGCTCGGGTATTATCAGATCACTTGCCTCTGGTCGTAGAGTGGCGATATCAACCCCTCAGGGCGCGCATCCCGACATGGAGACTCAGAACTGAGGCGTTACAAGATGCTGGGTTTCGAGAGGACCTGAGGGAGGCCATCGAGGAATGTTTTGAAACTAACACGGGCAGTGTACGCTCTGTGGGTACAGTATGGGAGGCGTTTAAGGTGGTGGTGTGGGGGGTCGCTATATCAAAATCTAAAGGGCTCCAAGGGAGAACAGGAACTTCAGGAATCAGAAAGAGAGCTGGAGGGTCTCATGCAAAATGAGGAGACAACCCAGGAGAACAGTGCTAAGATAAAAGACTTACAGTTAACCTGCAGTGGACTCTGGGATAGATTATGCAAATTAAATTACAAGAAATACACAGAGAGACTACATGCAGGGGGGATAAGCCAGGTAGATTATTGGCCTGGCTGTATAAGAGCAAGACCCCCCGCTCAGTGATTAGAGAGATCAGGGATGCGGAAGGCCGAACCCGTAACACCCAGGAGGGGGTAAATGAGGAGTTCCTCAAGTATTATAGACAACTATATGAGGACACAGGGGAGGATATGAACCAAGACATACTGCAAACAATAGAGGATATAGGGCTGCCCACTCTGGATGACCTAGAACGTGCGGATCTGGATGCCCCTGTTACCTCGGACGAGCTGGAAGTGGTGATCCAACATCTGCCCACATGTAAGGTGCCTGGGTCAGATGGGTTGCCTAGCGAGTTTTATAAGACATACAAGCAGGAGCTACTCCAGCCGATGCTTGACATGTTTAATGAAGCCTACGAGCAGGGGGAATTGCCACCGTCCCTCCTCGAGGCAGTGATCATCCCACTTCTGAAACCAGGCAAGCCAGCCATGTAGTGCGGGTCCTATAGACCCTTGTCCATGCTCAATCAGGACAGTAAAATACTCACGGCAGTTTTAGCCAATAGGCTAAAAAGGGTTATTGGTAAGTTGATACACCCAGATCAGACGGGCTATGTCCCTGGTAGGAATATCACAGACAACCACAGGCGGCTGCACCATATCATTGATTACACCGGGGAAGACACGGGTGAGTTGGCTATCGTGTTGCTAGACGTGGTCAAAGCCTTTGACTCGGTGCAGTGGCCATGGTTGAAAGCGACCCTGAAAGGTTACGGAATGGGCCCTGGATACATCAGGTGGGTCCAGATGTTATATAGCACCCCGGTAGCGAGAGTTAAAATGGGATCCACAATTTCAGACAAATGGCAACTCAGCAGAGGGACCAGACAGGGATGCCCCTGGTCACCCATGTTATACATACTGGCACTAGACCCGCTGGCAATATGCCTGCAACAACAATACGGGGAGGTGGGAATTCGTACAACAAGTGGCATGCACCTGATATCGCTGTATGCAGATGATATGCTCCTCTATTTGCGCTACCCGGAGTAAAACCTGCAATATGTGCTGGAGGTGATGGATCGTTATGCCACCCTCTCGGGCATATCAGTGAACCCCGGGAAGTCTAGCTTGTTCCCCTTGGGAAGGTATAAGAGTGTCCCGTTGGAGAGGCTGCCTATCCTGTAAATACCCTGGCAACCTGAGACGTTTAGGTATCTGGGAGTAAACATTTACCACCGGACGGAAACAGAGCACGAACATAATACAGAGAAAGCGATCGAGGGAGTTAAGAATAGTATGGTGTTCTGGTCTAGATTACCCCTATCTATGATGGGGAGAGCAGCTCTGCTCAAAATGGTGGTTTTGCCCAGACTCTTACATTTTTTTGTAAATGTCCCGTATCTGATTCCCAGAAGTCTTTTCAAGAGACTTCATGGTATGTGCAGGAGCTTTGTATGGGTCAACTCCAGGAACAGAGTGGCCCTGTGGAAACTACAGAACTTGTGTGACAGGGGGGGCATAAACTTGCCGAACTTTGAGCTTTATTATCTGGAGGGGCAGCTGTTGTTTGTGGCCACGTGGTTGTCGTCAGAGGACTCGGCAGAAGCTAGACTCTTGCAGGGCGACTTGGCTCCATACTTTCTGAGAGAGACGGTGTGGCTACAAAAGAGTAAACTGGTGGGAAGAGGGAGACTATTGGAGCTGGGTTGGGAGGTCTGGCGCAGGACGTGGAGAACGGTGGGTGATCCAGATCCGCTCTCCCAGCAGGTTCCGCTGGTGGCGCTGTGTGGAAACGACTCCCAATTGCTTGAAGTAGTCCCTAGATACTGGGAACCGATGGGTTTGACCACCCTTGGGGATATATGGCAGGAGGGGGAGGTATTGGAATTTCAGAGTTTGGAGGAGGAGACAGGGGTGCATAGAGGCCAATATATAACTTACACCAGATTCACAAAACGGGTGAGGGAGAGGTGGCCTGAGACGGTGTTGGCGGAAGAACCTGATGCCGCCCTGGAAACGATGTACGATGCTTCGGAGGGCGGGCACGAGATATCCAGGGTATACGAGCTCCTGAGAGCTAAGGCTGGGAAGGAACTGCTTCAACTGAGGCAGGACTGGGAGGAGGAGGTAGGAGGACCCATGACAGAGGGGCAATGGGAGAGAGCTCAAAGGTACCATAAAAAGGTGTGCCGAAATGCGAGACTCCAACAGATCTAGTTGTATGTCACCCATAGGGAATAGCCAGGTTTGGAGGCTCGGCCACGCAGAAATGCCCCAGGTGTGGGGAGGTGGAGGCGGGGTTGCTACACATGATCTGGGCCTGTCCCGAGGTGCACAGATTCTGCGACAAAATAAAGACTAAGATGGCCGGTGGGGGAGTGGTGCTGGATGTGGGGTCGGCTTGGGCATGCATGCTCGGGCTTTTTCCCAGGCCACGCGATCTAAAGCACATAAGCAAGATGAAGGCCCTGGCTTACATCCTGGCCAAGCGCAGATTCGCAATGGGCTGGAATGGGCCCACAGACCCAGGTTGGAGACATGGTGGGCGGACCTCCTGAGATGGGAGGAAGCAGAATCAGTAGTATGGTTTGAAGCCGTTACCGGGGGGGTGAGGAGGAAGTGGCCCCCCTGATAGCCTTGCGACAATTAGTGACCTCTATGCTAAACCCCCACCAGGTTAACCATGAAATAGAAGACTCAGACGAGTCTACAAGCACTGTGATTCCCAAAAACGCTCCCGTAGATGATACGGAAGAGCCGGCTCAAGTTTATGGGGAGAGGATGGAGAATAACACTGTATAATGTGACGGTCTGATATTGATTATGTATGTCCCGAAAAGCTGTATTGTTTGTTGGTTTTGTTTGTTTAAAAAATAATAAAAATAAATGAAAAATAAAAAATGTTAATGTGTTATTGCCAAAAGAGTTTATGTTTACATTAGTAAACCTGGTGACACGCGACCGCCTGCATCGATTAGTAGCGTTATAGACAAGTAAAAAAATACAGTAACAGAATGTTCAAAATACTGTGCGTGCAATGCTTATTTCCTTAAGACACATTGAACCTCCTTCTCATTTAAATTATGACTGTGTTTCAAGTTCAAACTAAGAAAAGGATGTTTTTAACTGTTACAATGTTCTTTCTTCTATTGAAAACAACATTTAACATTAGGAAATAGCAGTGCACTTAGCTTTCTTCATCTGTTCCTGCTGGCTTGAACCTTTTCTTCTTGGATGAAACTGCTGATGATTCTTGAAACTTGCTTCTCTGTTGTATCTCAATAATAGTTACTCACTGGGAAATCTTCTATAATAATTATTTACACTATGGAGTATTTTATTACTAAGAAAACTGGAACTTAAGGAAACTGCAACCTGATCTGTTGATATCTAGAATGAAAGGCAGTTTAGAATTCTGAAAGGAATTCCAAACCACCTCACCCCAGCCTTAGCCAATCAATGATGCTGAGCTGAGCCTCCATCTTGCCCTAGGGAAACAAAGGCTTCCTGAAAGAAACATTAAGGAAGAATTCCATATACCCAAGTCATCACCACCCTAAACAAGACTCATTCCCAGTTACCCGCTTAATCCTTAAAAACAGCCCACCACGTCTCCAACCTGGGTCTGTGGGCCCATTCCACCAGATACATTGGGCCTCATTCCGAGTATGGCGGTAAGGGATAGCGGCCACCGGTAATGAGACCGGTGGCGGTAATCCCTTACCGCCATACTCTGAGTTCCCTCTGCGCCCTCGCCCTTAACGCCTGCTTTGAGCAGGTGTTAAAGTCGAGGGCGCAAAGGGGCCTCCAAACCAATAACGGTGACCGTAATGAACGGTCACCGTTATTTGCATCTTCCCCATTCCCATTGAGCCCTATGGGGGCTTATTCGGAAATGGGGAAGAGTCTTGGTGAATGGGGAATTACCGCCCCGCCAACCTTGGAATGGGGCGGTGATTCCGCCATCCACCAAGGCGCTGCCGTTCCGGGTACGGCGTCAACCAAGGCGTTAATAGCGCCATTGGTTAGCGCCGTACTCGGAATGAGGCCCATTGTTTTAAACGTGAACAGTAATGTTAAACAGCCCACCACTCTTAAACCTCCAGATAAAATGTTTTAAACATGAACAGTAATGTGGGAACCTGACAGTGTAATGTGGCAGCCTGACAAAGTAGTGTGGAACCCTGACACAGAGGGATGCTGACAAAAAGGGGCAAAGCCTGAAGTCTCTATGAACAGTGTGTTGACATAAGTGGACCCGACCGAGGGATGTCCACAGTGAACTGTTTAGCGAAAGGTGGCAAGAGTGAACTCGGCAGAGGGATGCCAACAGAAGAGGGGAACCCAGGGAATGAGAAAGTCACCATTGACAAGATTGGCAAGAGTAAACCCGAAAGGGGGATGCAAATAAAAAAGCCTAAAGTCCCAAAATAGAGTGTGTTGACAAGAGTGAGGTAATGAAAAAGATGGAATCCATCATTTGCTTCAGTTCAGTCGTTTATTGTGAGATCTGCATGAAAAAGTTCCTTTGAAGATTTCTCTAATAAATGAATAAATTCTGCTTCCTCAACACGTGTTTCCCCACCTATATTTGGTGGTTCATCGGGAGGATTTTAAATAACTCTAAATGCGAAACAAAATAGTTTTCAATTAACATCAGAAAGGATTCTGTATGCTTAATTTCAAAACTTCTTAACTTGATTAAACACAAATCTTTGTTCTGTTCAAATGATTTAACACAATTCTTAAATCGATTAGGTACTCACATTAAGTATTGTTTTCCCTTTAAATGTGATTAAGTTCATCAAGTGTGGACACAAATAATGTTGCAGTTGGGAGAAGGCAGTCGTTTTTCTTCTGACCTTGCTCAAAGTCTAAAGAATTGCCTGCAATTTAAAGTTTGCTATTTTACAAATGTAGTGTGAAGACAATAAGATTCACAAAGGTCACAGCATGGTTGCATTGAAAGCCTGATCGAGGGAGGCAAATAATGGAGTCGGATCTGCACCCGGAAGAGGGAGATCCAAGGGTGGGAAGCCAACACCAACCAACCCATGTATGCAACAAAGCAAAGTGTAAAAAGAAGAAAGCGAGCGAACAAGAGCCATAGTGAACATGGCGGAGGGAGGCTGAGAATCGAGAAGGGTCTGCGCCCGGAAGAGGGGGATCCAGGGGTGAGCCATTATCACCCTAACTACTGTATAAAAAAAAGGAACGTTTTGGTTTGATATTTTCTGACTCTCAAAGGCAAGCGACTTTTGCATGAAAAGAGAACATGAATTGAGAACAGAACGGTCGTTTCGTGCTGGGGAAGCTCAAGAAGTGTGTTGTGCTCAAAGGTCCCACCTTTTCCCGTTCTCAAAACGTGGGGAAGGGAGAACCCGACTACTGCATCCTGACATATTATTTGTGAACACTTCTTTCTTATGAATCCTATCCCACACTCTTTTGTATGTAGTTGTAAGGTTTGGCATAAGTTTTTTTTAGTATAGGCCCTTTTGATTTGACAAGACGCCGCAAGGACTGACATATTTTTCATTTTATGGTCGAAGCTTGCTCCCATCTTAGATTTAGGTTTGGATTAGTTGCTTATCTGACCCACTTTTGCAGTTTAATAAACACCCTTGAACTGTGATCACTTGTGTCTGTCTTTACTGTTGCCACCATGAGTACCTTACACCAATCACCTAATAAACAACAGGCGCCGAGGTATGAGGATTAATTAAATAAAGGAGGATATCCTCTGCATATATCCCTAATTTAAATTAATTCTCATCTACCTGTACACCTTCTATCTGTGAACAGTTTCTTATTTTCTCTGCAGGAGGTCCAATGATAGGGCAAACAACAATGGAGACAGTGGACATCCTTGCTTCGTCCGCCTCTACAACATAAATTGCCTCAAAACTTTCCCATTGACCGCCACTCATGCCCTCCGCTCCATGTAAACCGCCCTGATCCCGTTGTGGACCTGTTCCCTAAAGCCGAATTTGTCCAGAACCGCATATAAAAAATCCCACCCCATCCTGTCAGACACTTTCTCTGCGTTGAGAGCGAGAACGTGTCCACCCCTACCTACTTGGAATGAACCCTAACTGCTCTGTGTGGACCAATCGGGGCATAAAGTGTTCGAACCTGGAGGCAATCACACTAGTGAAGATCTTCACAACAACATTGAGCAGTAAAAGGCCTATACGACCTTACAGGACTGGGGTCCATCTCCTCCTAGGCAATAACAGATATCAAAGCCTGGCAGAATGTTCTGGGTGTCCATGCAGTATAAAGAATACTGAGTTAAACAACTTCACCAGATGGGGTAGCCACACAATGCAAATGTTTTACAGAAGTCGACAGTAAATCCATCGTCCCTGGGCACCTTACCGGCAGGCATTTTCGATATAGCCAACAAGACTTCCTCTGAAGTGAAAGGGGCATCAATCTTAAAAGCCTCCTCCCTGTTTAATGCCAGTATTGAGATTCTACTTAGATATCGCTCCAGCTCCTCAAACTCCACCACCTTCTCTCTAGCATAGAGAACCTCAGAGAAAGTTGCAAAATGTTTAGCTATCTCAACTGGGTATGAGCTGAACACCCCATCAGTATTAAGTTTCCGCTTCACCCATCTCACAGCCCTGTGCGCCCGAAGCCTGGCGCTAGCATTAAATTGTCCTTGTCATGTAGGGGAGGTTATGAGATAAAGAATGTACGCAACATATTCTATGTGTATTATAATACATGGGTTACTAACATTTAGTATTGAGGACAACAATGGGGGTGACATTGGTTACTAACACTTACCATAGGGGTGAATTGAGTGGGCTAGATTTGTTAGGCCACAGGCCTAAGTGTACTAATATTGCCACAGGCACACAAACACTTTCACTGTTCATTGCCAGTTTCTGAAAGTAAGGCAAAATTGAAAGCTGAACAGCAGTGCTTTGCGAGCCAGAGCGTGCAGTGTAGCGTGCAGTGTAACAGCACACTGGGCCTCGAGAATAAACATTCATTGTGCAGCGCCAGAAGATGAAGGAAGATGCAACATTATTGGGAGTTTGTGTTATGCAGAATACTGTCCAAAGGTCATTGAAGCCAAGGGCTGGAAAATGACATGAGCGGAATCAGAGGGGGCAGGATGGGTACTGGAAGGTTCTGGCACGTGGTGTGTTAGGTAACAGATGACACCACGGAAGAAGCTGGGAAAATCGTTTAGAAAATGTACAGAGACAGGTTAAGAGGCGGTTTTCACTGAGAGGTTTAAAAGAGGGAGAAAGGAGGAAGGAGGGATCTTTCGTTTTTTTTCTGGGAGCAGCCTGGTGAGAGAGAGAGAGAGGCTGCTGACTGAAAGGAGAGTCTGCCCTGTGTGGCTGTCTCTGGAGGTTTCTCTGCTGAGCTGGAGAGTGGTTTAGATGTTCCTTGAAAGCTGTATTTTCAATCAGTGGCAATGTCATTGTAGAAACAAGCTGAATCGTAATTGGCTGCAAGAAGAGCCTAGCAAGTCAAGGGCATGACTATCATTCTGAAAAAGCAGAGAGCTCAGTGTTAGTATAAATAGGTCAACAATCAATTAGGATCCCTTCTTCAGGGTGTTTAATTGGCAAAGTGTCCAAGAGGACACGGAAGGCAGAACTTTTTAAATCCTTTTGGTACCAAAGGATTAACAAAGTAGCCATAATCGATTGATCTGGTTGGACGTCAGAAGCGGCAGCATCCTCCTGTTGCAGTGCGGCTTGATGCCTTAGGGTCCTTTCCTATCTTTCCTTCTTCCTGTCCCTCACTGCGTTGCCTACTCCTTGCTACTTTGCTTTGTTGGTGACGGTGATGGTGTCGGTCCGGCTGGAGCTGCAGTGCGGCATGCTGGTGCTTGACTTTGGCGGTGCTTGTGGCTTCTGGCATTTCTGGGTGCTTTCTTGCGGTGTATTATACCATAATTATTCCATCTTTCCTATCACTAAACTCAGATAGTTTTTGCCACTTCCAGCATTTTAAGGGCTGAGGGTGCACCATACGTCAGTATGGCCTTGATTCTGGTATCAGTTTGGTATTCTTTTTTCACAGCTTTTCTCCTTGCCTGCTAACAAGCCTGGTGCTTATGGTAAACATGTCAACTAGAAGAACATTTGCATCCAGAAAGCCCTGCATGCCCGTGATAAGCAGTGTGTCTGTGTTGGCACCTGCAGAATGTAGTACTACGGCTGGGTCCCCAATTCCTAATAGGGAGCGCTTGTCTGAGGTCCTCGTACTCAGCTCTTGTAGGAGACAGAGATTGTGGGCAAAGAGTACAGACGTGCCTGTTGACACTGATGATATTCATGTTGTTGACATTGATCATTTCCAAGGTGCTGTTATTGACTCTCAGTGTATAAGTGAGGATCTGGGTTGCCGGATAATTAATCCTGAAACTACAGGAGTATCTACACCTGATGCTCGACTGGGTAGCATTCATAATCCAATGATGCCCGCTCCTATAGCCATATGTTTACTTGAAGCACAAAGTTAAATTGATAACCGAGAGCCATCAACACACCCTACTATTCAGCCTCTTTTGGGGCTTATGACTATCTAAGGAAAATATTACCCCTGCACAGTGGGCTCACATAAAGGCTAATATAACAAAAGAGCACAATTGTGTAAAGGCTTTTCTGATTTTTGCATTTGGGTAGATCTGTTGGGCAATTGTGCTGCTAAATTCCATCTCCCTTGAATAGACAACTTGTGTCAAACAGATATGCAACCTTTATCGATTGAACACCATCACCCAGTCAAAACTGTCAATCCTGGCCAAGTAGTCATACAACCTGAAAGGATGGATCAGTCTTCACAAACCACACAGAATGTGATTCACTGTGGGGTATCTGAAGTCATCTTAAAACTGGCTACTTAGACAACCTCCTCATCAGATGTAACAAAAGGACTACTACAGGTTTCAACTCCTACATTCTCTGATGCTGAATGTAAACCACTACCAGTACCCTCTCGTCCTTCTTGAGAAGTGAATGTTAAAATCAACCAAGCTCCATATCGAGGTCTGCATATGGGAAAACTCCAAATGCCAATAATAAAGGATAAAACCATAGGAGCCTCCTTCATTGATCAAAGGAAGTTTGTTATTACAAATGTCGAGAAGCCAGGAGGAAAAGATCCAAGAGAAGCCTTACGCAATAAAGTACTTTGCGCCTTGAAACACTTGTGTATAGGCGCGTTACAAATACCATATCATAACATGGCCGGGAATTGTCAGATCTTCTGACCTGAAGATTCTAGCTAGGATTTAACTGGATGACTGGTGTACTCAGACAAACAGGTATTGCGTCCTGGTGGGATGTGGGTCTAGTAATTTACCCCTTTATTTAAGTATGTGTCCATACTTTCCGAGGGGTTGCTTTAACCTGAAGAAAAACAAAGATGTTCCCAGTCTCACTGCGCCAAGAAATTATAATTAATTGTTTGTGCAAAGAAAAGCCTTTATTGTTTGTGCGAAGAGAAGCCTGACACGTGTTTCAAGCTGTGTACAGCTTTTCATCAGAGGCTTAGGTTGCAGCAATAAGAACTCCACATTTAGAGTAGGACAATGCCAAATACAGTTCTCAAAATGCCTCGCAGTTGCGGAAAGCTCAATGACCGCTTGTTTCAGTCTACTCGTGTTACCACGAGTGTGGAGTTCTTATTGCTGCAACCTAAGCCTCTGATGAAAAGCTGTACACAGCTTGAAACACGTGTCAGGCTTCTCTTCGCACAAACAATAAAGGCTTTTCTTTGCACAAACAATTAATTATAATTTCTTGGCGCAGTGAGACTGGGAACATCTTTGTTTTTCTTCAACTATTCCTGTGGATGTGTATTGGCAGTACACCCACACCGCCCAGATACCCGCAGCCTTGATGTTTATTTTCTTAATCACTGTATAAGCGCTGTGAACTTGTGACTTTTTCTGCCATAACTTTGTTGTTGCTTTAACCTGAGCTTGGTACTCGACAGGAGTTAAGCCCTCTCTACTCACCCCTGTTTGACTCTTGCTGTATGATATTTTTTATTGGTTTTTTGAGTTTATCCTGATTTGCTTTTATTCTTTGTGGTTGTCTTGTCATAGCGCTATTATGCCCCTGTGCCTGTGTTCATGCGCTTTACAAATAAATACATTTAAAAAAAGAAAAAGTATTAGCTGGGGGTTTCCTAATTCACACAGAGGGGGTCAGACTCTCATAATCATCAATCTCATAATCAAGCTACACTAACCCAACGTTAGGCAATTGTAGAGGAGTAACTAAGAGCAGAAACTGTATTGATAGTCTATTGCTTGGATAGCCAAAGAGTAGCAGTTAGGATGTCTCAAGTTAGAGGGAAAACCCTTACATTTGAATTGCTATGCTGTCAAATGATTTTTGGTGCAAAGTGTGTTTTCTTATATTCTCAAATGTGCCCAGTGCAAAATGCTTATTGTTGCAGAGTGTATTTTTCTGGCTGATGAAACTAAGGGGGTAATTCATAGAATTCAGCGCACAAGTGGCGAACGCGGCTGGTGCACATAGTGTGTGTGCGGCAGTCTGTGCCAGCCGCGTGCGCCAATACCCATTTAGGCGCACAGCGTATTCATGGATTTATACAACCATAAGCAGCCGTGGCACAGAGTGGCGCAGCGACCCTGCAGCAGCGGCAGTTACGCCCCTAACCCCGCCCCATGCACCAAAAACATCGCACAAATCCAGTACATGGCGCAAAGGCCAGTGGACCAGCAGCCAGCCCCCCAACCACGAAAACGCGTGTAAAACTCCCCGCGCACCCCTTGGAATACATGTACCCCGCTCGCGCCAGCGAAAACGTGTGTAAAACTCCCCGCGCACCCCTCGGAATACACGTACCCCGCTGGCACCAGTGAAAACGCGTGTAAAACTCCCCACGCACCCCCGGAATACATGTACCCCGCTTGCGCCAGGCCTATCACATGTAAAACTTCACACGCACCCCTCGGAATGCACGTACCCTGCTCGCACAAGGCCTATTGCGTGTAAGACTTCACATGCACCCCTCGTAAAACACGTACCCCGCTCGCGCCAGGACTATCGCGCGTGAAACTTCACACGCACCCCTCGGAATACACGTACCCCGCTCATGCCAGCGAAAACACGTGGAAAAAGTTCCCCCTGTGGAGTGGGCTTCCTGCAGGACATGCCCAGGGGTGATGGGCTGCCTGCGGGACATGCCCATGGGTGATGGGCTGCCTGCGGAGTATGGACTGGGGTGATGGGCTGCCTGCGGGGCATGCCCAGGGGTGATGGGATGCCTGCGGGGCATGCCCAGGGGTGATGGGCTGCCTGCGGGGTATGGACTGGGGTGATGGGCTGCCTTCGAGGAATGGGGAGGGTGAATGGGCTGCCTGCGCGTATTCCGGGGGTGCGCGTGGAGTTTTACACGCAATAGGCCTGGCGCGAGCGGGATACATGTTTTCCAAGGGGTGCATGTGAAATTTTACACGTGATAGGCCTTGCGCGAGTGGGGTACGTGTGTTCTGGGGGTGCACGGTGTGTTTTACACACGGTTTCGCTAGCACAGGCGGGGTACATGTATTCTGGGGGTGCGCAGGGAGTTTTACAAACGATTTGGCAGTGTGGGCCCTCCCCATGCCCTGCAGGCAGCCCATCCACCCTGACCATGCCCTGCAGGCAGCCCACATGGCACCATGCACTTGTGAGCCCCAACACATGTCCCCCCTACCAGTGATGGGCACCTGTCAGCAGGCCCCGACTCATTTCCCGAACCCACCCATCAGTGACGGGCACCTGCCAGCAGGCCCCGACTCATGTAACCAACCCACCCACCAGTGACAGGCACCTGCCAACAGGCCCCAACACATGGCCCAACAAACAACATGTCATGAGTAAACAGACCCATGTCCCTAATGGCAACCACAATCCCCCCTGCCCCCTAGTCCAAGCACGCAAACATTCACTGTGCCCACTCCCAAATTAACCATGCCATGACATTCTTAAAAGAACCACCATGCCCATGCATCAATGCACAACGGAGCCACACAGTGGCAACACATGACTGAGGCAATGTTCATTGAGACATGCACAAAACCAATGATAGTACACAACACCAATCATGAAGTTAGCAAAAATGTATTAAAAACATAACAAAGTAACATAGAGGACATTGAATCAATATACAATTACAGATATGAGCCAAATAAATTGGTAATCTAATTTAAAAGAAATTGAACGTCATGTTCAATGAAAAAAGTGGTCCAGTGGTCCATTGCCAATGTCTATAAGAAATAAGAAATCCAATAAAAAGTAAACCATTGATCCATGGGAAAATTGAAAATGAAAGTATGTACAAGTCTTCAACTAACTACAATCCAAGTACAAAGGGTCCATGATCCACAAAGCAAATGAAACGTACAAAGAAGTCCTATGAAGAAAAAACTATATACATGAAGTGGAGCAATGTCCATTTACTCCAAAATAAAATGAAAAACAAAGGAAACCTAACACTAATGAACTTTGTACAATGGCGGCAGGCAAGTCCTACGGCTCACTCTTTGATGTTCTGGTCCAGGGCATCATCGAACTCCTGTTCAACATTCCGGAGGCGGGCCTCTTCCCTGGCCTCGAGGTCTCGCAGGGATGCAGCCATGGTGTCCTCAAACTCTCTGCGACTTGCCTCAAGGCACTCAGCCCGCCTCAATGCCCTGCGCATGGAGTTCTCTGCCCTGGCCATAGTGAGCTGTGCCTCTTCCGCCTACCGCTGCTCCGCATCTATCCGCTGGCCCAACCGCTGCCACACGGAAGACACTCCCAATCCAGGGTCCTCCTGCCCTCCGGCCGATGCCTGCCCCTGTGATGTTGTCTGCCCCGAGCCATCTTCGCTCCCACCTTCAGCCTGCTGCTGCCGTGCGTGTGCTCTGCCTGTCGATGCCTGCACATCCTCCTCCTGCTGGGGGTGCATAGGGGAGGGGGTCACTAGAAGATCCAGCACACAGAGCAACCCAGCGCTGGTGACCCGTCCTAGTAGGCCGACGCGGTCAATGAGGTATTCGAAATGACGTGCATTGTCCTCACGAGAACCCTGCATGTCATCCCGAGTACCACGTTGACGCAACGCAACCCAAGCTAGGACAGGCTCAACATGGTCCCGGATTGCCACTTGCGTGGGGAGAGGAAGGCCAGTTGTTGTGTGCGCATCCCCTCCCTGAAAACGGGTCTGGACGGAGGCATCCATGCTGGTGCCGGATGATGCAGTCACAGGATTGGCGACAGGTTTACACACAGGCACCTCCGCAGCGGCCTGTGCTGCCTCCTGTCCCTACCCCTGGACTGCACCACTAGCACCAGTGGAATCCCCCTCTCCAGGCCCTGTACGTGGGCCTTCCATGACCTCCTCCTGAACCAAACCCCCCACACACCTGGATGACTCCGTGCCATCTTCCTCCATAGGCCCCTGTGTGGGCTGAGCTGCCCCTTCGCTGCCGGAGTCCACCTCCAACCTCTGCCTCTTAGACCTTCCCTCGGCAGCTGCAGCCGTGGATGCGGCACCAGACTCCTCACTCCCCAAAGAGATGACAACCTGGGAGGGGAGCTGGGCCTTGCGTCTCCTGCTGGTGGTGGGATCCCTGCCACTGTGCTCCACAGCACTGTCTCCGCCCTCTTCATCAGAAGACGCTGCAGACAGGGAGAGACAGAACACAGGCATCAGGGCACTGTACTATGGTCTGCTACACACATGACAGTTGCACATGAGTGGCAGTCTCAAACTTCACAGTTGGCATCACACTCCCCAAAACACATATCAATTGAACCCACACACATGCACAAATTAACAGGAATCGTGCAGCAGGCAGCAGCATCCATACACATAAAACAGCATGAACATCAGAAGGTTGGCCTGACGTCACATGCAACACGGGGAGTGCCGAACACATGCACACACGCCACCAGGCATACATGCATCTCTACATCTCCACCACCTGTCACAGTGCAATCATCGGCAACTATGTCACTTCTGCCAATGGGGTTCCTACATGTCTGTGTCACATGCATCCATGGCGTATCACATTTGCACACATGTCAACAACACACACACGCACATGTATGCCGTGCACATACATGAGGTGGAACCAGCATCCATGTGTCGCACCCCAACCATGCCATAGTACATACACAGAAATGCTGACATGTGTGCATCCCCACATGCATTCGTGCATCATGCATTTGGACACATACACCATTGATGTGCCTCACACATGACTGGACTCACATGCGGCAGGCTCATGTCCCTGCACATACACATCCATACATGGGCCTTTCAAGGCATATGTCCAAGCTGCCACACCTGGCACACCTCAACATGCACTGCGTCCAATCAGTACACATGGACACTTACCGCTCGACTCAAGTCAGGTATGCCTCTCAAGGACCTGGTGGTGAAGCGCTGGGTGTATATGTTCCAGGACCCTCTTCTGGTCATCGGTAAGGCGGACCCGGCACCCCTCTGCATCTGCTGCCTCCAAGAGGCACCGGGCCTTACTGAGGGTCCTGGACCTGAAGTTCTCCCAGTGCTTCCGGACGTGTCATATGTCGCGGGCTCCCACCCCCTCCACGTTGATGGCAGCCACAATGTCCTTCCAGATCCTCTTCCAACCAACATTGTCGGCGCGTGGTCTTCCGAAGAGGGCATCATAATGCCCCAGGACTTGGTCCACCAGGATACCAACTTCTGCGGCACTGAAGCTGGTAGCCCTCTGCCTTTCTGGTTGGGGGTTGCCAGTGGTGTCTGATGTTGTTTCCCCTGACCCCGAGGCAGGTGTGGGTGGGCAATTGGGACCTGGGGCTGGGCTGTGGAGCGATGGTACAGCAGTCGGGAGTCTTCTGTTCCAGCAGGGGTGGTCAAAGCAACTGGACCCCTGCAGATGGCTGATGTGCAGGCACTAAATGGCAGGGCACGTGGCCAGCAGGCAGGCAGGCAGCAGCAGATGGCAGGTGGGAGTCTGCTCGGTGCTCTGGGGGGCAGGATAATGGCCTTCTGGGCAGGAGCGTGGTCTTCCGTGTGTTGTTGCGTGGCCAGCTTGATATGGAGTGATTTGGCACGTGTAAAAAGAGCACGTCAGTGTGTAATTCGAGGAAAGGCCCTTAGCGCGTAAGCACGTATGTGACGTAACGTGCGCACGGGTGTTTCCATGGCATGGGTTGAGGGTCCCACGTGGGTTTCCATCGCTCTGTACATACTTTTCGTGGAAAGGGGTGTGTGGTTTTCCAGGTGTTGGGGTTCACATGCGATTACTTCACAGCGGCTACAGGGCGCACTTCTTCTACTGGCGTGGGTGTTGGCTACACGTTCTTCTTCTAGGCAGACGGTGAGTCGCACATGCTATTTTTAATAATGCGGGTGTCCCTGTTAGTCACGTACCCCTTTTTTTCCGGCCATACTACCCTGCATGTTGATCACGTATGTGTTTTTTGTGTTCCTGGCTGCACAGCGTACTGCGTTGTTTTTTACACGCACGTGGGCTACAGGGGCCGCTTATCTCTTTTTCTTGCTTTTTTGGGATGTCTGAGCATTGTGTGACACGTCATTTCTCCTAAGGGGCCACAGATTGGGACATTCATCGTAGCTGTATGTACGTGTTTGTTGTTTGCGCACACATTTGCAATGCGCAGGGACGCTACTGCCTGCCTTCGTGTGGCGGACGGGTTTAGGCCTGTGCGTGTCTTTGGCCGTGCGCAGGTTTCCCCTATTCGATTCCATGAATACGTGTGGTTAGCGTGCGTGTGGGCGTTCTGTGTACTTCCCAGCAGTACATCCCCAGTTACGCCCTTATTTTCAAGCGTTGTTCCCCATTCCACGCCTTCTGCCCCGTGTTCTGCCCACTTTTTGGTGTGTGCGCTAATGTTGTGCGCTTTCATTGTGCACATCGCGCATGGCGTTCTGGATGTTGCAATGATGTGTGCACCCGTGTGCGCCACGCACGGATTTGGCGCACATCCCGGGGAAAACATGCGCAGGCCCTTCCATGAATCGCACGCTTTTTCATGCTTGCGCCAGCTTGTGTCACGATTTTCGGCGCACATTTGTTCCATGATTCGGCCCGTAAATATCTATACAAAAGTGCCTAATTGTGGAAGCGTGCACTGGTCTTTATTGTGCCCAGTTCTGTTTGGGTTGCACCCAGAAATAAATGTGCATCTAGAATAAAATGGACAGTACAAAGTCTGTAAATGCCTAGTTACGATCCTGTGGAATAAAAAATGTGGCAGAAGAGTAAGTGTCAGGATTTCTCCTACAGTCCTCTTTCTCATAAAAATCAGTTTCAAGTACTGCAATTTCCAAACTGCATTCCCCATCTATAATGATCTAATTCTTGTAGTTTCTCCTTAACTTGAAGCATGAGGTCCTCCTCTAGAGCCCCCAAATCGCCCCTTGCTTCCAGTGAACCGATCTCCTGCTGTAGTTTATTCCCCAACAGTGTCCCCTTTCTCTTCTTGTTTGCCCCTTCCCTTATAGACAGCCCCCTCCAGGTTTATTTTGCCTCCCACACGATGCAAATATCCACCTCTCCATTATCATTAATCTGAAAGTATTGAGCTATCGTACCACGTATTTCCTCCAAAAACACCACATCTTTCCAAAGGGATTAATATGATATGATATGGCATTTATAACGTGCCTATACACAACTGTTTCAAGGAGCGACAAGGCAAGGGAGGGAAACAGAGGGAAGACAGAGACAACGATCTTACTAGGCCTGGTGACATTGGGATCGTGCAAGTACAGGGTGGGGGGAAGTGCAGTACAAAGGAAAAACAGTAAATAAATAAAATAAATAAAAACAATAAATAAGAACAATAAATAAGAAGTGCAGCCAGCTGGTGGCAGGTGAAGGGTAAAGGGTAAGTGCAGACATCATGTGTCAAGTGCTGGTAGGGGGCTCTAGGGATACAGAAACAGCCCCTGAGTGCAGAGGTTGCCAGTGGGGCAATGCAGGTGTGCAAAGTGAGTTGCGCATATTCAACCTGTCCAATATCAGGTCCATTCTAACCAAATGATGGTCTGACCATGGCAGCCACCTCACAAAAATCCACTCTACCTATCATCTCCCTGTTCATGACCTGCTCAAGCACAAGTACTCAATACGGGTATATGTACCGTGGGGGCAGCGGGTGAAAAAAAGCAGGTGAAAAAAAGCATCTATCATCAGGGTGTAACCATCTCCATACATCGATCAACCCCTGCAAATCCAAGAGATCCTTAAGGAACAATTGACTCTGTGATGAAACCCAATGCTCCACCACCCGTCGGGCAAGTCCATCCAATCCTGGGTCAGTATTATTAACGGATGCTGTCTCTCCTGAAGCATCTGATCTAAGGCTCCTCTACAAAAGACTAGCTGTCCAACAATTCTGTGCTTTTCTCGGAAATGCCCATCCACAAATGGGCCACCAGGAATAACTCATTTCTATCCCCACCCTTCCACCCAAAACCTCCCCTCTCCCATCAACCCACACTCCAATAGCACTTCCCCCCAACTGTAAAAATGTAACCAACAAGTCACTGTTCCGCCCTTACATCTATCGTCACTTCACAGGAGAGGGCGTATTCAGTCGCATCACAAATATTTTTTACCACCAGGTACTCTATTTTTGTGGCAGAAGAGCCCTCGGCTGGCCACGATCTATTGTCTTATCCCCACTCACTGGCAGATTCTCCCCATCCGGCGCTTCCTCAGAGATGCTGTAGGACCTGCAGAGTCCCATACGTGATCCTATAGTCCATGTTATTGACCTCAAATATCAATGCAAAGGGGTAGGCCCATTAATAGTGGATCTCTTTCTTCACTTAGTCACAATGTCAGTGACCGATAATCTCTACGATGGACCAAAGTGAAGTTGGATATGTCCTGATAGATGCGCACTGCATTCCCCTCACGCAGAATATTCTGCAGACTTTTCGCTCTTTCCAAGACTTCAGCTTCTCCCCATATTGATGAAATTGAACACCACAGTTCTAGGACCTTTTTCTGTGCCACCATCACCTCTATGCACTCTGTCAATCTTCACCTCTTTACCACCTTCCTTGACAAAGAGCGAGTTCACAAGGGCCTTGACCTTTTTCTTAACATCTCCCACCATCTTACCTTTCCCTGTTCTCTAAATCGTCCATCTTCAACCTGACTTCCTCATCATTGCTCTCTAGGTCCAACAATTTGGCATCGTACTTCATCTCCAACAGGTCCATGTTTAGTTGATGGTTTTCAATGTCTTCCATTTTATTTTCCAATGCATCAGCTCTCTCAGGTAGGGCCAATTTAGATGCTTGAATATCTCCTCTCAGCGCCTTTTTCTCTTGTTATATACTGTGGATATGCTCATTGGTGGCTGGGGTTTGCAATCCACCCGTGGCTCCCTCCTTTTGGCGGCAAGAACGCCCCCCCACTTTTTCGAAGAGACTCAAGAATGCCTAGTGGGGCGGGGAATTCTTGGGTCCCTTCAAAATTGTTGCAGAGCCTGGATGCCAACAAAGAGCTTCCCTCCAGCTTGTTGTGCTGCCCCTGTGCCAACTCTTCTAGCTCTCTCCCTTCCAGTTAAAACAGCCAACCACAGTATTCATCTCACAAGCAGGGATCTTCCACCTCCAGACACCTCTCCTGCAACCCCATTGCTGGCCGCCAGACACTTCAAGTTAAAGAGGGACGCTCCTTGGAGCCACCGTACAGGTAATCACTGGGGACCGCCCCAGCTCGTTAACGATCCAAAGCTCCCACTCCCGGGGAGTGATGGTAACACTCTAATTCCGCAGGTATCACATCGAATAACTGCCAGCCTGCAATCCTCCTTTACTAGTCACACCGTGCTGCAGCGTTTCCATCACCCAAAGAGCATGCAGCTCCACTCGGTCTGCCCCTCCAGAGCATCCTCCAGAGGCTCAATCCAGCGTCCTCTCCGGCTGGCTCATTGATGGTGGGTTGCCTGCCCCTACTCCTTCTCCCGAGTGCCTTCGAGGTTTGCTTTCCACTCACTCCAGCACATGGGACCTCACTGAGGGCTAACCGGTCGCCTCATCTCCACGTCCGGGCCACCATGTGCATAAACCCAGGGCACAGCTTCACCTATGGGCAAGAAGAGACACCATCTTTACTTCTGCAATGCACGCTCTACTCCACAGAGGCCCACCGCCAATCATCACCCCCTCAAGATCGGTAGGCTCCAACGACCCTACAGAGCACCTTTGCTCAATCAGGGGGTCAGGGAACAAATACATCAGACCGGGGATGGGGGACATTTTACAAATTACAACTCTTCAGACCAGGGACCTAGTGACCATCTTTTTACACAGCCATCTAGGTCGACACCTCCTAGTCGTCTCCCCAATTTATATTTTTGAGAGTGTAATTTTCTTTTTTTTTAGAAAACTACCAAATGAACTTAATCAGAAAAGGGAAAAAAATTAAGACAGAAGCCTCTTCTGAGAGTATTAAGATGTATATCCCCTGCAAGAAGCTGCAGAGTAATTGTGATAATAAAATATGTATTTACTAATTGGCATTTGGCTTGCGACTTGAACAGAGTGAGAACTTGAGCTTTGAAGGTGGTGCATGACTTATGCACAGGGGGTAATGTAAAGCAATCGCTGGGGCTGCGCGACGGAAAAAGTGCTTGGGATCTGAAGTCAAAATGAATTGGAGAAATGTATCTTATGCGCATGATGTCAAGACGCAGGTTTGGTCTTGCAATGTTATTGCGCGTCAGAAAGTTTCATGAAGGCGAGCAAGAGAGCTTGATTAATTTTTGAGTGTTTCAGGAACACAGGCGTCACAATCCTTTTTGAAAGGACAAAGCACTGTCGGGAGAAGTGAAGGCAGTATACAGTGTGCTTCTTCATAAGAAGAGAAACAAATGCGTGCAAAAGATATTTAAAGGAACTACATTTTAAATAACATGTATAAAGTTGGACATAGTCTGTTTTTTCTATTACAGGATGCCATTACGGAGTTAGGATGTTTAACTAAGAAATAGAAGATTCATAAATATTAAAAAGAAAGGAAAATAACACACACATTCAGTCTCTAAGCAGGAAGCAGGGGCGTAACATGTATGAGTAGAGGGATGAAGGCAGGGGAAGCACAGGAACAGCAGAGAGGTGATGGTAGTGGTAGTCAATGATAAGAAGATGTATTATGTTTCGTTTCAGATTCCTGTTGAGCTGAGACAGGAGCAGGAGAAGAGATGAATAGCAGGCAGAATCTTTTCTTTTATGACCCTATCCACTTCCCTTTCCCTCTTGGGGACCTATGGTGCACCTTATAGCTCAAAACAGTGGTATGCAGGTACCCTTTGAGGGTCTGTGGGGCCAGCAACATCCGCAGGATTTTAACAACTGAGACTTGAGACTAGGATCAGAGCATGATCCATATCTGGGAGGTGGTGACTAGCAGAAGAGTGTTCGTGTCAAGGATGTGCAATATATTTGACAGCGAGGGAGTGGCCTCCTGGGAAGGCTGCCGTAGGTCACTTATGGAGTAAACTAAAGGTGGGGGGACACCGGTCTGTCTGTAATAGCTACAGCAGTACAGTCCAACCTAGGCTCACATTCACTGAGAATCCCTAATAGAGGAGCAAGTGTGGCAGCAGACTGGGGTGTGATGGCAAGGTAAATGCCAGTAGGGAGAGGGTACAGAAGTAGGGCATGGGTTCTGAGCAGCAGGAGGATAAGCCACCACTCTATATCTCCTCAAAGAGTGGTTTGCGAAAGGTTTCAGAGAGCACCGCAACTGATGGGCGAGATGTCGGAAGGATGGGTGTAAGTAGGCCAACCTGGGGAAGCTATGGAGATTTAGGGGCGATGCCTGGGTGCACTATTAGAGGCAGACAAAGAAATAAGGAGGGATATATTAGTGGAATGAGGAGCGGAGAATCCCAGCAAAAGCACCACCAAGGGCAGAATAGTAGGTTGTTTGGAATCAGGGGTAGAGCATAGGCAGACAAGGGGAAGGTTGAGTATGGAAGTCAACATAATTACATACAAAGGTCATCAATGCTGCATGCTGCCATCTGAAGAAGGAATGAGCTCATACAGGGGAAGGTCAGCAATCCAGGCAAAGAGGCTAAGAGGCATTATCCTTTGCCTGTCTTCCATAACCAGACTGCCCAAAAGCTGACCACATCCCCTGTGCCAGTATTGGGTGGCATAGGTTGATAGCATGAACTGAAAACAGTGAATCCAATGAAGCCTGGGTGATGGAGGCAGTGGGGATGGTCTTCAACCTTTTGTGAATGGTCAACCCATGATGATGCTGTTTTAGGTGAGGCTGTTGGATGGTTAAGGATTATGGATTGACCCTTAGAAAACACTTCTTCACTACTGCCCCATCTGTGGTTGTTCAGAGCTTCAATAGTCATCCTGTAAGGTAATAATTTATTTATTTCAGTTCTTGTAGGGCGTACATGCCCGTGGGCCTCAGAGCCCAGCACAAAATGTAGAGAGAGAAAAAAGACTGGAACAACAGGGGAGTTCTATTCAGGTTGATTAAAAAGAAGCGTCTTCACATGTCTCTTAAAGGTAGGTAATGAATGAGAAGTTTTAATGTGTATGGGCAAAGCATTCCATTCACGTGGTTAAGTTCAAAGCTACAATCGATTAAAATGTTCAAGCAGGATCTCTGCTGGTTGAGCAAAAAGGTATCAGAGGAGCGCACGATTCTGCTAGACGATTTCCTCGTTAATATGTTGATGAGATAGTGTGGTGCCTTCACATTTTGGCATTTATAGGCTAGGGATAGAATCTTGTGTTTGATTCTCTGCTTCACCGGGAGCCAGAGCAGTGTCCTCCTGGCTATGGTCACATGATCCTGTCTAGTTAGGTCAAAGACTGCCCTGACAGCAGCATTCTGCACAGTTTGTAGCTGCTTCAGATTCCCCTCTTAAGTCCCCATAAACAAGCTGTTACAATAATCCAATCGTGAATTTATCAGTGAGAAGGCCAGGAGGGATCTGGTGGCAATGCTAAGATAAGGTCTAAGCTGATGTAAGAGCTTAATAACATATCCGCAAGATGAGCGGATCTGAGAGACCTGATTTTTCATGGAGAGATTAGCATCAAGCATTAGCTCCAAGGTTTTCACTGATTTACTCACAGGTATGGAATTGCCTGCCACAACAAAGGATTCATACTGTTGGGTAAGGTTCTTCAGTTTAGGTCTGGAAGTCAGGATAAGTAGCTGTTTTAGAGTCATTAAGAGCCAATGAGTTAGTTACCATCCATGCTTGAATTTTGGCGTAGGTGTAGTTTACAACATCAACATCCTTCTGATAGTTGCCCGAAAGTTCAAAGAAGATCTGCGTGTCATTGGCATAATTTGCTAATTGCACACCCAGGTCCTCCAGAAGATCAAGAAATAAGGGCTTTGATGTGCCAGTATTACGCTTATTCATTTAGGGGGTAGTTATTTATTAGGGGTAGAAGCATCCTGCTGATATAGCACTAGTTGTACCGTCCCCTCTATTTCATGGAACATTCCGATTGCTAATCTGATTTTTGGTGCTTCTGTTTGCAGGATGAATTCCTTTCTGAAATCCTGCATGAAGAATAAAGGTAGGTTGTGCACTATTCCATTTAAATGACTACAGCTTGATGTTTTCAGTATCATCTTTGCTCCAGCATAGCTTTTTAGGTCCAGAGAACTGCAATAGATCCATGAAGAGAATGGCTTTTTTCAGAGTACCAGTGGATGCATCTACAAGAACACTCTCAGAGCCCCACGAAGGGTGACAATTCTATTTTGATGGTATATAGGGTCACTGAGTGTAATCTTCCCACTGCCCAACGTGAGGTCAAGGTGTTTAACCGTGGCCATAGCTAGCTTACATATCGAGGAGTTTGGGGGTAAGAGTCAGACAGACCAAATATAGATGTTTCACATGCTCTCTCTAAAGGGGTGGATGACAATGTAATCTATGTAAACTCCCACAAATTCCATGTGATGTACCTCTCTGGGGCAAAAGCTCTTTGGGGGCCAGTGGCACCTGTCAACCTTTATTGAGATTCTGGGAAGAAATTGTGGAGAAGCCATCCATTGTTTTCATCAGTTCATTCACACAGGTTATGGGGTAGGTGTCAAACCCGGATACGTCATTTACCTTAGAGAAGTCAAGCAGAACCTCTATGAAGCATCTGCTTTAGCCACTAGTACTATGTGTGAGGACTACTCATTATGAGATCCTTCTAGTATGTCCCTATCCAGCATCTTTTCTACCTGTATCTTAATAATGCCTCAACTAGCCTCTGGTATCCAATAAGGACTTAAACAGACTGAATTTCCTGGGGAATCTGGAGATGGTGGTAGAATCCTTCATCCCACCCAGTACATTCCAAGAAGATATCTGTAAAATGGGAGCTACAGTCTTCAAGGTTCTAGTTTGTGGAAATTGGTAGCATCGCAGGGATCTCCGTAGAAGTTGTTCTACTGTCTAACAGAAGTGGCATGGAGCTGCTGGTAGTGTCCATGACTAAATAATCTGGGTCAGTCCACCATTTATTCAACCAGCTGATACGATAAAAATGCTCCTCAATTTGTCTGTCCAGATGTCTTATCTGGTATTTGAGATCACTTTGGACCTCAATCATCACATGTGGAAAATGTCTCTGGGAATTTTGTAGCAATGTCCAACGCCATAGTTATATACATATTCTCTCTCTTGGATGTCATCAGGGATCCCACTATACACAACCCATGCTAGTGCATGGTTCCTCAGTAAACGGCAGAGGTATTTAGGTATTTGTGCCTTAGGAACACTGGTTTCAGCGCCTTGTAGCATTGATTGCCAAGGTCCTCTGCTGTTTGGGACATGTGGTAAAGGCACTTTGTTATTTATATATCTTTGGCCAGTATAAACCTGCTAGGACGTGGTCCTGTTTCATGGTCACTTGTAGATGTGCCCATGTCAGAAGGTAGTAAGCTATGTCCTTCATGGTTTCCTTTAACAGTTATGGGACAAGTAGTTGATAGTGGATCTGGCCACCTTTCACTCAACCACACAGAACAAACATGTCTCTCTAAAGGCAATGGTCCTGTGTACTGTAGTCCGTTTTGTATATTGTATATTTGAGTCAAAAAAGATGCTCTCAATATGGGATTGTTTAGTTAAACTGCCACAAACTCAGGATATAAAATGAGGTCAGCCTAACTGGTGTTGAATGAAATGATGGTTCAAGGGCTCTGGATCCTAACCCTGGCCATCCTCCATTGGCAGGTCTTAATGTTGGTCCTTGTAGCACCTCAGAAATCTTGATTGTCTCACAAATAATTTAGGCCATTAGTTGGCCTACGTTTACCAGATAGAGTTGGTACTGTCATGCGTTGGACACAATACAATAGTCAACTCACAGGGAAGCTTCAACATGTATTTGATCACATAGGTAACGAGTTGTAAGAATACCTCCTGGACAGGGACCAACACAAAAAGGGAGATTTTATTTAGAACTGTGTATGACGCTCACAGAGTACAAGGGATACTCTGTAGGTATGTTAGAAATTCAAAGAGACACCCAGGGAGCCACCTAATCACAATAGGCACTGGAGCTAACATGTATATCATTGGAGGATGGTGCAGGCACTGGACTCCATTTTCCAAAAAGCTGCAATTTCACAGGAATTTCTAAAACCTTAGCATACATTTTTCGTACTTCCCTACATGAGACCAGGCTTTCAGTCATACCTTACTTAGCATTTCAAATCCTTGTGGCGCCTTACCTCGCTATTCACTCGCGGGACTCCTGAGATGAATCCACCATGGAGTGGTGGTACATTGAACATTGGGACAATGGGGAAGTCCTGAGAGAAAGCAAAAAGTTAGTTAGGGCATGAATGTGCGTAGAAGAAGATCCACACCATGAAGGTAGTATATAGAGTGGCAGGCACACAACAACCAGGCATGTAAGAACAGTTAAAAGATGAAGCACAGATCGCTGCATGCAATTCGTACTAAAAATCTACAAGTGTGTTGGCGCTGTGGCAATAACAGATAAAAGTGCGAATTTTGCAAATAACATAATACACATGAATACTGATTCCCTAAACGCTGTCAAATTAACTGATAAAAGGGGGAATTATTCCCTAGTAACTTTATAATCTGCATTAATAGTGTTACCGTGCTAATGGCCAGAGGTTGTACATTGGAACTTGGTTATAAAAGTGCTGTGACTACAAACAGCACAAGCACCAGAAGCAAGCAATCACTCTAGGGACCCCTCCACCAACTAATCAGTGAAGGACCAGAGGGGGCATTATCCTTAATATAGGTGCCTCAGGGTAGCTAGGTGAAGCCTGCAGAAATGTAGAGACTGGAATAAGTGTATTTATAGTGATTATTTGCTTGTTACAAACACAGCTATAAGGCTAACCAAAAGGAAGGTCTAGCTAGCCGGGCTGCAGAGATCCGGCCAGGTCTCGTAAACAAGATGATAGTCTGACTTTATCGAATGCCTTCTCCCTTTCGTTGAAGCTACCTTTCTTTGAAGCTCTCACTAGAGGGTATCCTTTTTTTCACAGAACGTTGAGAGAGAAAATCCATATTGGACTGTAACTTTATTCTGGATGGTGGACAGTGAAGGATTATGGCTGGCCCCTCATGAACCACTTATCACTACTGTTACATCTGTGCTTGTTCAGAGTTTCAATCATCATCCTGAAAGGTAAACATTTAGGACTTTATGTCCCACTTGATTTCCAAGCAATCTAATTCAGTTATGGGGTAGTTTCTTTTTAGGGGTAAAACCTTCCTTCTGATGCAGCAATAGTTGCTCTCTCTCCTCAATTTTCTGTAACATACTGGTTGTTAATCTGGCTTTTGGTGCATACTTCTTTAGGACAAATTCCTTTTTGAAACCCTGCACGATGAACACAGTAGGCTACGCAATGTTTGCTTCAAACGGTTCAACCGGATTCTTGCGCCTTCTTTCCACACCAGGTTGTTTTTTCAGTATAATCTTTGTTCTACCATAGCTTGTTAGGGCAAAAAAACATCAACATGTCCGTGAAGAGACTGGCTTATTCAGAGAAGGAGGGGATACACCCACATGAATATACCCAGATTCCCTAGAAGAATGGCAACTCTGTTTTGGTGGTAGGCATGGTCACTGAGTGTAATGCTGCTAGCTTTTTGACCTGCAATCCTCTCCTTAATACTGCCCAACGTGCAGTCAAAGTGTTTAACCATAGACCTGGCTAGCTTACATTTGGAGGGGTTTGCGGTAAGAGTCAGACGGACCAAATATAGATGTTCCACAAGCTCTCTCTAAAGAGGTTGATAGCAATGTAATATATGTACACACTGTGAAGGCATCACGAGTCAGACACAGACAATAGGTTCAAGTTTTTCAACCAAGTTTTATTTATCTTAAAAAGGCAGGGTGGAGTAAGGCCTAACTTGCTAAGGTGGGATGTCCCTTCCTAAAGACAACTAAGAATAATCTGTGTCAGGAAGTCCAAAGGAAAACATCTTTTTGTGTCCAAACCCTATACTTTTCCTTACAACTAACTGCATACAATGTGTAGGGATGTCAGCATCACTAATGAATAGTGTTCAAAGTTAAGTTCAGATTTTATTCTAGCTCTTTGGCTTGTGATCAGCTCTCCTACCCCAAGTTCAATGTAGTTTATCAAGCACAGGGGTTCCCTTCACCAAGAGTTCAAATCTTCCAGCTTTCAAAACAACACTTCACTTCATTATCACAACAAGGTCTTTGCACAACACAAGCTTCTTTAGAGGTGTTTTCAGTGACTTTTCCATTCAGGCCACCCAGTCGAGGCGCAGTTGTCGGACCACACAGTCCACCCATTACAGGTCACGCAATCGGCACCCTTCCTTGACTGCTTTTCCTTTAACTTCAGTTCACTGCTTCTCCTCAGCAGTATTGTGGCTTATCTGGCCCCATGTGCTTGTTACACCTTTTTATGTTTCCTTGGCTCTTGCCAATGCTTGTTTCCTTATAACATACAGTTCTTTGCTCTTTCTTGGCATTGGCTAATGCTAGATTTTTCATACCATGCACCTCTTTGTGCTCTCTTGGTTTTGCTAGCACTTGTTTCAGTTAATGCAATTCATTATTTCAATGCAGTTCAAAAACTCCCTTTCAGTAAGATTCACAATCTTTCTTTCACTCCTTTCAATATGCAAGAGTGCTCCCCACTTGCTTTCATTTCGTTTGGTATTCAAAATGCCTTAGATCTGCTTTAACTTGTTTTCATTTAGTTCGGTTTTCATAATGCCTTGTTTTCTTTTCAATCAGTATTCAAAACGCTTGATATTTGCTTTAACTTGCTTAGCAATCCATATTTTTAATTTGCATTCTAGTCCATTGCTTTATTTCTATAACCGCCTACTGGCGGTTTTCCCCCGTTCTGGTTGCACTCACTGGTCGGTTTTATGGCTCCTTGTGAGGTCTGCCGCCGCCACAGGTTTCTGTTTGTCATTGTGGGCACTCGTGTCTTCTCCCAGCAGTATTTGTGTGGCTCGCACACACAGAGCAGTGCTTCCTCGGTGAAGTAGGACTCACGCGACCATTCCGACGGTCCCGCCAGCCTATTTAAGGCTTGCCACCGGTCTCCAGCTTCTGGTGCCTTTGTTTCCTGCTGCATATGCTCTGCACATTTCCACGGGTCTCAAGAGCTCCTCCTGCCACACTGCCACACCAGAGAGGTCTGCCTGCGCGTAGCAGTTTGAGGGCATTGTCCCACAGCTAACTCAATTTCTTTTGGGATTCCAGCTTTTAAAGCTCCCACCTCCATTCTCTTTCCAAAAAGGACTAGACTGCTCAGCATCAAAGTGGTAGTCATTCGTTGCTCTTGTCGTCCTCCTCCTCGTCTCAGTACTTGGTTGGGGCTGATAATTGTTCGCTTTCACAACATGAGGATGTGTTGTTCTAAGTGTCCTCTTCTTCGTCACAGTACCCAAATGAGTTTGAGATGGGTCTGCATTAATAAAATGAGGATAGGTTGTTATAGTTGTGCCCTTCTTCATCCCAGTAGCAATATGCTTTATGTGTTTTGGGGAATGGTAGGGGAAAACAGAGCGAAAGGGCTGACAACAACCAATAAAGACTTATGTGATGGAGTTTGTGGTGAAAGCAAATGGATGATAGCATGTCTCACCTAAGGATGTCCTCTCCCCACTCCCCAAGTCTCCTCTACCCAGGTGATCCTCCCTCGCATATCCACCCCAGGGTCAGGATCCAAAAGCGCTGGCCTTTTCCTGGGCACCCGAGAGTAGTATACCAGGGGAAAAGAAGTGAGGACACCCTCAGGTTCCTCACATACCCTTCCCCTAAGAATAGGGCTTCCCACCCTAGGGACATATGATGATGGATTCTCAGGATTGAGGATCAATCCTACACAGAAGTGATGGGTATAAAGGGTTCTTCTTGTGATGGCCTTTCCCTGGCAACCCGAGAGTAGGATACCAGGGGAAAAGAAGGGAGGATGCCCTCAGGTTCCTCACAGCACCCACACATTTCCTGAGATGCACCTCTCAGTGATGAAAGTGGTTTTCTCCCAATATTTAGTGGCCAGTACACATGCCAATGACCTTTATTCAGGTCTAGGGAAGAAATTATGGTGGATACAACTTCTCCATTTGGTCATTCATATCAGGTATGTGTCAAACTTGCACAAGTCATTTACCTTAGAGAAGTAGAACAGAACAGGCATCAGGTTTAGTCACCGGTACTATGTGTGAAGACCACTCATTGTGAACTCTTTCTATTATGCCCCTAGACTGTATATTTTCAACATTTCCTTACTATCCCATCTAGCCTCTGGTATCCAATAAGGTCTTCAACAGACTGAGTTTCTCTGGGGAGTGTGGATATGGTGGTTGAAACATTCAACCTACCCAGGAGCTTCCAAGTAGATATCTGTTAAGTGGTCTACAAGGTCTTCTAGATTCTGGAATGTGGCAGATGGTAGTCTTGCAAGAATCTCCATTGAAATTATTTTACTTTCTAATGAAGATGGTAAAGAGCGGCTGGCAGTGTCAATGAACAAATAATCCAGGTTTGACCACCATTTCTTCGGCAAGTTGATACAATTAATGTGTTCCTTCTTTTGCCTGTTTGGCAGTCTGACATGGTATTTGAGATCACTTAGGACCTCAATCATCTGTCAGGGTTTTACACTGAAGTTATGTTGATGGCTAATTCTCTGGATGATGTGAACAGACTGGGTAAAATATTTGAAGGTGGCATTTTGTGTTTTATTCATCAAGTTGGGCTTTAACTGTGTAATTTAGATTGTGGACACTTGCCCGAGCCAAGATGGAGGTCTCAACTGGTGATCTGATTGGCTGGTTTATACACAAGGTCAGTTGGAGTACATTCTCAAATGTGTTTCATTGTCTTTTGCCAGCTGAGGAGGTCAGGATCTAGGAAGCTCCAACATTGGAGGCCTACGCACTTTGGTCGGTCCATTCAAGGAATGAAGCAGTAGTGGAGTGCTAATGTGTGAAAGTCTAGCAGTGAAGCTGTCACCAAACTCTGAGCTAAGTGATCTTGCCGCTTTATTTCAAAGACAGTCTCAAATTAAGAAGTAAAGAATTGTCTGATATAACTTTCCCTGTTAAGTATCTATTTTGAAGTAAGCGTTACCTGACCAAAGATGTTTTTAGTTTTTTTATTGGACTGTCTGAAATTATATTGAACTCTGCATGAAATTTCTTTTTCGCTTGTGCTTCACTTTCCTGAAAGAAACGGTTTGTTTATTTTTTTTTCCCTGGTTTGTTTATTTTTTTTTGCCTTCCATTGCGTATGCAGAAAAAGGAAAGATCCATTCACTTTTCTGGTTACACACAAAAGCTTTCCATTGCCCATAGTCTGTTTGTTTTCCCTGACAGGCTCATGTCATTAATTATTGCAGGGATATCAGGTACAGCAGCGTATTATTTTTATGCTGCTTGGACTCCTGCGAGGAGGCAAGCGCAGTGACTTCATTTGAAGTCAGTTTCAATATTTGTCTAACACAGTTTGAGACATTCGCTTGCTAGCAATCCAACGCCGCTTGGACTCCCTTGTTGAGCAGCAGCACGGTAGCTCTTTCAAGAGTCAATTTCTTTTTTTGTTTCACGCGAGTTGCGCAGCGACTTATTCCCTATCCGCGGAGACAGGAGAGCACAGGAACACACGGCCAACTTCAGCAACGGAGCTTTAGAAGGTGAGGAAATTCTGAACACTTTGAATTAACTCTTATATGTCTGGTCCTGAGAGAATGTTAACACAAAGTGAAACACAGAGCACATGGTGATCTTAATGTGGTTAGTGACTTTGGACACAAAGCAGCTGATTTTACAAGAAGAGAAAAGTAAGCAGTTAGCAAGGTAAAGATTTAAAGGCAAGGACCTTTGCTAGTGTATTTCCAAAATAGTTGAAAATAAGTGTGGGAGAATATTACCCAGTTCATGAAAAAACCTTCATGTTCAAGTTCAGTGTAAAAGAACTTCCTCTGGGCTATCAGCAGAGTAATAACAGGTACACATCTTCAAATATTTTAGTCTTGGGTTTCAGGAAGGATAGGGATGGTCTGTTATTAAATAACCAAAATTGTTGTTCTCTCTTCTCACTACAGATAATCCTGTGGACACTGAATGAATCTGTTTTATTTTTTATGTTATCCATTTCCCTGGGGGTGTTGTGTGCTCAGCCATGAATAAGCTGGCTGAGTGCTCCACACCTTTGAGGCTCTGTTGGGGTTAAGCAGCTCCTGCTGACTTTTCATCAAGACTCAGCCTGACATTAGAAAAGGCCAGTATGTTTGTGTCTACCCGAGCTGTCATGACCCCAAGGAGAGCACAAAGGAAGTACAGGGGATATGATACGGAGCTGAGGGAGGAGTTAAGAATTTCACAAAGGAAATTGAGAACTTGAGTAAAAGGGTGGAAGAGTTAAGTGAAAGGATCACCCTTATTCAGGAAGCTGAGGAGAGACAAACTGTTCCGAGACCTCTGGATAGTCGGTATCCTCCAGAGTTGTACAGGATGGATGAGGACCGTTTTTAGGCTGGGAATAGTGGTGCTGTGGGAGGAGTTAGGCCCTTTTTGATGCCTGTACCACTGGCTGCTCCTGAACGATATGGTGGTGAGTCAGAAACATGCTGTGATAGGTAACTTTGAACTTTTTCAGGAGGAATTTCACAAGATGTTTGACAAATGACAAGTATCCTTAGAAGTGGATGGTGAGAACTCCGTCAGGGAGGTTGGGATTTCGTTTCTTATATTACTCAATTCAAATCGCTAGTGTCAGAAAGTAAATGGCCGGAGGAGAAGAGAGCCTCGCTTTTCTACAGGGGTTTGCAGGAGGAGTTGAAGGATGCTCTTTCTGACGTAGTGAGTAGACCTTCGTTCTGTGATGCATTCATCGATTGAGGTATTCAGTTTGACTTTTGTCTGAATGAAAGAAGGGCAGAATGCAGGAGGGGTCAGGGTGAAGGTAGGAGTATTCTCAGAGGGGATTGTCCCAGAATGGAATTTGTAAACAGTTGGTTTAGGAGTCTAAGTTCTGAGAACAGAGGTACTGATTAGGGATCTAGAGTAGAGGTCTTTCATCTAAGAAGAAGGAGAGGAGACGAAAAAACACTTTGTGTCTGTAGTGCGGAAGAAGCGGTCATTTTTTAGGTAACTGTCCGTATACCCCGACAAAGCTTCAGACTTCTTCGATCAAGGCATAGCAGGTAGCCAATACTTTTCAGGCTGCGGTTCCTCATATTACGGTAAACGTATCCTTGTTTGTTGAGTCAGTTTTGAAGGGTGCAGGTCCCGTAGTTATTAACTCTGGAGCTATGGAAATCTTATGGATGGGGGGGTTGCTAAGGCTTTAGGGATTCTTTTTTGGCAAAAAGAAGTGGTGGAGCAGGTGTGGGCAGTGGATGGGACTTCCCTTACATCGGGAGCCATAACTCATGAGACTGAAGCCCTGATTATGGTTCTTGCAGGGGGCCATAGGGAAGAGATTTATTTTGAACTGATTGATACACCACAGTTAAAGATAATTCTGCCTTGGCTCACATCACATAATCCAGAGATTGACTGGAGTAGGAGGGTGGTGGAGTTGCACTCTGAATTCTGTGTAGAACATTGTTTTCAGGGTTCCTTGCAAAATTCCTGTTTTAGTCAAGGAGAGTCATTGTCTAGGGTTCTGGCAGAAGAAGGGATGTTAAATCATTCTATTGGAGCAGTTGTGGGAAAGTTGCTGGAGTTTTATCAGGAGCATTGGGACATTTTGATGAGAGAAATGTGGGGGAATTACCTCCTCATAGACGTTCTGATTGTAGAATAGAATTAGAGGCAGATTCGGTCCTGCCCATTAGTAGATTACATTCTTTTACAGAGAAAGAGAATGAGTATCTTAAAGAATAGCTAGTAGAGAATTTGGCCAAACATTTCATTCACCATTCCCAGTCTCCAGTGGCTTCCCCTTTGTTTTTTGTTCCTAAGCCAGATGGTTCTTTAAGAACTTGTACTGATTATAGAGCAGTGAACAAGGTAACCGTCAAGAATCAGTATCCTCTCCCTTTAATCTCGGAGATGTTGAATCAGATCCAGGGGGCAACAGTGTTTTCTAAGCTCGATCTTCGCAGAGCATATCATTTAGTTAGGATACAGCATGGTGATAAGTGGAAGTCGGCCTTCAAGACCAGGTTTGGACTTTTTGAGTATCTGGTGATTCCTTTCAGACTTTGCAATGCCCCAGCAGCCTTCCAATATTATATTGATGAGGTTCTTTGTGAGTTTCTGGATGTGTTCACCATAGGGTACATTGATGATATTCTCATTTTTTCTCCTGATTTGAGTCAACATCAAGATCAGGTGCGGATGGTGCTTCAAAAGCTTCTAGAGAATCATCTATTTCCCAAACTTGAGAAGAGTCAGTTTCACAAGGATTCTGTTAAATTTCTGGGGTTTGTCATTTCTCCTAAGGGTTTGGAAATTAATCATCAGAAAGTGCAGCCAATTTGGGATTGGCCATCACCCAGTGAGGTTAAAGAAGTCTAAAGTTTCCATGGCTTCGCCAATTTTTACAGAATGTTTACTGAGGGATTTTCTCGACTTGTCACTCCCATTACTAAACTCCTCAAAAAGGGGGTGAAACTTGTCTGGGGTCTAGAGGAGGAAGCGTCTTTTCAGTTTTTGAAGAATTGTTTAATTACCAGTCTAATTCTAATAAATCCAGATCCTTTGAAACCTTTCTTTGTTGAGGCTGATGCTTTTAACATGGCGATGGGGGATGTCCTTTCTCAAAGACACGAGATTACAGGGCAATTATATCCAGTGTTTTTTTTTCCAAGAAATATTTACCAGCCGAGGTTAACTATATTATTTCAGATCATAAGCTTTTAGCTATCAAATCTGCTTTTGAGGAGTGCCGTCATCTTCTCTTGGGAGCTAGACATACAGTGACTGTGCTGACTGATCATCGTAATCCGCTATTTTTAAAGTCAGTGAAGACACTAACCCAAAGACAACTTAGATGGTCATTGTTTTTTGCTGATTACCACTTTGTTGTCACATCTAAACCAGGACGTTTAAACTGCAAGGCAGATGCTTTGTCATGTCAGTTTCCCGGAAGTGAGTCAAAGATTGAATGTGATCCTCTGCCATTGATTGCTTCAGAACGCTTTATTCTGGCCGCTGCCCCTAGGTGTAATGGAGAATAGCTGGCAAGATTAAGAAGGTTATGTCTTCATTGCAGACAGAAGAATGCGAATGTCAGCATCAAGCCCGTCGTATCAAAAGTGGCTTGCCTTTCTTGGATGAGAAATTGTATTAGCCTACATTGGAACTGAGAGAGGGAATTTTGAAAAATTGCCATGAATCCATCATGGCAGGTCATCCAGGTTTCTGGAAGAATTTGGAATTAGTACGAAGAGAGTTCAGGAGGGTGACTAGTAGACAAGATACTTTGAATTTTGTTAAAACTTGTGCAGTGTGTGTATGTGCAAAGAATCAAGCACGGAAGAAAGCAGTTACCTGTGCCTCCGCTGTCAGATCGTTGGGTAGATTACATGCACATTAGATCTGTATTTAAAATCACCTTCATTCTTTTGTACAAATCTTTCCTTAAAAGTCTCTTGTGAATTTGGTTTGGGCCTTGACTTTTGTTTCCAGAGTGTTGGTGAGTTCTCTAGCCAAGATGGAGGAAAGGAGAAGGCTTCTTAATTGGAGGATGGAAGGACAAAGGGAAGAGATAAGCATTCTAAACTGCCTTTCATTTTAGTTTTCTTGAGAGCAGGTTGTGTAAAATGCTGTCCCTGAGTTTTAGGCCAAGATTATCTGTGAGGCATGAATTTCCACAGGAAGAAGTCAAGTTCCCCTTTGAAAATGACTTTTTCTGAATGAGAATTTGATTCAAGTAAAAGGAGAAAAGAGAAAAAAGAAAACAAAGCAGAAAATACTTCATTAAGCGAAGTAGCTTTCAGTTTGTGGACGTTTTTGTTTCAAGGCTATTTAAGTGAGTTTTTGGGGATTTGAGTTTTAATTGGTATAGGGAGTCTAAAGGGTTAATAGTCCTGACTGAGTGTGTGCGTTATTTCTGTTTGTTTAGCAGTGTTTTAATTCCGGCCATTCAGAAATGTAACGTGTTCCATTTGTTCTACTGTTTAGACAGCATCTGCATGGCCACGTTTGCGGTCCGGTGGAGTTTTCCTTGCGTTGCGTTCTGCAGTGAGTTACAGGCTTTGTGTGACAAGACCGGAGGAGGAGCCAACGTCGGGAGCACCTGCGATTAAACGGCTCAGCGTGTGAAGACCGGAGGAGGAGTCTGCGTCGTGTTCAACTGGGAGTTCTTAACATCCAGGTCGGCTTTCTTTTGCGTTACAGCGTTTTGTTTTGTGGCGATTTTCTGGATTCCAGCAGTGTTCGGCATTAAGGTGAGCGGAGTGTGCTGCTTCTGTTGCGCAGTGTTCTCAACTGTTATTTGTGGCATGGAGACTAGGGAAGGGGAAGTTCTTTTTTCTAAAAGTGTTTGTTCATTTTGAAGTGCGTGGTGCGTGTGGCAACTGTAGGAATTGCAGGCAGGGTTTTCAAAACTGTAAAGACTTTATTGTTCCTTCTTTTGGGTAAATATTACAGGAGTCCAGTCTTTATGAACTCTTTTAAATCAAAAGAATAACCCTTTGGGCTAATTTTTAAATCTGAATCAAACCAGTATTTGAAATTGAGACTGCCTTGTTAAAATATTCTGAGAAGACCAAAGGAGCAAAGCAAGTTTAAACCCTGCTCACAAAAAGTTGTGTACATTCACACCTATGGATTGGCATATGATTGAGCGGTATTAGTCCTTCATTAAGAATATTTGTGAGACTTCAAAGCATGGAACAATTGTTGTTCTCTCGTCTTCTCACTACAGATAATCCTGTGGGCACTGAAGGAATGTTTTTATCTTTTATTTGATCCATTCCCCTTTCCCCCGGGGGTGTTGTGTGCTCACCCGTGAATAAGGTGGCTGAGTGTTCCACGCCTTTGTGGGTCTGTCAGGGTTCAGCAGCTCCTGCAGACTTTTCATCAAGACTCAGCATGACATTACCTCATATTTGAAATACCTCTGTGAATCTTGTAGCAAAGTCCAACCCCACAGGTCTTCACAACTTCTCTCTCTTGGATGTCACAAGGGACCCCACTAAAGTTACCGCTATCCAATTGACTGGAACCTCAATAACGAGCAGAGGTTGTAATTGGACCTTTGGAACATTGGCTGCCAATGCCTTCTCTCGTTGTTTGCTGATGTCTTTTGGTGTTTGGGACTCTTGGTGCAATATTAACTTGGTTGTTTATTGATCCTTGGCCATTATATTTGTGCTTGTAAGTGGCCCTGTTTCTTAGCCAATTCGAGATTGGCACGTCTGATGGGAGTAAGCTAAGTCATTCATGGTCCCCTTTAACAGTCATGGGACAAGGAGCTGATTGCGATCCCATCACCTTTCACTCAACCCCGCAGACTAAGAGAGGTCTCTCTAAAAAGAAAGGCCCTGTGTACTGACGTCCCTCTTCAAATGTAGACATAGTCACAAAAGCAGATGAAATGTGGGGGTCATTCAGTTAAACCAACACAAAGACGGGCATTAAAGTGAGGTCAGCTTCACGGTGTGGGATCACAGGATGGGTCTAGGCTCTCCTTGTTATTCTCTTTTGGTAGGGCTTAAACCTGGAATCTTGAATCTCTCACAGATTTATTGGCCAATAAGTTGGCCTACCTCTACCAGATAGCGTTGGCCCTACCCTACGATGGACACAAAAGAATATGCAACTCGCAGGGATGATTCCACACTTATATTTTATCACCGGGTTATACTATTGGAGGTACATCTAGTGGACAGGACCCAACACAAAAAGGGAGATTTTAAGAGAGCAGGGTGTGAGGGTCAGAGTCCCAAAGTTAATCTGTAGGAATACTACAACTTCAAAGAGCCACCCATAGCTCAGCGAGGGAGCCTCCTAGCCACATTCAGCGATGGAACAGGCATTTACATCATTGGGGGACCGCCTGGCCACTGGACTCTGTTTGTCAGAAACTTGTAATCTCTCACAAGACATTCTAAAATCTCAGCATCCATTTTCTGTCGTTCCCTATATAAACCGACCTCCAGCTACACCATGCTTAGCATCTGGAATCATTGTGTAACCTTACCTGACAATTCACCGGCTGTACATGGATCATTGGGACCTGAAGGAAAGCAAAATGTTAGTGTCAGGCACGTAACAATCACAAATGCAAGAATTTTTAAAGAGTAAAGCGCAGAGCGCTGCATGCAAGAGTTTGAGCACTGTAGCAATGACAGATAAAATGGCGAATAACATGATATTCCACATGAATATTGATTCGATTAATACTGTGAAATTAACTGCTGAAAGGGGGAATTCGCGAATAACCTTATAATCTGCATTAACAGTGCTACAATGCTAAAGGCCTGAAGCTTTGCATTGGTTATACAAGAACTGTGACTACAAACATCACAAGCATTGTGACTGTGGTTCAACCAACACAAGCACAGGAAGCACACAACCACTCTAGGGACCCCTTCAACATGAATGACTGCAGAACCAGAGGAGACGTCATCCTTAATATCGGGTACCTCAGGAAAGCTAGGGGAAACAAGTATTAATAGTGAGAATTCTCTTGTTGCAGACACAGCTACAAAGCTAACTAGTCTGGAAGGTACCACGAGAGGGCAGGAGAAAAGCACAAAAAAATACAATCCCATTTCCCGATGGGGTATCTCAAGGGGCCTGGACTTACTCTACACTCAGGTTACCCAGAGTTGGATTGCAGGATCCATAATAAGGACACCAGTTTGTCAAACTTCAGGCGATCACAGATAAGTTGCCACGCAGTCCCATTTCTGTTCCTTGGAATGTCTCATCAGTATGAAGGAAAAAGGGAGAGGATGCAAGAGTACTTCGGGAGAGTATTGGTAAGGCACCAGAGAGTGTCAAGATGGAGAAAACAATCAAATCAGACTACAGGCCTATGCTACAAGGAGTTACTATCCTCAGTTCAATGTCCAATCACCATTCTTATCCACACCTAGGAAAACATCCTACCAAACCGCTCAGTACTAGAGAGTTTTAATTGCAGCAGCACACTTCTTGACTTGCCATTGACAGATGATCCCAGTGATGAGTAGTCCTCTGAGACTCTGCAGCTGTTGTGTATTCCTGCCAAGGTAAGACTAATAGTTTCCCTATCTTTCCATAGCACTCTCCTTAGTGGGGTTCCTGGGGCACACCTTGCCATTTTCTTTCTTTTCCAATGGAGATATTTTTCAGGCTGCAGTAATAATAGACCCCACACAACTGCACAGCCATTTGGTTGTGCACATCACAGGCTCATTTAAGGTTCTAAAGGGCTATGCTGAGCTTCTTCAGTTGACTGTAGATTGTATTCATCGCAAATGGGGGCTTGCACCTCCTCTGTACCTGTAGGAGGCACAACCAAAGCCATATTATTGATAGTACAATGTTCCAGAAGAGTACTTCCCACACATGTAGATGTCGATGAGATCAATGTATCCACCATCTGGTCGTTTATGACAGGTAGTAGTTCAGGGCCCGTCACATACCCGCTAAATGAAGACATAATACTATTTTTTAGCATGCGACCCAAGCATGCCAATGATGAGGTTAGGTCAAAACTATGTGATGGGGATGCAGTCAGATAGTTTCATGTGTGGTAAAACAATTAGTAATTTTAGAAGAGGCTCCAAATGTGTGATTTTTAAGTGCATCAACTGAGGCTTTAATTACTTTTGGAGGACATGTACGAGGATTTCTAAAATAAGAAGAGCATGTTGGATAGGATTTAGCTGTCTCTTCACTTACCCTCGACACCAACGCTATCTCCTGAGGAACGAGGGACATGGAACCATCTTGGCCGGCTCCCACTCCGTCCATTACAGGAATGCCTTCTGCCTCCATCCAGCTTCAGCATGCGGCGTAGCTCTTTAATCCCTGTGCTGGAGGCGATTCAAAGTGGAATCCCACCCCCAAAGTCACTGCTGTGGATAGAGGGACCCTGAAGTTCAAAGGTAAGCCGATAAGCACACGAAACAAGAACTAAATGCTTCCAACAATGCAGTTGGCTCAAGTGACTTTACAGTTGCCACCAGTATTTGTGCAAGAGCCCCCAAGCAGATTGCTCTGTTGCTACATTTTCTCAAGGCATGGCCTTTGGGTCAGGGTCTCCAGCAGCCTCCTTATACTGGGTAATTGCTGCAAGCTTTACCCTCTCTACATTGTGGCTTACATGGCTAAGTTACCACATGTTCTTCAATCATCCATAACTGTGACCTACTTCGCTCTGTTACTCCAGGTCGCGCTGCCATCCTAAGACCCGCATCACTGCCTTGTTTCTGCCTCTTTTTATATGTTGGCTCAGGTGCGCTAACTGTTGCAATGATCTTGTGATCAGGGATGATCTGTAAATCTGATTTCCCACTGCAATAGTTGTCTGTGATTGGCATTTGCTAACTGGTGTCACCACTGCCATATGTTTGGATCTCTGGTTTATGAGAGAGTCTATTTATGACTCATTTCCACCCCTGCCTGACCCCTTGGTCTGGGGGATGAAATACTCTGTCTGTTATCTCTTGGTCAAGCATATCTTTAATGGCACTTGGTCTGTTATTCTCTGTTGACACTGGAGCTGTCAGTACATGAACCTCTTCTGAGGGTTCTGCATTGTATAGCTAAACTCGCTTCATCTCCCTCACTCCAGCTGTTGGGTTCTCATCATGTTCTGTTCCAAGACTCACCTCGGTTTGTGCGCACCGATCGTGCACCCGCAAGAGGCCTGCTCCATCTGAGTGCAGCCCAAAGTGAACCCTAAAGTTAGTTAGTTGCATGACAGACTTTGGAAATAAGTTATTAGGTGGATTGCTCTAGCGTTCCTCCCCTATATCTTCTTTTCCCCAAACTGTAATAACATTTGACACTTTTCACCACTCCTCACAAAGTACATGACCTTCTGATCCATTTTTTTTAAAAACGTATTTTATTGATTTTTGGTGAAAAGAAAAAAAAGAACGTGCAATACAACGAGAAATTAAGCAGTGATTCAAACAAGGGAGGGAATGGTGAAGGGGGGAACAGGGAAGAGGGAAGGAACAAACAAAACAACAACAGTCTTCATGTTGTAGCGAACTTTTCAGTGGATGGAAGGGTCAAGGCCAGCGACCCAGAGTTTCAGGAAGCAGGAGGGGTTGCATACAGGGGCTGTCCTTTCGGGCTGGGAGCAGGGGATTAGTGCCAGTGTGATGCTACGAGATTTCAGGGGGGCTTGTGGTCGGCGCTGAAGCGTATGTCTCTGAGGAGGGCCTTCCATGATTCTAAGGTGCCGCTCTCAGTTTCGCCGCTTGACGTGATTCCTTCTTGCCAGGCCCTGGTTTCGGCTACCGTCCATCTCTCAAGTTCTTTGAGCCACCGTTCGTGCCTGGGGCCCGACAGCGTCTTCCAAGCCATCGCAATTGTTCTCTTAGCCAGGATGCATGAGATGTCCATTAACCTGACCGCGTGCTTGAACTTGCTAGGTCTGGGGTACATTCCCAGAAGGCACTCGCCGGGAGTCCATTCGTACCTCGTCATTCCGGCGTCCATGCAACTCTGTTTGGCTTTGGACCATAGTGACATCGCCCTAGTTCAAGTCCAAAACATGTGGATCATATCCGCTTTATCGTTCCCATACCATGGGCATGCAGGGGAGGATGTCTTGTTGAAGGAGGCGACCCTATGTGGGGTCATGTATGTCCTATACAGGACGTTCAACTGAATCTGGCCGAATCTAGCATTCCTAGACACTTTTTTGGGAAATATTAACACTCTTTCCCATTCTTTGTCTGTGATCGGGGTCTCGAGGTCCGCTTCCCATTTCGCCCTCAGAGCTTCGCCTTTAGGGTTGGGTTTGTTGCATAGTCTGCTATAGAGCCTGGAGACTGGTCTCCAGCCATCCGAGAGGTCATGCATTTCTTGAAGTAGAGGGTCAGGGGAGGGTTCCTCTGGCCAGCCATTCCATTGTTTCTTGGCAGTCTGCTTGAGACGGTGGTACCAGAGGAACTGGCCCGGGGGTATTGCTTCGGTGGCCTTAAGAGATTCAAAGTCCCTGAATTCCCCTTCCTCGAACATGTCACCCCATGTGTATATGCCGGCTTCTTCCCACCTCCTTGCTGTGGAAAGGTCTGCATCCGTTCGACAGGTATCTGCTAAGATGGGGTTATCCGGAGAGTATGTGTGTTGCACTCGCCTGATGTAGCAGGACCTGGCCCATATCTTCCTACCCAGGTCAATCACTTGTAAGGTGGTCGGGGATTGCCGTGTGGGGTGCCATAAGGTTTCCTTGGGAACACGTTGTTCGAGGATTGCCTCAGTAGTTCCGTCTCAGCCGAAGGTTTGTCCGAGAGCCATTTCGTTATGTGACTTAACTGGGCGGCCAGGTAGTATAGCTGGAGATCTGGTAGTTTTATTCCACCCTCTTTATGTGGCAGGGGAAGAACGGATAGCGACAGTTTATGCCTGTGAGGGCCCCATAGGAAGTCCTTGATGATAGCCTCCAGTTTCTTGAAGAAGGGCGGTCGGACATAATGGCAAATATTCACGAAGTATAGGAAACGGGGGAGTACGATCATCTTGACTATCGCTGCTCTGCCCACCATGGCCAATGGGAGCTTGGACCAGAATTTTATAGAGCGTCGAAGACTTGTGATGGCGACCTCAGTGTTATGTTCGTGCGTGAGTAGCGGGGTGTGGCTCACGTTGATCCCCAGGTACCGGAACTTGACCAGTTGCCAACCTATTCCTATCACCGGGAGATCGCTTTCTGATGCGTTGCGTAGGCCGCCAGGGGGAATGCGGAGGACTTGCTTCTGCTGAATCGGATCCCCGAGTACTTCGCGTAATTGTCTAGCACCTCCAGTACTGTCGGTGCGTTAACTTCGGGGTTTCTTAGGTATAGGAGAACGTCGTCTGCGTATAGGGATATTATGTGGTGTACATTGCCCACCATGATGCCAGCATCGAAGAGCTGCTGCCTGAAGTATAGTGCGATCGGCTCCAGGCCCAGTATGTACAGCATGGGCCGTAGCGGGCACCCCTGTCTCATTCCCCTTTGTATTTCCCAGGCTGCGGATACCATTCTTCCCGTTTTAACTCTTGCCATTGGGGAATTATAGAGGACCTCAATCCACCTGATGAAGCCCCTCCGAAGCCGAATCTTCTCAAGACCTCCCTGATCCATTCCCAATATATGGAGTCGAAGGCCTTGATAGCGTCAAGCGACAACACCGCCAGGTCTTCATCTCTCTCGTATGTTTCGGCCATTACGTGTTGTAGCCTCCTAAGGTTAGCTGTGGTGTTGCGCCCAGGCACAAATCCGTTCTGGTCCTCATGGACGATGGATCCCACCACTCTGGCCAGTTTGCGGGCTAATATGGATGTGAGAATCTTGGCATCATAGTTTAGCATGGCCAGAGGGCGGTAGGACTCACAGTCAGTTGGTGATTTGTGTGGCTTGAGCATGGGAACAATTATGGTCTCTTTCATGGTGTTGGGGAGAACCCCGTTCGTGTATGCCTCCTGGTAGACCTCGTGCAGAACTGGGGTAAGGATGGGCTCGTACATTTTGTAAAACTCAGGTGGGAGGCCGTCGCTGCCAGGGGCTTTGCTGTTAGAGAGGGACCTGATTGCCCCTTGCACATCCTCAAGAGTGATCTCCATCTCCAGTTCATCTCTCTGCTCGGGTGAAATACGGGGGAGTTCTATCTCCTCAAGTGTGTCTATAATGTCTTCAGTAGGAATTTGTGCCTCGTGGGCATACAGTTTGGTGTAGAATCTGGCAAAAGCGTCATTGATCCCCAGATGAGTCGTGTGGGATGTCCCATCGGCGTCCCGTACCTCCATTGGGAGGTGTTTGGGGTGTTCCTGCTTGCAGAGCCAGGCCAATAACCTCCCTGGTTTGTCCGATTCCTTGTGGGATCTGATGGTGTGTGTGGTGAAATCGAATTTCTCCTGTCTTTCCCAAGCTTGTTGACATTCTGCCCGGGCTTCCTTCAATTTGTTCTCGGCCTCTGTGGAGTTGTCATGGGTAGACTCTAGTCGGGAGATCTCTGCTTCTTGTGCTTCAGGCGTTATCTTCAATTGCCTGCAAATTCCACCGGCTCTCGATATAATTTCTCCTCTGGTCACCACCTTCATAGCTTCCCATAATGTGCTCCAGGAGGATACCGACCCGATGTTGATTTCCAGGTAATCTTCCAATTTTTCGGCCAGGTTTTCCCTGAACTCGGGGTCTTCGAGTGCCGCAGTCGGCATCTTCCACATAGGGATCGGGGGTCTGGGGCCCCTCAGCTGCCATAGCATGGTCAGTGGGGAATAGTCAGAGATCGTTCGCCCCAGGTACTCTGTGGCTGCGGCACGTGGGGCGAGCTCCTTGTTGATAAACAGGTAGTCAATTCTTGTATGGACTCCGTGTGGAGCTGAGTAGTGGGATTAAGTCCTATCGGCCGGGTGGTGTTCCCTCCAGATATCCACCAGATTGAGCTGCTCCAGAGTTTCCTTCAGGGCTAGGGGTGCGGGGTTGCTCGGGTGGTGGGGAGGCAGCGATCTGTCCATGCTTGCGTCAACAACGCAGTTGAAGTCGCCTCCCCATATAAAGGTGCGGTCCCGGTGCTGAGTCAGCTTTGTGATCATTGTGGTGAGGTGCGCCGGTATCCGTGATGTAGGAAGTATGAGTTGACCAGGCAGACCGGGGTCTGTTCCATTGTGCCCCAAATCACCACGTATCTCCCTTCTTTGTCTTGTTCACACCCCTCCATCTGGAAGGGCACATCTGGGCTTATCCATATTAGCACCCCTCTCGCGTATTTGGAGTAGGGGGACCCTCTCACAGTCCCGGCCCATCGGTCTGCAATCTTGGACATGGCCTCCGTCGTGAGGTGGGTCTCTTGAAGGAGTGCAATCGAGACTTTCTTCCTTTTAAGATAGGACTGTATACGATTACGCCTGAGGTATGAGCCCATACCCCTCACGTTCCATGTCATCAAGATGAGCTGTGCCGCCATCGGGTCTGAGTTTCGGATCTGATGCGGGACTCCATCCCCAGAGTCCGGCTTTGCTGTAATCAGCAGTAAGTGGGCTGCGAGGGGGATACCACTGGTTTCCGACCTACCTGGTCAAGTCCTGGACCCATCTCGGTTGGCGAAAGAAGCATGAAGACTGTACGACTAATGAAACTAATAACAAAACTCAAACTGGTGCGCCCAGTGACTACAACATCGTCGCGGTGCTAACGCGCTCTCGAGCGGTCGGAGCCCATCCGGGAGTCGGGCGCGAGCTGGGTCAGGCGGGTGCCTGGACCGAGTGAATTCTACGCTGGGGGAGGGGCAAGGGCCTGGCGGCGGAGCCGAACGAGGCCGTTTCCAAATGATAAACTGAAGTTGGATTACCTTCTGTGTTCCGGCATCGTATGTGGTGGTTCTTACTGTTGCTTGCGGGTCGAGGCGGTTAGGCCTCAGTCCGTGAGTTGTCCTTGCCATCGGCCAGGTTATTATCCTCTAGCCACATGTTGGCTGCTTCTGGGTTATCGAGGAATACCGCTCTCTCCTTATAGATGACCCTGAGGCGTGACGGGTATAGTAGTCTGTATTTTAGGTTCAGTTGGCGGAGCCTAGCCTTTATCGGGACAAATGAATTCCTCTCTCTTTGCACCTTCTGCGTATAGTCCGGGTAGATGGAGATTTTGGAGTCCCCTCTTTCGATGGGGCCACCCTCCCTGGATCGCCTTAAGAAAGTTTCTCTGTCCTGAAAGTTCAGTATTTTAGCAATTATAGGTCTGGGGTGCGATCCAGGGGGAGGGCGCCTCTGGAGGGATCTGTGGGCCCTTTCGACCGAGAATCCCTGGGTCAGTTTGCCGGCCCCAATTTCTTGCAGCAGAAGGGTTTCGACGAAGGATGTGGTGTTTGCCCCCTCGTTCCCCTCCGGGACACCCAGGATCCTAATGTTGCCCCGTGTGGCCCGGCCTTCGGCCTCTTCCGCCCTTTCCTCCAGGAAGGCGACTTTCCTCCTCAGTAGGGCGACCTCTGACTTCATAGCTGTGGTGGCCGTAGATGTATCCTCTGTTGACTGTTCGACGGTTGTGACCCTCTCAGCTAAGTTGCGAGCGTCCTGGCGAATTAGTTGAATGTCTATTTTGAATTCGTCGTTTTTAATGAAGCTATGGCATCCAGAATCTGAGAGTGGTTATCAGCGGCCACCCCTTCGCCCGCCTGGGTGACTTCAGAGGGGCCCGCCCTGGCTTGAGTGGGGGTCTTCACCTTGGTGGAAACAAAGGAGTCAATGGTGGCGGCTCTGGTCTTGTTCTTGGCGGCCATCTTGAGGTGATGGTTGTGGGTGTCGTGGGCCTCAAAAGTTAGGTAGCTTGCGGGGTTGCTAACGAGGCCCACTTCTTAAGCTGGACTTCGGGCAGTGGGCTGTATTTTGCCAGCCCCCATGTCCGGGTGTGCGGCCCCCGGAGGCGGATATCAGAAGAGTAGGGGTAGGCGGGAGGCCCCCCACTCAGGTGATGCGAGATCTCACGCACCTTGTCTTGTTGGGCTGGATCAGTGGAGTGACCCTAGCCAAGCCAGTCTTCTGTTGGTGTCAGACGGGCGGCACCCGGGGGGGTCGTTCTCCTTGTCGGGCTTCCGCTTCACCCCACCAGGCCTGGGAGTCCATTGGGGGAGGGGTTTCCCTCAGAGGCTCCGCTATGCGATGCGAGACGCCATCTTGGATTCGATCAGAGTGGGGGGGGAGAGAGCCGTTTTAGGGCCACGGTGGCATCTAGGAGGTCCAATTCGGTGGGCCCGATGGTGGTTCAGATGCAGGACCGCTTCCCCCAACAGCACGTTCTTTTGCGAGGGCTGGGGCCTCACATGGGCCGGAGAAAAAGGATCAGGAAACGGCGTCTCGGCCGGAGCTCGGCAGATCAGCTACCGCTCGCCATCGGCGCCAAGCCACGCCCCCTGACCTTCTGATCCATATTACTGAACTGTCCATTAAGTGCCTGTTGTCTGGGCTTTGATAGGGCACTGAAAAGAAGACTGAGGGACCTCTGCAAGTTCCTCATATACCACCACCAGTGCTTGGATCACATAGCTGGCCTCAGTTTCCTGATACCCAGAGTTCCCCAGTTCCCCTATACAGCGCTATAATGGTGACTCCAAAATTAAGAAGGATGATCTTTACACTCCTGCTATTGTCCGAGTTCATCACTTTAGGATCTGAATGAATCTTGTGTCTTCTGCCAGATTCAAGGCTATCATCCCACAGATCTGTTCGTATGAGGGCTATCTGTCCCAGAAAGATTACCTGTCTGCCAGTGTTCATATATCAAAGCCAGGTACTCCAGAGTGACCCTAGGTGGGAGGATTGCCATGTCTGATATTACTACTACTGTCACATCTAATGAAATCAAATGACCAGCCAGATCACACTTCTCTCTCAAACCAGGTTTTATTGAGGGTAAGTGCACAAAGGAGGGTCAAATCAACAAAATAAATGGGTCCTCACCAAACAAAACAGTCAGGATGGATATTCTCTGCAGGATCTGATTCGTGTTGCAGGAAACTAACTAAAAGAAAAGTGTCCCCCTGGGAAGTGAAGAGAGGGGACCGTTTTCCCCTAGTGTGGGTTTGCAGAGCTTCCCAATCTCTGAGGGTGCAGGCTTCCAAGCATTCCTAAACCGTTCTCACAGTCTCAGTATTAGTCTTGGGTTTTAGGGTTTCATGTATTCTTTGTAAGGTAACTGGTGGGTCCAACCCTGGTGTACAGCTTTCAGTGGCACTCCTCAAGGAGGAAGAAGTAGAGTCTGTTTTTGCTCCAGAAGTGTCCAACCTTTCCTCACATATCTTGGCTTCTTAGGAAGCCGGTACCCTGGAATTTGTTGTAGTCACAGAGGAGCACCCTCTGGTCTCCCTAGTGCCTGAGTCTCCAGGACCTGCCTATTCCTTCCTCTAGTGGTATTGGTCTTGGATCCTCCTCTGCCTCTCTGAACATGAGGTAAACTTCCTGTAGTGGGCTTGTTCTCCCTTCCACCTCTAGTACCTGCCTATTGCCCACCGGGCCAACCAGAAATCTCTGATCTGCCTACTTCTCTGTTCCTACAGTCTTTTGACTTCTTCCTGAGCCTCCCCAATACCTTTGGACATTTTAACTCCTGTTTTCTTTCTCCAGCCACTTAATGTTCTCCTACCTGGCCTCTTTCCCCCACCACATCCTGTTCTGTGTCTTGTCAACAGCCTCTTCAAAAAACTCTCTTGACCAATGTTTTAAGGACCTCCAGCTAACACTTCCAATTTCCTGATATTCTTCCTCCTTCTTCTTCACATATAATCCAATGGATCTACTCACTGCCTCCAACCTCCTCCAAACTGTCACCATCTGCCTCCAGATAGTCTTCTTGACCAACCTCCTTATTACTATGACCTGTCTTTCCTTGCTCTTTCTCAATGTAGGGGTAAAAAGGAAGAAAGCTGAAAGTGAAATGTGCCGTAATGGACAAAGAACCAAGATAAAAATTAAATCGACCACCTCCTATTGGCACCACTGACCAAAACCCCCTGAAGGTTTCTCTTTTAGCAGACTCTGTAGTATTCCCTGATTCATTCACCTTTTCCATTGTTTTTTATTTCCTTGGACCTCTGAGTATGTGCATCATAATGGGCTGAACAGGCTGTTCAGCAAGAACTGGAGCCAAAGTCTTTGGCACTCGATCACCTGAAATGGTTGGATCTGGTAAGACAATAGGTTACTCACAAACGAGTGAAAGTCGTCATGGTCAGAAGGGTGCCTACTGTAACGCCCACCTGGTTCCCACGGGGGCGCTGATCTAGTCTGGATTACTGCGGCCTCTTCTAGCGTGATGCGCAGGACCCGGAACACCGATTGGACAGGACCTCCAAATCGTGCTTCCTTGGCCCATAGGAATATCCTTCTGCAGATGAGAAAGGGGATTAACAGTCTGCAGAATGGTGTGCTAGCTCCCCCCTTACCCCTTCCGTTCCTCTCTATTCCTCCAAACCCGGTTTAAGCTCACCTTATGGTTTGGAAGGTTGAACTCTCCATCCTGCTTCTGGTGCAGGGGCGCGCGTTCGTCCAGTTACTTCACTGGTTTTCAGAATGGCGCTGGCAAAATCCACTTGACTTTCCTGAGCGATGCGCCGTAAGTATGAAAGTTCAGAGTTCAAGTGAGGCCCCCTTTATGCTGTCTTTCTCCCCTGTGATCTGTCCTTTATTTCAGGTGCAGAATGAAGGCGATGCGTCGAGGGGTTAACCTGCCGAGGTGAGTAGTAATGAGGGCGCTCCCTCTAGATGTCCTTATCATTCCTCTGAAATGTCTCTAGTCCTTTCCCCATAGGGGCCGGGGTACGGTACCTGCCAACGGGGCGGCACCGACCCGAAATGTGGAAGAAAAGCCGGTAAGTATTATGGATGTTAATCAGGCTTTCCTTCTGTGTGTTCTTCTGCTCACCTTTTGTTTCTTCCTCTCTCCCCTAGGTGCAGAGGTGTGGCGTCCGATGCCGACAGCCGCGATGGAGCCGGGAGATGTCTCGAGGACAGGACAGGTGAGTGAAGCGTGGCGCTGCAGCGAGCAACGCAATGCTTTTAAATTGAAGTCTTCCTTCAGGGATGCTGGCGAGAAGATTCCGGATGCAGGTAAGAAGCTTGAAATAATCCTTGGTTTTCACCTTTCTCTTCTCTTCCTTCCTTGCAGGTCTTCCAGGTTCAAGATGGGCGTGGCTGTGGTCCAGGAGCAGGAGCAGACACGGTGAGCGTTAAGCTGCAGGAAGCAGAACAACGCGAAGCATGAGCTGCTGTCTGGGCGTGGCTTAAATAGCTTCCAAAGAAGTCCCAGGTATGTATCCTTCCCCAACTAGGTATGTATCCTTCCCTGGCCACGCCCGAGTGAAAAAATAGTCCCTATGAAAAAATAGTCCCTTTCAGGTCTCAGGGAGGCCTGAAGCGTGCAGCATGGTCTGCATCAGGTAAGTGCACAAAACACCTCCCTTTATGAGCCTGGCGCCTATGGCGCCAGGACTGATGTCCAACATGAGCCTGGCACCAAAGGCGCCAGGACTGAGTCCAAAGAGTCCCTATAAGGGGCCGCTGGGCTTTTACCCGAGGGCATGATGCCTGCTTCCGGGGGTGCTGGGCCTGGCCTGATGCTCCGGGGGTAGGCATCATGACACCTACTCCCCTCGGTAGGAATTGCCAGACAGGAAGTTGTTGTATGATGTGGTAACTGGAAGTGGACATTGTAGAGCGACTAATGGAAACATTAATTGTATTGCTGGTTGGCGGGATGTGTGTGCTGGAAGGGCTAGTGATGGTTTCCAGAATATTCTTAAGTTTTTGGATTGGTCAGGTGACCAGTGAACTATAAAGGTGAAGGTTATGGTGGCCGATTAGGTTACACCAATCAGTTTCCAATAGAGGAAAGATGCTGTTTTCCTTAGCTTGCAGGATATCAAATAAAGCTGCCTCTGTTCACCATTGCCCAATATTCATATGTGGGCCTGGTTTCTGACACCAACCTCCTCCTCGCTGGCAACAACCTCTGTCTCACTATTACAAAACTTTTACTATCTGCAACCTTACAATCGTTTATTTTCTCCATACTGTCATCAACCTCCTCCTAGTCTCCACCTTCTCCTCATTATTACCAACCTCCTTCCTATGAATACAAGCATTTCTGTACTCTCACCAACCTCCTCTGTGCTGTCACCAACCTCCTCCACACTATTACTAATCTCCTCCTCACCCCTTCTCGAACCTCCTGGGTCTTTATCCAGAATGGGTTTCCTTTTCAGCCTCCTTAGGCAGTTAGACCCCAGGTGGAGAAGCCAAGACGTCATGCAAGACATTTTTATTTGAGAAATCTTCATATCTACAAAGATAAGCCAAAACTATATTCAATAGCGCACAATATATATATATAACACTGACAAAAAACGTGTTAAAGGGACGTTATGGTTAAGTTGCACTAGTAAAAACCTATACATTTAATGGAAAAATGTTGTTACAGGGATGTTATGGTTACAGGTAAGCAACCATAACTCAGGCCACCACTGTGCACTGCTAAGACTAACACCCATAACATCAAAGATGACATCATCATTGATTGGAAAGGAAAGCAAGGCAGTACAAGCGGCAATCCTTCCACAACAGCATACGGGCATAGGAAAGGAAAGAAACTCTGTGCATAGGGAAATGGACAGTGTGGAAAGTGGAGAAATTGGTGAACAATTGTGCCGCTTTAAAGGTTGCATACAAGGATATAATTTGGACAAAATAACACAGTACTGGCACACCTGCATGTGTACTCCTTCTATATGTCGGAGCCCGCCATTCCCTCAAAAATCGTTTCATGGGAGACATTATGGTAATACATCAATCTCTTCCTCCCCTCACATCCAAGTTTGCAAATCCCCATTTCCCCACAATAAGTACTTCGCTACTCTTTCCTTTCCAAATGGGGTGTATGCATGTGTACAAGAAAACGATGATAATGAGAATGCTGCTGACTGTTTGAGTGGTAATCTTTTTGACCTGAAATGGGGTTCTGACTCAGCGGCATACAGTCCTTGTTGCAATGATTGCAAGTAGGAAAAAGGTAGGTGTCCTGCGGACACTGCAGCTGTCTGGACTATCGCAATGACAATGGAGGTATCCGAGCTCCGCACGTCCGCATGTTGTCCACCACCAATCAATGCGTGTAGGTACGGACATTTATGTGTAGTGCAAGTACACGCATGTGTATCTGTTCCTCTGTGTCCTGCGGACAACGTCATTGTGCAGCATATTCGAAGGAACATTAATTAGGTCAGTGCATCCACCCACGTCCTACAGGTAGCTATGCAGATAAACATCCCATATGCTGTACCCTATAAATATCCATCATCTCCCTAAATTGTTGCTGCACGTGTGGCTCACTTGTAGTCAGCTGAGAAAGACAACGTGTGCACAGGACACCCATGCACATGCGCACAACGTATTCCGCCCAAAACTCATGCAGCGGACAGCCGTCACAAAGGAGAACAGTAGCGATGTAACCATGCGACTGCACCCACGCGGGACGTGAGCCCTTATTTCGGGGACAGGAGCCAGACCCTCGAACAGCGGGAAAGTGCACGGTTGAACAAACTACTGAGTGTTTTCCAGAAAGTACATGCTTATAGACACACCGCAATGTTCTATTGCACATGTATGTATGGTGTCCACAACAACCCTACAAAAGGGCACACCCCAGAGGTACTGTGCAATCTGTTTGCAGCTTTGATGAACAAAGTAGCAGGCCACATAGGTTTGCACTGTAAGGAATAGTGTACCAAATCTGATGTGCTACAGTGCACCTGCAACTAATAGCAACCATTTAGTCTAGCTGAGTATGCACAGTAATGGACAAAATTATGATTGGACCTTGCTGTGACACACGCAACCTCAGCTGTGATATTCCCCATTGTCCCAATCGCTTGGGTAGTTAGCGGCAAAGGGGAGTAAGCGCACATGCGTTTCCCCAAGGATGGCGAGGGCCGTGTCCCAATGAAGCAGAAACAATCCTTCTTCCCTTTCCAGTTTCTTCTTTGCAGCATGCCGTCATTGCGTACTGTTAAAAAGTTCCACACACTTCCACCAATGACATTGAAGAGCTCTCCATGTAACATTATCAGTTATGTATCACAGTCCTCTGAGTACACACCACGCCCAGAAACGTTATTGCCCAATCCCTATAGCTCAACAGTCCCATTTCCATTGCCGCCATCCTGAAAATCCCTGGATGTGGCTTTCGTACTGCGTGCAAGTGTGGGGTCATAATATGCAACCAGGGTAGGGGAAGTTCGTTATAAGGGGCGGCTCTTAAAACAGCCTTTTTTGTTTAGATGCTTCTAGAGGAACACCTTTTTTTCATTTTTTATTTGATTTTGTGTTTTCTTGTGCGGATATTGTTACAGTAAACTCTTCACCGCTTCTTGTAGACGGGCAAACAAAACAGCATTACCAATGGGCGACAAAGAAATGTCATCTGGTTGGAGAAATTCTGCATTTCCACAACTAATGAGGTCATTGTTGCAGAAGAACATCCCAGCAGCGGACAAAAAAGTATTCATGATTCTGTTGATAAGACACCTTGATGCGTCTGGCTCGGAACAACATCCATGAGCAGTGGGCCAGACTCTTCGTGGTGTTATCGAGGAGAACAGTACCTTGGCAGCGCGAAAAAGCCTCTTCAGTAGCTTTAGCAACTTCTTCAGTCGACGGAACAAGCCTAAAGAAGACATGTAACCCACATGCATGCCTCCGTAGTGGATGACGATCACATCGCCTCTACCGAAAGTGGCCAGGTCTTTGCAAAGTGCATCCATGTCAGCGAAACTGCGCCTGTAGACAGTGTTCCACAATGCAACCATTCCTTCCAACCCAAATTTGCCATAAAAATTTCTTTCCCGGGCAATCTTGTGCAGATCCAGTAGAAAGGCATCACCTACAGGCAAATCAATGGGCTTCGCCATGTCAGCCAGCCTCACTACGCAGAGTATAATGTACAGCAGTTTGAGCGCCCCTTCCTGTGAACGACACTCACAGTACCTGATTGGATAATCCTGAAAGTCCCATGTGCATTGGACAGCAAAGTAAAAAGCACAGATTGTGGCACGTGCGGTGCCCAAAGTACCGTGAGGGCCGCACCCCAGTAAAGCAGGAGCAGTAATTCTTCCCTTTCCACTATCTTTTGTCCAGCAGCACCTCATTGGTTACGGGTAAATGGGCACACACGATTCCACCAATGCCATCCAAGACGTTACCATCTAACAATGTCTGTGCTGCACAACAATTCATAGGTACCGTTAGGAAATCAGCCTGCTAGTGTACTGTCACTTTCCAGCACATCCAGTACAAATTCCAGTAATAGATTGCAAAATGTGTGCATCCAGATTCATCCACTTGCGCACCCACTACCACAAATTTTAGGTACAGAAACTTTTTCTTCACTATGTGTATTACTGTGTTATAAGTGCCTCTGTGCACGGTATCTGCCACTGAGCGCCCATTACGTTCTTTAAAAGCATACTGTTTTTTTCCCATCCCCTATCATGAAGTGGCATGTTAGTGATATGTGCTTGCAACATTCTCATTGACCCATATCATACAGTGTAATATCGACACAGGAACTCCCTGCTTTGCTTCCAACAAAGCTACGAAATGATTTCCCCACTAACCCACCTCCTACATAAATCATAAAAAAATGGCATCAATAGCAGCATTGAAAGTATCGTACCAAGGGAAAGCAACTTTCCAAAAGATCATTGTCTGCACAGCTGTACTTCTGTTTAGGCTGCACTATTACAGCAGGCTCTTTTAAAGTCTGCCCCCTTCTAATCTCCGCCCTCTGGAACGCATCCAGAAGAGGAGTGTGCGACCTGGGATGGTATGTCTCCTGCACTGAAATGTCGCCAATAGCTCTCAGTGGCTGCGAGGAATAAGGTGAAAAGACTCTGCATTATGCAGAAGGCCTTCTGGCCCCTGGGACCTCAATACCTTCAAATCTAACTCCCTATATATCTGTGTGCGCAAGCTCTTCCCTCATCTGTCTCCAACTCCCTCAGGGTCACGCGCTTCCGCAAAAAAACAATTGTTGGTACATGTGCTTTTTCGCCTGGGGCCTCCCTCTGCAACAGGCTCACTGCCTCCCTGACACTTGAGGGGAACTATCGCCGGTTCTGGGAGCACCTCAAAGTCTTTCTCTTAGCGTCTGCTGGTTCTGCTCATCTCCCCGGCTAACTGCATGACGTAAACTGAATCTGCACTACTTACCTGATGACTCTGTGATTTCAGACCCATGTCACCTGCCCCTGCCAGGCGAACCCCTACACTGGCTTTCTAGCAAACCCTGCACTTTCGGACTGTTTCCTGTATGCCTAACAGTCTCTGTCCCCCCTCTGTTTGCCCTTGTTTGCCATGTTGTGCTTTGCTAGACGTGTGTGTAGACGCTTGTTGGGATGACAAACCTTTGAATGATTGTGGGCGCTGGCTGGATTCGATTGTCCAAAATCTGGCAGTTTTGCCTTTTGTTTTAAGTCATAGTCCAGTCAAAGAATTATTGGTGCATGTGGTTTTTTATTTATGTTGGTATACCATAACCAAAAATCATCAGTGTGGCAATTAAAGCCAGTTGGTCAACATTGGTGAGTGCAAACAGCCGACACGCGTTTCGACCTAAGTCTTTTTCAAGGCTGTGATTTGTGAAGTGAGTGAGTGGATAAGTGAAGTGCATGCGCAGTGACTTTGTTTGAGAAAAAGTTGGTGCGACATAGTCAAACACAGATGATTGTTTTGCAAGTATGATCACATATTGTTTCCAGGTTTTGCATAAAGTTAATGTAATCGTTGTCATAATATACGAACAGTAGTACATTGGTTGTAATTATAAGTGGTGACAGTGAGCGGGGGTGGTTAAGATTCCATACAGCAAAGCATTCATGTTTAGATTAATGCGTATTGACATCATTGACAGATTGAACCATTAGTTCAGATGAAACACGAACAGAGTACCAAGGGGGAGAGAGAGAAAGACAAGGACAGTTAGTTAGTTCCAGGTGGAGGCCATGCATGGTTATTAGGCAATAAGCTGTCGAGAAGGGGGTGTTCAATCTTACCAGATGTGAGTAGGGTGGTAGACTCTAATTAGAGTTGGTATCTGGTCCTCCCAAGTCTGGGTGCCAGTTGGGCTGAGTAGCCTGGTCTGTGAGGAATTAAGGGAACTAAAATTAGTAATGTTACTGGTTGGGTCAGGTAAGGTAATCGCGCACACGGGGTTGGGGTGGGTGCTAATGAGGGAGCCTCAGTATAGGAGGGTGGAGTGGATGTAAAGGGGGCGGCATGGTCGGCCTGGTGATGTCTTGGTCCATGTGGTGAGGACGAGTGGAGCGCGAGAGCGTGGGTGGTGCCGAGGGGATGTAGGAGAAGCAGCGGGATGCCAGGCAGAGATACAGGGGCCCGAGTGGGCATGTGCTGTGTGGCGGTGGCCGTGACAAGAGGTCGGAGCAGTTTATTAGGCTCGTGTTGTGTGTAGGCGCGATTGCCAGAATTTAAATCAGGGGAAATGGGGGAATGTGTGTATCAGTCCCTCTGGCCGGGGTTGGACGTCGGGTGAGACGGCATCAGGCTAGTATAGACCTGGTGATAGTGGTGGCGGGGTGGCCTCTGTGAATAGTGAGGCGGGATTGCGGGCATGTAGCTGCAGGTGCAGTGGAAGCAGCCAGGTGTTTCGGAAGGCTCGGCTGTGCGAAGCTGGTCTGGTTCTGTGGTGGTCGGGCCTCGTGGCGCCTAGGGGCGAGGGTTAATGTCTGTGTGGTCCCAAGGCTAGGGTTAGTAATCAGGGGGCCATGACAGAATTGGGGCACGGCGCGGGCGCTGCGGAGGGACGGCAGGGTTGGCCCGTGTGGATTCCTGTAATTAATCACCAGACTGTGCACCCTAGTACAACCCATGTTTTACTTCTCATGCCATGTGTAATGCAGGCCCCATCTGAAAATGCACCTTCCAACTTTCACCCTGGCCTACGTTGCGTTGCCTGTGCAGAATGGTATGTGAGTGGCTGTGTACATTGTCCATATTGCAACTTTCTGATGCTGATGACTTCCTTTCATGGTGCAATGTGGTAAAACACTTCCTCAAGCAAGGGTCTTATAAGTGCCAAACTATAGCAAACGCACATGGTGACATGTGGCTCCCTATTGTGCAACAGAGACAATGATGTGCACCATATGGTAATGTACGCATGGGAGCTCACTTCTGCTGTTCCACCAAGTGCACAAAGTCCTCTGCAACCATTGTGTGCTACTCACCAACTCCAAATGCATGCCCAGTAACAATTGCATCACTTCATTACATTGTGGAGGCTATGATGAAGGACTAGGCTGTTGGGTGCATGGCCTACGGCCTACGCCCTTCGGCCATGCACCCAACAGTCTAGGCCACACTCACCACGACATAAAGGAGCCATGCAGACGACCAAGTATGCATGTGCCACTTCCAGCCAACCGCCACACCATAAAGCAGGAACGCAAGGACACGTGTTCCACTTACGTAATGCAGAAACATATTGCTGTATTTGGCACCGCTACCCACTTCCAATCACAAAGCATTATAAGCATGCCAACCAAACCAGACAATCTTCACAACATTGAGCCTGCTCCCAACATTCTAGTACGTGCATAGAACCAATGGTGCGTACTGCATTGCAACACTTACTAATCTGCACAATGGACACTATGCAAGCACATAGAAGAAACATTTGCACCGGGACCTCTTCCATATGTACACTATTGTGTTAATACACACAGTGGACAGACTGCATGACTGGTCACTGCACCATCTCCACCCATACACTGACAACTGTAAGTTGTTCTACCAATCACCACACACATGCAACCAGCATTGTGTGCACTGCAGCCAAACCGCACACAATAAGCACCAATGTGGCACCTACTTTTAACCAGTGCACATACCTTTTCAACCAGTGGACATAATTTATGTGCTAGGGCTGCAGCCATGCATCAAAGGGGCTACAGACTTACCTCACACAGCACGCCATAGTACACGCTATGTTTAAATCCTAATTTCATGTGGAATGCACTCCCCTTCTGCAAATGTGCCTGCTACCACTCATGACAGAAAGACGTCCGCTGTACCTTGCATGCCATAACGAAGGCTGCCTACAATGACCGCACAAGATAGTTGTCTGTTGAGGTATCCGCGCATTGGCGGAGCATGCACGGATAGCGCTGGCAGACCACCGTCTTCTTGTATAATGATATATATATATATATCACATGAAGATCCTCTCACTCCTGCACCCTTTCCATCCCTTCTTCGCACCACCAGATGCCGTACACTATGTTTTTCTGATCCTTTTGCCACTGCATTATCCTCTGATACAACATACCACTGTCATGGAATACTTTTCACACATCCCGTCACCGCACACTGCAGTGCAATAAAGGTTTTGACCGTGCTGCGAACAGGGAAATGGGAGGCCGGAGCGGAGCCAGATATGACTAATTTTAGTGCACACACTGCTAGGTACAAGAGGCCCAGCCATGCACACAATAGCTTATAGCCTTGCCACACACGCCGCAACACTATCCTCCGATACACCATGGAGGTGGTTCCCAAACCCTTTACGCACAGCACGCTTCCCTCCAGCCAGCCACCAGCCATGTCCAATGTTCGCCGACATCATGGCGTACCGCAGGCCAATGAGACTTCGGTCTGCGGGGCGAACAGGGAAATGGGTCTGCGGTGCGGACCCAAATATCACTCATTTTTTGGGACGTACATTTCAGTTCTTTGCAACAAAAGTGCTGGGCGGATTTCTACCAAACACACAAAAGCATGCTTCTGACCCAAGCCCCTGCTCTTGCCACAATTTGGTGATAATCTGTCCAGCTGTTCGGCCTGTAGCCGTGCGCAATGTTTTTCCCCATTCAGTCGATGGAAAAAAAATAATTTTGGGACCACCTCTATAACTTCCCTCCGCCCCTGCATGAAACCTCACCCAACTTGGCAAAATAATTCAGACCCGGCTGTATACTTTTTTTGCAAAGTTTAATGAGGATTCGTCCAGGGGGAGCGACGTTATAAGCTGCTGAAAAAGTGTTCTTCCTATGAGTTTAGCAACTTAACCATTAGCTACCGTGGGCCCTGTAATATATATATATTACACAGCCCACGGTAGTGGCTGTGTGTGTTATGGTTAAATTGCTAATCCCATAGGAAGAGCACTTTTTGGGCACCTTATAACTTTGTTCCCCCTAGATGAATTCTCACAAAACTTTGCAAAAAAAAGTATATGACCCACTCAGAATTTTTTTTGCAAATTTTGGTGAGGTTTGGTCCAGGGGGGCAAAGTTATTGGTTGGGGTCCCCAAATGTATTTTTTTCCCATAGACATAATGGGAAAAAACTTTGCGCATGCCTACACCTCAAACCGGTGGACGGATTTCCACCAAATTTGACTTAGTCCCAAAAGCGTGCTTTTGTTTTGCACATTTCCCTGTTCGCTCCATGGGCAGGACACCGATTGGCTAATCGGCTTGCGTCATGTCCGCGGACACGTGACGTGTCCGCCGATTGGCTGGAGTGAGGCGTGAGGTGCATCACATTGTTTTGATGCGCCCGCCATCTTGCATCCGCCGACAGCGCGGCGGCGAAAAGAGGCAAATTGCAATTTTGGGGAGTGTGTTGGTGTGCAGAAGTGCTTGGGGAGGGTTGGGGAGTAAGAGATGGGTCAAATACTGTATTTGTTTAGGTGGAAGGTGCCCCTGATGTGTTCGCCATACCTGCGGTCTTCGCAGCTGTCTGCGGACATAATAAATGCACTACTAGCTATTTTACTTAGTATGGTGTTGGTTTTGGGTTGTTAGTAGAGGATTGATTGTAATTAATATCCCCTATAAGCAGCCTACATACCACAGTTAAAATGTTTGATAGTATAGGTGTGTTATGCTGCGGTGGTTGTGGCCAGGGCCTAGAGTCTTGGGTGCATAGCCGAAGGCCATAGGCCGTAGACCATGCACACAAGACTCTAGACCCTGGCCACAACCAGCACATCATAACACAGCCATAGAATCAAGCACGCATCAGCTTCCAGTTGTTTTTGGTACCATCTGCATTCTAATGTAAAAACATTACTATTACATATTTACTATATGTATGTGTGAACGGGATGAACAGGAAGGCCGCCATGAGGAAAAGAAACGAATGCCGTGGAAACACATCCGTGAGGGGGAAAGACAGATGAAAGGCCCCCGAGAGTGGAAACAGCAATCCCACCTTCCCGGGCTGGACCCAGCGTCGATTGGGGCCGAGGAGACGGGCGAGAATAACCCAGTGGTTCCCGTTCCCTTAACACATGGAGCCGAATTTATGCCGGAAAAACACAGTGAGAGCCGGGCGGTCCCTGCTCCTTTCGTTCAAGGCTGGTCAAGCTCCAAGATGAACACAGATAACGGGGAACCATCACGGGTGAATACAGAGAGTCGTCCAGAGGGTTACGGGTCCTTACACGCTCCCATCTCCCGTTCAGCCATGGGTCTCATGGCATCCCCCACAAACATACAAACAACAGGTGCCTGTACCCGTTTTCCACGTGTCACTCACCTGCAGATTTGGGAAGCGAAACTCCAGAGGGCGTGGTTGTGTCTTCGTGCAGGGAAGCAGAAGGGCCCCGCAGGGTTCTGGTGTTGGCGGGTGAAGCTGATGGAAGGACCGCGGGCAAAGTGGAAGGGGGCGGGGTTTGGAGGGATATTTATAGAAAAAGGGCCCAAGGCAGCCCTGATTGGTTCAAACAACCCCAACCCCTATAGAAGGCTGAAACTGAGGACGGACTGTGTGTGATTTTCGGATTCTCTTTCAGAGCATCGGGAGAGAAGGAGAGAGAACTGCACCTGAGACGCTCTGGGCCTACGAGGACTAGGCGACAACTCTTTGTTGGTCATCCTTATCACCGGAGAAGAAAGAAGGCTATTTGAGTCCTTGAGCCATCCATTTCTTTTATTTTTTTTTTATCCTGAATAAAGGCTAATTATTTTCTTCAATCCAGCTGCTGTCTGCATCATCCTTACACAATTTGGTGGCAGAGGTGGGATCAGGCAGCACGCCATGGAGGGAATTATTAAGACCCTGGCCGAAGGTCAAAAGCGACTCCAGCAGATTATCCAGGTCCAGTCCCACCGGGCACAGACAGACCGTCAAACCTTACAACAAACACTCCAGCTGCAAGCCACCAATCAAGATGCACTGAAGAAAGTCACGGACGCCATGGCAACAAGCAGAGGGTCCCCCATGGCTCCTACGGCAGTGCTACAGAAATTCCATGCTATTTCTTCACCAACTTTGAACGAGTTGCTTGCAACGCCCAATGGCCCATTGAAAAGTGGGGACACTATATAGCCCCCATGCTGACTGGAAGTATTCAAGGAACATACCAAGCTGCCAATCCAGCTGGAGACACAGCGTATGCCGAAATAAAAAGGACCATACTGGACCGTATAGGTATGGATGAAGACGCGTATCGGATCAGACTCAGAGAGACAAAATTGAGAACAGATTATGTTGATTATGCCACAAGATACCCTGAAGCCTTCCCCATGAGAGGTATAAGTGCAAAACAAGTCTGTAACCTGCTTGTTCCTTTCTTTGCCCGTGTGGGATTACCATCTGAAATTATTACCGACAAGGGAAGGAATTTTGTGTCTGGGGTGATGCAAAAAATATGTCAACAACTGAATATCAGACAGGTACGTACCACGGTCTATCATCCACAGACAGATGGTCTGGTAGAACGATATAACAAGACAATTAAACAGATGCTAAAAAAAGTAACTGAACCTACGGGCACTAATTGGGATCAAGCACTACCATGGGTACTTATGGTTTTAAGAGACACCCCTCAGTCCTCCACTGGGTTCTCTCCATTCGAATTATTGTTTGGATACCCAAGCCTCGAACAGTGCTGGATGTAGCCAAATGCGAAAGGGAAGATCAGGAGGAAGAAGTCCAGCTTACTGACTATGTCATTAATCTTCAAGACAAGCTAACCAAGTTAAGAGAATTGGCCAGGGAGAATCTAGGCCGCTCACAGAAATATCAGGAAAAATATTACAACCGCTCTACCCGGGTGCAAACTTTCCAAAAAGGAGACAAAGTACTAGTATTGTTACCCACTTCGTACAATAAAATGTTGGCCCAGTGGAGAGGCCCTGTTAATTATATAATAGAACAGCCAGACAGGAGGGAAAAGACCAAAAATTATCCTGTCAACCTCCTGAAGGCATGGAAGGAACCCACTAAATCATCAACAGGGATAAACGCACTGTCAAGGGATGGGCCATCTAGCAAGTCGGAACCAACAGCGCTTCAGGCCGTGCAGTGGGGTCCTAACTTAACAGAAGAGAAGAAGAAAGAATTAATGGAAGTTCTTAACCCTTTAAGTAATGTTTTCTCTTTCGACCCTGGAAGAACATCCCTAGTAGAACAACGAATAGAGACTCTAGCGAACCAATATGTCAGAATAAGACCTTACTGGCTTCTGGAAACAAAAAGGGCAGTAGTACAAGCAGAAATTGAAGAGATGTTGAAATTGGGAGTCATTGAAAAATCCACTAGTCGTTGGTCTTCCCCAATAGTGCTGGTTCCTAAACCGGATGGGTCCATGCGGTTTTGCATGGATTATCGAAAACTCAATGACATTTGTACATACCAAGCATATCGCATACCTCGCATAGATGAATTGCTGGAAAGGCTGGGAGCAGCTCAATATATCACAACAATAGACCTTACCAAGGGTTATTGGCAGATATCTTTAAGAGAGGAAGACAAGGTCAAAACAGCTTTCTCCACACCATCGAGGTTGTACCAGTTTACGGTCTTGCCTTTTGGACTACATGGGGCACCAGCCACGTTCCAGTCATTGATGAACCAAGTGCTGAGGTCGCATAATGCCTATTGTTCAGCATACTTAGATGACATTATAGTATTCAGCAATAATTGGAAGGAACATCTAGTACATCTAGAAAGTGTCATCAAGGAGTTAGGCAGGGCAGGCTTAAAAATCAACCCGAGAAAAACGACAATAGGAACCCAACAAACCCGGTATCTGGGATATCTAGTTGGGGGTGGAAAAATCCGACCTCAACTAGACAAGGTGGAAGCAATCCTAAAGTTACCCATGCCAAATAACAGGAAGCAGATTAGGGCCTTCTTGGGGTTCGTGGGATACTATAGGAGATTTATTCCCCTGTTTTCCACCGTAGCCGCACCCTTGACAGAAGCATTGAAAAGTACCTACACCAAGTCCATACACACGGACCAAGAAGCCCTTGCGGCATTTAACCACCTAAACAAATCTATTTCGGTTCTCCCGGTTTTGTGTTGCCCCGATTTCAAGAAGGAGTTCTTCCTACAGACTGATGCCTCGGGTATTGGCTTAGGTGCCGTTCTTTCACAGGGTGTGGAGGAACATTTGTACCCAGAGTCATTTATAAGCCGAAACCTACTACCACATGAAGAGTCCTATTCCACTCTGGAAAAAGAGTGTTTAGCAATTAAATGGGCTATATAAACCTTGAGATATTATCTATTGGGTCGTACATTTACTGTATTTACAGACCATGCGCCGCTACATTGGTTGGCGATACAAAAAGATTCAAACCAGTGGGTACTGAGGTGGTTCCTTACACTACAAGCCTTTTGCTTCAGGACTATACATAAATCGGCCTCATTCCAGGTGGTCCCGGATTATCTCTCCAGAAGCATGGATCGACCCGAACGGCTCGAATCTTCGGGGGGGGTTTGTGAACGGGATGAACAGGAAGAATGGGAGGAAGGCCGCCATGAGGAAAAGAAACAAATGCGGTGGAAACACCTCCATGATGGGGAAAGACAGATGGAAGGCCCCCGAGAGTGGAAACAGCAATCCCACCTTCCCGGGCTGGACCCAGCATTGATTGGGGCCGAGGAGACGGGCGAGAATAACCCAGTAGTTCCCGTTCCCTTAACACATAGAGCCGAATTTATGCCGGAAAAACACAGTGAGAGCCGGGCGGTCCCCGCTCCTTTCGTTCAAGGCTGGTCAGGCTCCAAGATGAACACAGATAACGGGGAACCATCACGGGTGAATACAGAGAGTCGTCCAGAGGGTTACGGGTCCTTACACGCTCCCGTCTCCCGTCTCCCATTCAGCCATGGGTCTCAGCCATGGCAGCCATGGCAGCCCTGATTGGTTCAAACAACCCCAACCCATATATGTAAGGCTGAAACTGAGGACGGGCCGTGTGTGATTTTCGGATTCTCTTTCAGAGCATCGGGAGAGAAGGAGAGAGAACTGCACCTGAGACGCTCTGGGCCTACGAGGACCAGGCGACAACTCTTTGTTGGTCATCCTTATCACCGGAGAAGAAAGAAGGCTATTTGAGTACTTGAGCCATCCATTTCTTTTATTTTTTTAATCCTGAATAAAGGCTAATTATTTTCTTCAATCCAGCTGCTGTCTGCATTATCCTTACAGTATGTATTTGTAAGGTGGAGTGATAATCTGAATTGCAGGTAGTACATAATCTGCCATGGTTTGCATTTTGTACAAGTTGCTGAAATGGAATGGATTCACAATTAGGTATGGATACATACACAAAGCGTTCATTAGGGACTTGTTCCTGTGCCATATGGTTGCAGAGAGTGCATGTATGTTTCCACATGTATGAAATCTGGAAGATTTCATTCATAGGTATGTTTTTGTTTTCCAGTACTTATATTAAGTACATTAGAAATTCTTGTGGATCTTCTTGTGAGTTTATAGTGAATTTGACAATTCCAGCACAGTAGTCCAATTCTTGTCTTATTCCATGAACACTGTAAGTGTTGTCAGGATTGTTGGTTGCATTTCTATGAAGACTAACATTTACAAACACAATTGGTCTGTACTGTGTAAGTTAATGTTCTCAATAATTGGTGGTAATTGGAATAGGATATTTCGTGCTACATTTGCGTAGCAATTTACAGCAGTTATATTTGAAAATTTGAAGGACCTGACAGTTCTGTGTGGAAGTCATTTGTTCGGAGTGTGTGTTGCTTCTTTGAAGAAGTAGTTGAGTTACTTTGACCAGCAGATTTCTCTTTGGTTGTGGTACGTGATGAAGTATTCGTTTTTTTTTTCTTTGGAGGAATTGCAGTGATATCCTGTATCGTTTCAGTTTGAAGTAGTTTTCTTTTACAACGTTTTGCATTTTTGTGGAACAGGATAGGTTTTTAGATGGGGGTGTGGAGTGAACGCAGCCTATTGTATTTTAGAATGCAAGGAATCTCTGCATTTACTTTACCTGCATTAAAGTTGATTAGAAATAGCCCGCCAAGTGTATGTAAGCGTGATAGTGCTACATTGCTCATGCCGTCTTTAAAAACTGTGCTACCAGTATCAATTAATGCTTTATCTAGGGTAATACCTTGTGATTTGTGAATGGTAACTGCGTATGCTAGAGTTAGTGAAAATTGTTCTCTGTGTAAATACATGTCTTTGAAAAGAAGGACGCGGGCTGTTGAGCATCCTATCCTTTTAACTTCTGATAGTTTGTCAAAAAGAATATTGATAAATTGAATGTTGTTGTCATGTGGGTATGTTTGAAGCCAACAACTGTACCAAGAGCTCCATTAACTAGCCCTTGCTTCACATCAAGGTTACGTTTAAGCATTACTCTACAGTTTAAAGATAATTTTAATATTTTCTCCAATCCATCTGTGTTGGAGATAGAGTTTTCTAGAGTATTTAGTCTTGTTGTGGCTTGTTGACACATGGGTAGTGTCATACCATGTACGTCCAGTTTGTCTGTGGAGCAACTTTCAATTATTGGTTGCATTTCTTTTTTCAACATTGTTTCATTCAATTTTGAACAGCTTGCAAGAGTTGGCATCAAGGACATACAATTGACATTTTTGTGTGCTAATTGTTCCATGACATCAGTAGCACATGAGTTACGGCCATAGAGTGCATGGTTGAGCCTGGTTTTTAATATTGATTGTGCTTCTTGCGATAGTACACCAACTCTAATACTTTTAAAAATGTTGGCGTATGTGAGGTCTGCAGACTGGCGCATGTTTTCTGTTAATTCTCTGTATTGGAAATCTTGCCAAAGGTTGACATTTCCTATGCTGCCATGAGTTTTATGACACAGTTTGTGCCCTAAGATTTTAAAAATAGGTTCAGATTTTATTGGTGTCAATTGAAGAAGATCTCCAAAAACAATAATGTGTTTTCCTCCAAAGAGCTCTTCATAGTCTGTTTTGAGGACCTCTTGTAATCTGAGATGAATCAAAGCCAACATTAGGTTGGAGACCATGCTCACTTCATCTATTAGCAGCATTTTCATTTGTTTCAAAACTCTGTGTAGTTCCATTGCAGCTTCTGTGGAAAGTTTGTAATAGTCTCATTTGTTTTGGTGTTCTACTGTAAGGAGTAGTAATCGGTGTAAAGTGACACCGCCTATGTTGAAGCAGCTAAACCTGTGGGGGCAGTTACAACAGCTGACAGTTTGTTGTTTGTCAATTTTTGAAGGAACTTGCTGATGATTTTGATTAAGAATGTTTTGCCTGAACCAGCTTCACCACTCACGTATAGCAGTATAGGTTTGTAGTCTTGGCAGGTACAGTTTTTATTTTCATGTTCCACACCATGTTCAATTTATTTTGTTATTTCTTGGAAAATGCTACGCTGCTCATTGTTCAGTTTTGATTTCAGTACAGCGAAATCTTCTGTAGCTTGTTCATACTGACACATGGTGTTTTCTACTTCTATCATGGCTAATTCTGCCTCATTTACTATTAGTGGCTGTCCAAGTGGTTCTTGGCTTCCTGTTACAGAAGGTTGACTACTTTTGGGAGTGTCCACTTGTAGTTGGGCCTGGAGTTCTTCTTCGTGTTGCTGTTCATTGTGCAACATTGTTTGGTACTGAGTAAAGTTTACGTCTGTTATAGTGCTTTCATTTGCTTTGAAAGCGTCTTCATAGGAGTCATACTTATCCAGTAACTCTTCTTCTTTTCTCCATGGTTTAAAAAGTTGTAGCAGGGACATGTAATACAGTTCTTTATGTTGAGGAGTTTTTAATGACAATTTGATATGATTAATTAAGCTGCGTTCGGTAAGTTTTACTAAGCTGCCTTCACAATTTACAACTCTGTATCTACCTTTCTTTTCATCTGGTTTAACATTATTTTTGTATGTGAAGTTTTGGGCTACGTGGTAGAGACACATGGTTTCCAAAGTGGTACTCCTGTTTGGGTAGTATGTGTCTAGTAAATTGTTTTTCAAAATGTCTTGGCTGTTGGGATCATTTTTGGCTATTGTATCCGCATATGATTTGAGAACTCTTTTTCTAGATTTAGCAGGACCAAGACTTAGCCAAACTATATTGTCATATTTTCCATACAAGGCAGTACCGGTTAAATGGTCTGCAGCTTCATAGCAGCTACATTCTCTACGAGAGAGCATTTTTATGCCTAAGCTGTACAATTTCTGTGATAGTGTTTTGTCAGATGATATGTCATCCCAGAGGTCCCAAAGCTCTGTTTTCTCTGCTTTGGTTAAGTACGCTGTGACATATCGTGCAACTGCAGTGGAATTGTCTGCAATGTACTGCACATCTATGTTTGCATTCCATAGGAGGGCAATGATTGCATTGTAATCATTGATGTATTTTGATTCTTCTGTTCTTTTTATGTAATATGTGTTCTTAGGTGATTTACCTTTGACACTATGTCTGACTGAAGACATGAAGTTGTTTACTTGACCTGTTGCGGAAACTCGTCTAGGGAAACCAAAGCGGCATTTGGTGTAGTATTTCCCTTTTTTTAATATTTGCGATGACAATATTTCCCACATTTGTGTCTTTGAAATTGTAAAATGTGTGCATGTAGGTCATTATGTGTTGTTTGTGAAGGGATTTCACAAGTGACATATTTTTGGATGAACTGCAAAACAATGGCATCACTGTCCTGACCAAATTTAGGAGCATATTTAATCCATAATAGTGTGTGGATGTGTGGTGCTTCTTGGGCTTGGTATTCTCTTCTCCAAAAGAAGTGTTGAACTTATCAGAGGGGAGGAACAGTCTTATTACAAATAAAGTGTAGCATAGCAATGAAGCGATGATGGAAATATCTTGATACATTTACAGGATCTAGAGAGCAGAGTTCTCTTGGTGTTTTTATATCTATGCTTGTTTTGTTTTTGTTTGCTATGCGTAGGAAATTGTGTAAATCTTCCCATGCATATTCTGCACAACTTAACGAAACAAACCAAGTGGGTGGGCCAAGGTTTCTTATCATACAGCGTACATCTGTCAGGCTTTATATTCAATCAGGATGTTGTCCGCGGAAGCTGCTGAACCCCAACAGTCCCCTTTGGATGCTAACCTCTCAACTGGTAGCAAACAGTTTAGCTGATAGCATCCCCAAGGGAAAGGGGGAAAATGGGACAAAATAATAAACTTCAAGTAGCTCTGCGTCTTAAACCACTCAACCTGTAAAAAATAATAACAGATAAGCATTAATCACTAACCTTTCTTTTTCTAGGTTCTGATTTCCCTTATTGAGGGATATCCCAGAATTAAAATAAGAAATACACCACCATACCTGAATATCCTCTTTTGATAACTTAGAGGATGTTTTTTCTTACTGATAAAATAGTGGAGTGCCTCTGTCACTATTACTATCTTCTTTAAATCCTTTGTAGGAAGGCTGCTGCCTGAATTCACTTTGTAAGTTCCATGAATTAGTTAACATGCAGTCATTAATTCAAATTACACTCGCCTGTCTGCAACACTAAATTAGTTTGAGCGTTATTCTCTAAATTAAGGCACTAAACTCATAGCGTTCCATTGAAGAATACCTTTTTGGATTGAATTGTTAAATATTAGTCTCTAAAATGAAAATAATTAATTTCAATCCTTTATCATTGAAGTTCTGCACTAGCATGTGAATATTTCACTTCTTGTACATTAAAATTTGCTTCGCGCTTGTAGAAGAAGAAGTGTTCACTTGAATGGCTTAATTCATGCGCATGCGTTAAAAATAAACACTCTTACTTTAACTTCTAAAATAGTTTGCGCATGTTAAAAGAGTATAGCGTTCAAAAACCAGAATTCATGCGCAATCGTTAAATTATAGTATTCTTCGTTTTCTCCTTCTAAATAGTTCACGCAAGTGAAGCAGAGTAGAGAACTTTTAGCAGAAATCATGCAGCGCATGCGTTAAATGAAAAGTGTCCACTAGACCATGTTTTACTGCTCGCGCATGTGTAGAGAGCAAAGTCTTACTTCACGCGCATGCGTAGTAGTTCAGTATCCTTTCTATTAAACTTACATTACGAAGAAAAAAGAAAAGAACTGCTTCCTTGTCAAAAATCCTTTTGCTTGATGATGAACGCGTGCAAGGATTAAAGTGTTAGTAAAAAATAAAAACAAAGTCACTTACAGTAAGCGCTCACTCCTAACACGCTGTCATTTGCACAGACAGCGCAAGATTTCTAATACGAGCCAGACGCTTTATTAAAAGCACTGAGAGAAAGGACAATGCTCTATATTAATTCTAATGGCCGTATCACACGAGGCTTAAACGCCCACGCACAAAAAAGGCACAGTTCATGAATGAAGAAACAGTTCCAAAACAAAATCATAGTAAGATGTCTTTAAAGGATATAAACTAAACAAACTCCTTAAAGGAAATAACTTTCTTTAAAAGGGAATCAGGAAACTAGGAAATAAACTATATAATGAATATTAATTCCTCATAAAGCTCTAAACAGAGTTCAGTTTAAAATGAAGTCACTTAGCTTGCTTCTTTATGTTGACTGAACAATACTGGCTTTTTTCTTTTGATCTCCAACACTTTCCTACTCCTAAAAACATAGACCTTAGCTTAAAGGCCCAGCTAAAGTTTCCAAATCTTCAGAACTCCAAACATAAGACCTTCCTGCTGAGCTGCTGACAATTAAAGGCAGTTTAGAATGTCCTGACAATGCCTTTCTTATACATCTGGCCAATCACTGATCTTGTTTTAAGTCTCCATTTTGGCTTGGCAAGCTCTCCACACTCTGCACTTCAAGGTTAAGGCCGTACCATAAATTGTATTAATCATATACTCACTCTACCATATTCAACCAAGCCGCAGGAAACCTGACAACATCTATGTGACGTTGGAACCAGTATTCTTTTGTGCTACGCATGTTTGCTAAAAGATTTGTAATACTTGACTGTAAAATGTCATCTTTTTCTTGCACTTTTTGAAATAATTGCATAGCTGACAGATTTTGAAAATAGGTACCTGCTTTTAATGTGTGTGCAACTCTGCAGTTCAAAGAGAAGGTGGAATATGTATTCCACATTTTGACTGAATCTGGGGTCGTCAGAATACATTCGTAAAGAGCGATATTCTGATGCTGTTAGAGGAAAGGCCCATGCTTCTATACTTTTTCCCATATGCTGATTGGATATCCTTTGGCTTGTCGCATTTGGTATGTTTCCAGTGCATCATCTATAGTATCTTTAGAGTGTTAAGGATGAATTGTATAATGGTCTAAAATAATGGTTTCTATAGCAGGATTTAGAAGTTCAAATTGACCAGTTTCTGGTGACGCTTGAATTATTTCAATGGTTTCTCTCAGGTTTTCTTCAATATTAATCTCTTTGTACTATTCATTGTTGTTTTTTTTTAGATATTGCAGGGCTTGTCTAACTTTATGTAAGTCCACGAGTTGCTGCCAAATATTTTTGTCTTTTTGAGGTATGCCATTTACTAAGACAATTAAAGATTGATCTATTGGCCGTTGCACTCCTAGAGTGTGTACATTTTCTTTGAGATCTAATGGTAAATAAACTACTTTGTCACAAATGCCTTTCACTAATTCAGAGGGAGATAATTTTGCTGTTTTTGGTTGGAGGCGTATTATTGCTTGAAATGGGTGCACTGTTTGAATTGTGATGCTCTCATATACATTTAGTTGTTGCAGGGGTTTTTGTAGTGGGAATAATTCCAAGTTATTTGTGATAGCACGTGAAGGTGTTTGGTTGTTGTCAAGTTTTGCAGTGCAGTGATTGCAAAGTATTAAGGGGTCAGTAATGTCGTATTTGTTTTCTGCTATAAGGTAGAGAGCTAATTGGAACCATTTGGAATCTTCATTGTCTTCTATTTTGTACGTTATGTCTACAGTTTTTGTGGTACTTTTATAAGAAGTCCTGCGGCAGCACACACACACATGGTTTGGTACTTCAGCTGTGGTACTTTTAAACTTTAGTATTTCTTTTTTGTATGTGACTGTCAGGTACTGTCAGGTTGGAGTGACATATTCTTTTACATACAGTATCATATACTCATTTACATTGGGTCAGGGGAGACACATATTTATTATAGAAAGGTTTTGGGAAGTTATTATGGGTTATATTTTTAAACAGCCAATTTTGCCCTTAACCTTCATTGCAGTCTATGGAAAATGCCCCAAGCCAAGATGGAGGTTCTCAGTCTAAATTCTAATTGGCTGGAGATTGTTTATAGGGAGGACAGTGAACATTCTAAACTGCCTTTCATCGTCTTTGCCCAGCTGAGAGGTCGTGTGCTATGCTGCTCCTGCTCAACTTGTTCAGGGGTGTCAAGTTTCAAGCAGTCGAGCGGCATCTTTGAAAATATAACAGGAGTCGTGTATGGAGTTTGGTGGAGACACAGGACAGGAGTGAGAAATTTCCAATTTTCTGAGAAAAGAAGTTTTCAAGACTCAATCACAAGATAAGTGACTTTCCATGTTTTGATGAACTTTGTAAAAAGGTTATATTAATTTAAGAGGATTGAAATCGCAAACCTGTATCTAAAAACTGAAGCTCGTACGTTAGTTTTCTATCCTACGTATCATTTCAAACTAGCGTGTGATTTTTTCCGTTACCTTGAGCCTGCGCGTGTGACTCTGCATGTGAGAGTGAAGCGCGAGCGTGAACTTTTGACTTGCGTTTACTGTTCATATACGCAAGGGTTTTGCTACGTGAGTTCGCGTGTGTATTTTATTATGCGTTTCGAATCTGCGTGTGCGCAAAAACAAATCTATGTGGAGCTTCCGCACGAGCTCACAGAAGTGTCACGTGATAAAATAAAAGTGCGTGTGCTTTTTTCCCGCAATTTGGTTTTTGCGCGTGTGCGTATTTTTTTGTGGGTGGGACTTTAGCGCGAGTGTGTTTAACTCATGTCTTGGACTTTAGCGTGTGTGCGTCTTACCCGCTATTTGTATTTTCAGCGCGTGTGCGTATTTCCCGCGACTTGGAGTAAAGCGCGTGTGTTTTTTCCCGCGGTTTGGATTTTCAGTGCATGTGCGTATTTCCCGCGACTTGGATTAAAACGCGTGTGTTTTTATCCCGCGTCTTGGATTAAAGCGCGTGTGCTTTTTTCCCGCAATTTGGTATTTGCGCGTGTGCGTATTTTTTCGTGGGTGGGACTTTAGCGCGAGTGTGTTTAACTCACGTCTTGGACTTAAGCGCATGTGCGTCTTACCCGCTATTTGGATTTTCAGCGCGTGTGCGTATTTCCCGCGACTTGGAGTAAAGCGCGTGTGTTTTTTCCCGCGGTTTGGATTTTCAGCGCGTGCGCGTATTTCCCGCGACTTGGATTAAAGCGCGTGTGTTTTTATCCCGCGGTTTGGATTTTCAGCGAGTGTGCGTATTTCCCGCTTCTTGGATTAAAGCACGTGTGTTTTATCCCGCGGTTTGGATTTTCAGCGTGTATGCGTTTTATCCGCGGTTTGATTTTTAGCGCGTGTGCTGGATTTTTCCACGTGAAGATTTCATCGCAAGTTTTAAATTAGTTCCACAGTAAAAGACACTCTAAAAAGAAAATATAAAAATAAATACAAGAACTTAAAAGAACTTCCTTAAACTTATTAAAAGAACTTTAGACTTTGTTCAAGAATCTTGAGGTTGAGAAGACGAACTACAAGGTTAAATATTACATTCATGGACCTGCTGAGAAGGCTGAATGATCTTTAAGATTCTGGTCAACAAGTAAGGAAGTCTTTTCTGCTTATCACTTCTCTGGGCATACTGAAGAGAAGTACCAGGTATGGTTTTTTGACTATTTTGGTAAGGGATATAGAGTTTTAAGGTTAGTATAGTAACTCATTGAGTAATGAGGTGTATTATATGTTTATGTTTTTAACTACAGGTGAAGAACCAGCTAGTTTATAGCTTCCAGCCTGGTGTTTGTTAATTTGTCCCTTCCCCCTTTCCCCTGGAAGTGAGGTAAACTGAGCGGTTATATATATTATCAGCTCAGAGTGCCACATTTTGGGTGGATTATCGGGGGTTCAGCAGCTTCCGCAGACACCAGGATCTCAGCCTGACAGAATGAAAGGCCAACAAAAAAAAGTGTCTGCCCATGCTGTTATGAACCCCGACGAGACAGCCATGGAGGCATTGGGAGTAATGGTTAGGGAAATGAGAGAAGAGTTACGGGTGGCTCATCAGGAATATTCAAGTCTTTGTCAAAGAATGGATGAGTTAAATTTAAAGGTAACTCAAATACAAGAAAGAGAAGTTGAAGTTTCGGAAGGTGCAGGAAACCCACCTGAGTTGGTGAGAGTAGGAGAAGAACAAGAACCTAGACTTCCCAGAGGGGCAGTGGGAGGTTTAGGAACTTTAGTTATGCCTGTTCCTTTGGTCGCTCCAGAACGTTTTTTAGGAGATTCAAGAAAGTTTCAAATTTTTCAGACTCAGTGTGAATTGCATTTTTTAAGTCGTCCAGAGTTGTTTTCCACAGATGCTTCAAAGGTAACATTCACCTTATCATATTTATCTGGAGAAGCTTCTGCGTGGGGAAGTCTTTTGGTGAGTCAAAAGAGTTTAGCTTTGAATAATTATTCCCTTTTCCAGACCGAATTTAAGAAAATGTTTGATAAGAGACAGTTATCTTTAGAGGTTGATGGAGAATTACTAGAATTGCACCAGGGAGGAAAGGAGTTGATTTCTTATATCACTCAATTTAGAACTTTAATTTTAGAAAGTAGATGGCCAGAGGAGAAGAGGGCTTCCTTATTTTATAGGGGCTTAAAGGATGAGTTAAAAGATGCTCTGGCTGGAGTTTTGGAGCGGCCAAATACTTTAGATGCCTTAATTGATTTGGTAGTTCAGTTGGATTTTCGTTTAACAGAAAGACGTTTAGAGCGTAGACGTTCTCGGGGAGAGGTTAGGTTTCCAGAAAGAATGGAGAGGCCTAAAGTTGAGGTGGTGAACAGAGAAGTGAAGTCAAAGATAATTGACCAGCAGAGTCGGGTGAGAGGTCCATTGTCCAAGGAAGAGAAGGCAAGAAGAAGGGAGAATAATTTGTGTTCATACTGTGGTAGGAGTGGCCATTTTCTTGAAAAATGTCCTTTTACCCCCAAGAAGATCTCCAAATCTTCAGGCAGAGTACAACAAGTGGCTAATACAATACAGACAGCGGTTCCTCACATAACTGTGAACGTATCCTTGATGTTTGAAAAAGTAATTTTAGGTTCTGGGCCAATAATTATTGATTCAGGAGCTACGGGTAATTTCATGGATAGGGGATTGGCAAAAACTCTAGGTGTTCCTTTAGTTGCAAAGAAAGAAGTGGAGCAGGTCAGGGCGGTTGATGGGACATCTCTTTCTTCAGGTCCAATCACTCATAACTACTTGAGATGGAGATGACTGGAGGTCATAAAGAAAATATCTCTTTTGAGTTAATTGATGCAGCAATCTTGAAGATTATTTTGGGTATGCCCTGGCTTACTCTTCATAATCCAAGAATTGATTGGAGTGCAAGAATTGTATCCTTAGAATCAACCTATTGTCTGGAACATTGCTTTTCAGGAAAATCTCTTGAAGAGAAAGAAAAAGTTGTGAATTCCGTTTCATTTTTGCTTTCAGAAAGAGGGGCAATAGGTTTTGACATTGGAGCAGTTGTAGGTGAACTTTCTACTTGTTATCAGGATTTTTGGGACGCATTTGATGAAAAGGAAGCTGGAGAGTTACCTCCTCATAGACCTTTTGATTGCAAGATAGAGTTGGAGGCTGAAGCTATTTTACCTAGCAGTAGGGCTTATACCTTGACAGAAAAAAGAGAATGATTATTTGAAAGAATACTTAAAGGAAAATGTGGCTAAGGGATTTATTCGGCACTCTCAATCGCCGGCAGCCTCACCATTGTTCTTTGTGCCAAAAGCTGATGGTTCTCTCAGAACTTGTATAGATTACAGGGCGGTAAATAGAATGACAGTAAAAAATCGGTATCCTCTCCCTCTCATTTCAGAAATGTTAAATCAAATCCAAGGTGCTACCATATTTTCTAAGTTGGATTTACGTGGAGCTTATCATCTTGTAAAGGTCCAAGAGGGGGATGAGTGGAAGACGGCATTTAAGACCAGATTTGGCCTGTACGAGTACCAAGTGATGCCTTTCGGTCTTTGCAATGCCCCAGCGGCTTTTCAATTTTTTATCGATGAGGTTCTTCGGGAATTTCTTGATGTTTTTGTTATCGTTTATATTGACGGCATTTTGATTTTTTTCCCAGAATTTGGAGAAACACAAAATTCACGTTCGACAGATCTTAAAAAAATTCAGAGAGAATAATCTTTATGCTAAATTGGAGAAGAGTCAGTTCCATACGGATTCGGTAGAATTTTTAGGATTTGTGATCACTCCTTGTGGCCTGGAAATGAATCCAAAAAAGGTGGAAGCGGTTCTTGATTGGCCTACTCCAACTAAGGTGAAGGAGATCCAGAGTTTTTTGGGATTTGCCAATTTTTACCGAAGATTCATTGAAGGCTTCTCCAGTTTAGTAGCTCCAATTACTCAACCTTTAAAAAAAGGAGTTCCATTTGTTTGGGAAGCTAAGGCTGATGAGGCTTTTCAAATTTTGAAGGAGAAATTCATTACCTCTCCTATCTTGATTCATCCTGATACTTCCAAACCATTTTTTATAGAGGCTGATGCTTCCAATGTGGCAATGGGAGCAGTGTTGTCTCAGAGGCATAATGTTACAGGACAATTGCATCCAGTGGCCTACTTTTCTAAGAGATTTTAACATGCAGAAGAAAATTACACCATTTCAGACCGAGAGCTTCTTGCTATCAAAGCAGCATTTGAAGAATGGCGACATTTTTTAAAAGGAGCTCGTCACACTGTGACAGTATTAACTGACCACCGAATTTTACTTTTTTTGAAGACAGCAAAAACTCTGACACCTCGACAACTTAGGTGGTCCTTATTTTTTGCGGATTATGACTTTATAGTTACTTTTAAGCCAGGTAATCAAAATAAAAAAGCAGATGCTCTGTCACGGCAGTTTCCAGAAAGTGAGGTTAAGTCGGTCTGTGAGCCACTTCCATTGATCGCTCCAGAACGTTTTGTTCTTGCTGGGATTGAAAAGGAGAACAAAATCTTCAAGAAAGTACGGGAATCCATTTCTGAGACACAACTTGAAGATTGGGTTCGTTTGGATTCAGCTCGCAAAATTAAAGATGGTTTACCTTATCTAGATGACAGACTCTATTTACCATCAATTGAAGTTAGAGAAAAAATGTTGAAGGAGTGTCACAAATCAGTTTTGGCAGGACATCCAGGGTATCAGAAGACTCTTCAGTTGGTCAGAAGAAATTTTTGGTGGGAAAAAATTCGACAAGATACCCTTATTTTTGTTAAGACCTGTGAAGTTTGTGCTAGATCTAAGAATCTCATCGGAAAGCCTTCTGGGTAATTGGAGCCGTTACCAGTTCCACCGCGGCCTTGGTACTCAGTGTCCTTAGATTTCATCACGGATCTTTCACAAGATAAAGGGTGTACATCGGTATTGGTTGTAGTTGATTTACTCACTAAAGAAGCACATTTCATTCCAATGAAGGGAGAGGTTACCGCTGATAGTTTAGCTCACAGTTTCTTGCAAGAAGTGGTAAGATTACATGGAATTCCCAGTCAGGTCATCTCAGATAGAGGGTCTCAATTTATTTCTAAGTTTTGGAGAGCTTTTTGTAAGAGATTGGGAGTTGAGGTATGTCTATCATCAGGTTACCGTCCCGAAACCAATGGGCAGGTAGAAAGGATAAATCAGGAGTTGGAAAAATATTTGAGGTGTTATCTGCAGACAGGTGACGAGTGGGTAGATTTGTTGTGGGTTGCAGAATTCGCATATAACAACTGTAGTAAGGATGCCACCTCTATGTCTCCGTTTTATTTGGGACAAGGTTTTCATCCTCGTTTTCTTAGTATTGAGATCAATAATGATTCAGGAAACCCAGAAGTAGAAAAGAGGCTAGAAGTCATGAAAAGAAACTTGGAAAAGGCAAAAGGGGTGTTGGTGGAGAGTAAACAAAAATACAAAGGGTTTGCTGACTTTAAAAGAAAGATTAGTCCACAATATAGTGAGGGAGATTTGGTGTGGTTATCAACCAAGTTTTTGAGAATTAAAGGAAGAAATAAGTTTTGTCCTCGTTTCGTAGGACCGTTTGTTGTCGAAAAGGTGATTAATCCTGTGGCTGTTCGTCTTAGATTACCCAGACATATGAAAACTCATCCAACTTTTCATGTTAGTTTATTAAAACCTGTGGTTAAAGGAACTAGATTGACACCTACTCCTTCAGCAGTTGTGATTGAGGAAGATGCTTCTGAAGAATTTCTGGTTAAGAGAATTCTGGACTCTAGAAGAGTAAGAGGAAAGCTACAGTATCTCATTGATTGGGAGGGTTTTGGTCCTGAAGAGCATACTTGAGAGAAAGCAAGTGATGTGCATGCTCCTCGTTTGGTTGAAAGATTCCATAAAAAATTTCCATTGAAAAGTGGCCCAGGGACTGGGCGTTAGGAGGGGGGTACTGTCAGGTACTGTCAGGTTGGAGTGACATATTCTTTTACATACAGTATCATATACTCATTTACATTGGGTCAGGGGAGACACATATTTAGTATTGAAAGGTTTTGGGAAGTTATTATGGGTTATATTTTTAAACAGCCAATTCTGCCCTTAACTTCATTGCAGTCTATGGAAAATGCCCCAAGCCAAGATGGAGGTTCTCAGTCTAAATTCTAATTGGCTGGAGATTGTTTATAGGGAGACAGTGAACATTCTAAACTGCCTTTCATCGTCTTTGCCCAGCTGAGAGGTCGTGTGCTATGCTGCTCCTGCTTAACTTGTTCAGGGGTGTCAAGTTTCAAGCAGTCGAGCGGCATCTTTGAAAATATAACAGGAGTCGTGTATGGAGTTTGGTGGAGACACAGGACAGGAGTGAGAAATTTCCAATTTTCTGAGAAAAGAAGTTTTCAAGACTCAATCACAAGATAAGTGACTTTCCATGTTTTGATGAACTTTGTAAAAAGGTTATATTAATTTAAAAGGATTGAAATCGCAAACCTGTATCTAAAAACTGAAGCGCGTACGTTAGTTTTCTATCCTACATATCATTTCAAACTAGCGCGTGATTTTTTCCGTTACCTTGAGCCTGCGCGTGTGACTCTGTGCGTGAGAGTGAAGCGCGAGCGTGAACTTTTGACTCGCGTTTACTGTTCATATAGGCGAGGGTTTTGCTACGTGAGTTCGCGTGTGTATTTTATTACGCATTTCGAATCTGCGCGTGCGCAAGAACAAATCTATGTGGAGCTTCTGCGCAAGCTCTCAGAAGTGTCACGTGATAAAATAAAAGTGCGTGTGCTTTTTTCCCACGATTTGGTTTTTGCACGTGTGCGTATTTTTTCGTGGGTTGGACTTTAGCGCGAGTGTGTTTAACTCACGTCTCGGACTTTAGCGCGTGTGCGTCTTACCCGCTATTTGGATTTTCAGCGCATGTGCGTATTTCCCGCGTCTTGGATTAAAACGCGTGTGTTTTATCCCGCAGTTTGGATTTTCAGCACGTATGCTGGATTTTTCCACGTGAAGATTTCATCGCAAGTTTTAAATTCGTTCCAGAGTAAAAGACACCCTAAAAAGAAAATATAAAAATAAATACAAGAACTTAAAAGAATTTCCTTAAACTTATTAAAAGAACTTTAGACTTTGTTCAAGAATCTTGAGGCTGAGAAGACGAACTACAAGGTTAAATATTACATTCATGGACCTGCTGAGAAGGCTCAATGATCTTTAAGATTCTGGTCAACAAGTAAGGAAGTCTTTTCTGCTTATCACTTCTCTGGGCATACTGAAGAGAAGTACCAGGTATGGTTTTTTGACTATTTTGGTAAAGGATATAGAGTTTTAAGGTTAGTATAGTAACCCATTGAGTAATGAGGCTTATTATATGTTTATGTTTTTAACTACAGGTGAAGAACCAGCTAGTTGATAGCTTCCAGCCTGGTGTTTGTTAATTTGTCCCTTCCCCCTTTCCCCTGGAAGTGAGGTAAACTGAGCGGTTATATATATTATCAGCTCAGAGTGCCACACTTTGGGTGGATTGTCGGGGGTTCAGCAGCTTCCGCAGTCACCAGGATCTCAGCCTGACAGAGTTTAATAGAAGGTTGCTATTTGTACAGTAGTTGCTAGTTTGTTGTATATCTATTGCATTTTGTAAGTGGCTTTCAATTCCAAAATATTTTATCTGGATATGCTCTATTTCTTCGAGTACTTGTTTGGCTGTACCATGTAGAAGATTGTTATTTAAATTGGCTAGTGCGAAGCAGGACTTTGGACCAGATTTCTTATAGTTGAATGATGTGTTGATATAATTTTGATATGATGGAAGGTGCTTTTGCAAATAGGTCCTGAAAAGCAAGCTAATGAATGTCCTTGTAGTCCTGTGTATTTGCACACTGGACAGGCATCCATATATTGTAGTAGTTTCATTTTGAATTTGTCTTTGCTTTTTACATACTGATTGAGGAACTGGCGTAAAGATTTGAAAGATTTTTTGGCAATGTTACACATTGATGTGCACGGCCATTTGTAGACTGGATGTTTTGGTTCAGTAGAATGGGGAGGTGATACTGAGTTTTCTGGGATGTTTTTGTGGGCAGAGTTTCTTGTTCCACAATGTTGTTATTAAGTTTTTCATACCCTCGTCCACTGCTATGTATGGCAATTGGGTTTGTTTGCTTTTGTTTATATGCTTCTTCATTAAAATATGGTTCTGTGGCCGTGGTGTGACACCATTCACCTCCACAGATAGTTAAGAAGCTATTTTTGTTGATATTCCGTTTACTGAGAAGTCTTTTTTGTAGTTTAGTAGTTCGTTTTGTTAGTGGTTTCATTCTGTTTAAAACTAAAATAAATAACTTCCTTTTGAGAAGAATGGCACTGTCTATGAGAGCTTCTAGGATTCATTTTCTACGGGAGGTTTTAAGAGTTGTGCATTAATTCTCTCCTGTTTTTATAAGGTTCTGAAGGACTCTGTGGCGGAACATTTTTTGTAAAATATTTTTTTTGGTATGCTTACTGACTACTACATCAGGATTTATAGGTGCAGCGTTAGCAGTAGTGGTAGCTGAAGTCTTGTTAATTACTTTCTGTTTCGTTTTACATTTTGATAGAGGAGGGAAAGTTTCTGTACTGGGAGCTTGTTTTGTTTCGCTTAATGGCTGTATTAGCTGTTTTATTTGAGCTTTTTGTACACAATCTGCTAGAGATTAACACTTATTTTGGACACTTTTGTTTTGATTTGCTCTACTTCTGCATTCTCTTCTACGGAGTTGCTTTTCGGTAGGCATTCTTTGGGGTCTGTTGTAGAAAAAAAGAAAGTGTTGGTTGGGTTGTTGTGCAGTGTATGCATGCTTTGTGCATGAGTGTCTGAGTATGATATGATATGATATATGATATGATAGTTTATTCATATAGCGCCTATACACAATGTGTTTCAAAGCGCTTCAAGGCAAGGGAGGGAACAAGGGAAAATACAACAACATTCTTACAGGCCATGAACAGAAGGATGTGAAATTAATTATCGTACTCAGCCCGACGACATTTCAGATAGTGCAAGTGCTAAGACATAGATAAGGAAGGGAGAGGGGAGTGGGAAGGAAATGGAAACAGACAAGCGACTACCGTACTAGGCCTGACAACATTTCTGGTAGAGCCGGAGGAAAACAAAAGGTGAGGGAGAGGGGTGCAGAAAGGGAGGGGAAGAACACAACAAGCGACTATCGTACTAGGCCTGACAACATTTCGGATAGTGCTGGAGGGAGGGGGGGGGGCAGTAAGGAGATGGGGGAGCAACAGACAAGGTTGCTACCATACTAGGTCCAGTGAAACTTTTGATAGAGTAAGTGCATAGAAGAAAGTAAGGGGAGGAGGGGAGGAGATACAAAAGGGAGAGGGGAGGGTAGGGGAGGAGAGAACAGAGAACAGACAGTAAGCAGTCAAAAAGAGCAGAGAAGCAAGAGGGGCTATTCATGTAGATGTTATTTGTATCCACCTCAAAGGGAAAGGGAGAGGAACCTTTTAGTTGCCTCGTACCATTTTCATTGTTGCCAAGTCACTTCCTGCAGTGAATTTGCCATGACATAGAGAGCGATGGTATCAAAGTTCAGTTTGTGTCTCTTTCTCCATTGCAGAGAAAAACAAGGTGATGTCAAATTAGGAATACCTCTGTATTAAATTCTAGGCCAGTATCTTGTATCGTGCCTGTTATCTCTGACCTCCTCTCTAAGAGAGCAGAGTGGACTGAGCTTCTTGACACAGTCCCAGCCAACATGTCAAAGCATGAGGCTGCCTCATTGGGAAGAAACAGCTGCAAATCCTGGGATGGTACAGAAGTGCTAAACATGGCGGAATGGAATGCTGCTGAAAGCAATTACAAGTGATTAGGAATCATTGTCTATGCCATGTGCTGATCCCGGATAGTTGACGCCCTGCTGTGATAACTTTGGGTCAGAGGTCATATGTTGCCACCTCTTTTATTTTCATTAAATAACCTAATTTGTACTCGCACCAGAAAACTTAATGATGGTATGATGGTAAGGATGATTGTGGAGGTGTGTGATTGTGCAATGGGCAGCTGCATCAAGTTGGGAAGGCTATTCTTGTATTTGTGTGTTACTATACTGGGTTCAAATGACAATATAAAGTATGGAACTTGTAAGGGGAAGCACTAATACTACATCTAATGGTAACAGGTTAATACACTTGTTTGTTCTACAATGCTAAAATGCTAGTGTGTTTGAGCAACAGTTAGAATATTATGTTAGTATTGTACTTACTTTTTTGTATGGAAAGAGTAGGTTTCTTCTAAGACTTGTTCGTACTTCAGACGCTGCTGCTTTTCAGGAGAGTGGTCTTCACTGCAATAGTAAAAGAAAGAAGTTAGTTAATATGTGTGTTTATTTCACTTTTGTTAATGTACACATTGTTATTTTTTGTTTTCATAATTATACTGTTATTTCTTCCATCTTATAATATGAAATAATATATTTTTAGATAGGTGTGTGTGTAAAATACATTTGGAGAGCATAAAGGTTTGCAATTGGCACTTCATCATTGCAGATGGGAGAAATGACATTAAGTTCATTTTACAGCTTTTACAGGGTAAGTGGCAGTTACTCTGTTTATATTTTTATTTATTTTATTTTACATTTTTAAAGTGCTCACACAGCCCGCAGGCATCGAGGCGCTGTTACAGGAATTGTTCGTTTTTTAGTTGCGTAATTATTTTATCTTAGTTGCATATTTATAACGTGCTTAAATACCTAGAGGTTTCTATGCAAGGACCCGGGGATCGAACCTGTGTTGCTTCGTGTCGTCTTGCTTTCAAGGCGCACACTTTGCCACTGAGCTATGCTCCCGGGATGTATTGTATTCCTAGAAGAGCTGTACATGTACTGTGTAGAACATATTCATACCTGTAGGCTGTGTTCATGCATGGGCATGTGCATGAATCTGCAAGTAGAAGTCTTGGGGAATGTTATAGTAGTTGTGCTGTAGGTCCTTTGCAATCACAGCTGAATTGTACTGAGAGTGATCAATCGTACATCTAAAGTGCTGATCTGTGATGACAGAGTTAGATGTAGAGTTCTTGGATGTGATTGGTGGATCATTGTGTGACTGCTTAACTGTAGCCAATGAGGAAATGCTGCAGAGAGTGCAGTGTAAAGGGTAGAAGGGCTGCCCCAGTGTTACTTACGCACTCCATGGACAGCGTGGCTGTTCGCAGACAGAACATGCCACATCCGGGGTTTCTGAGCATGAAGTGGGAATGTATTTTGAGGATTAGCCAATCAGGTGTTGAGGGTCTGCTTCGTATTGAGAGAGGCTGTGTGTAGTGAAGATGTCGGAGGTGCAGATAGTCAGGATGTTGGTGGTTGGAGATATGTTTGTGAATGGTTTGAAGCAGTATGCTAAATCTAGTAATGTGGCTAACCATTTTGACACAAAAGGAGTGGATGTGGTGTAGAGCACTGTGTCTTATATGAATTTGCAGGTAATTTTAGTAGTTTGGCAGGATATGGCTAGCTTTCATAGTCCACATGTAGTTGTCCTACACTGTGGTGCTGTGCATTTGGGCAATGTCGGTGCCCCTACTTTGTTGCAAGATCTGCAAAGCTTGGTTCAGGCAATCATGAAAGTCCTTCCAAATGCCAAGGTAATTTTTTCTGCTTTGTTATCTAGAGCAGTATGGGACAATAGTTCTGTTTTTTGTCCTCAGCAAAATATTGCTAGGTGTGCAATCAACCGAGGCATGGTTGCTTTCATGCTTAGAGCTGGTATGTTCTTTTGTAATAATAAGAACAATGATTCTGGTAATGTTGTCTATTTTAAAGAAGATGGCATTTCTTTATCATTTATGGGCAATGCCATGCTGTTTTGGAACATAAGGGTTGCTTTGTAGAAGCTAATGTGAAGATATTTGGAGGAAAATAAGAAAAACAAAACAAAACAAACACAAAATAAAAGGTGTTTCTGAAGCATCTGCAAAAAAATAACAAAAAAAGGCTCTTTTCAGAGCCAACCTCAAAGGGGAAATGGGGCACACTATTTAAATTGTCATCCCCCACGCTCAGATTTTTTCGATTTGTCCGTGGACAGGGCCGTTTTCCACGGACAGCGCGTATTACATGCAGAGATTTTGGGGTTGAGAGGTATGTAAATGAGAATACGCAGAGCAAGGGATTGGTGAATAAGGTTTACTGGGTGTGTTGTGTAAGGAGAGAGTTTGTCAGTAGGTCTTTTTTCCTGAGAGAAGAGTAGATAGCTACGGCTGTGTGTTTCAGAAAGCAGATTGTTTGGATTTTGGGAGATTCGTGGTTAAATTGGTTGGAGGTGCATGCGAATCGCTGTGGAGTGGCTGCACATCTTGGATTCTCTCATGTGGAAGTGCACTGGCATGGAGTGTGTGGAATGAAGTGGGTGGATTTGGTACCTCTCTGTGCTTTTTTGGTTACACAGCGTCATCCAGACATTATTATTATTCATTGTGGAGGGAACAGTTTAGGACATGTGTCTGGAATCTCTCTGCAATTTGCAATGAAAGAAGGACTTGGGAAAGTCATGGACATGTACCCAAACGCCTGAGTAATTTTTTCCGGTATTGCGCAGAGATAAATGTGGTTGCGTTCTTTTTCATTTGGTCCACAAATGGAGAAAGCAAGGTGCAATGTTAACAAGGCTGTTTGTGCCTTTTTGAGAGATGTTGATATGTCCTCTTTTCAGAATGAAAAAGTTCTGTTTTGTAGCACACACATTTTTCGCAGAGATGGATTACATCTTACTTATGCCAGCAATCAGATTTTTCTGCGAAATATACAAAATGCATTGCAACCTTTTTTGGAATTACAGTAATCCATTTTGCAGTAGGTGTTGACCATTTCAAGTTTTGGAAACACACAACAACACCACAAAAAGGCTCTTTTCAGAGCCACCACTTCCTCCTATAGAAAAGTGCAATGGTTCTGATAGGGCAGCCTCACCCAAAAATACATGTCCACGGACTGTCGACAGACTTCTAAAAAATGCACAGGGCACTGCACTATTTATATGTCACTTCTATTTTTAAACTGTGAAAGGTGGCTCTGAAAAGAGCCTTTTTTTTGTTGCTTTATATGATTTTTTGGTTTTTTAAACACGACACACAATGAAAGGAGGGGAGAGGAAGGTAAGGAAGGGACACCAACCATGGGGATAAGAAAGGGCAGGTGGAGAGAGGAAGATTTAGGGTGGGCCTTATTCAGGTAGGTCGCAGACCTTCTCATGCTCCTTGACTGCAGTCTCGAAAGCACTCTGAAGGTTCTCTCCCCTGCAGAGTACTGCATCGCAGTACATGCACAATATTGTCACCCTCAAAAGGTAAGGGTCAACAGCATCATGAATACCCTGTGAGGCAGCAGGAGGGATGCACTGTCCCAGAAGAGTGTCTTTTGTGGTGACAGGAGCGGAAACACAGGATGCTGCAGAGGAACTCAACCTACTACGTTTATTGCAAGATACAACTTTACGAATAGCCCCACCGTGGAATGATTTTAGGTGTCACTTCATTGATGTAGGACCAAAGCTATACGAACCAGGCTTGCCACGACTCAGCACCATGCGGCACTGAGTGCAGATCACCTTGTTCGCATGAGCTATTGACTTTCCATCAATGGTGGTAAATAACTGCCACACCCAAGACTCACGATGAGTGCTAGTCATAGAGACTTCCACTACCTCATCCTCTTCATCCTCTTCATCCGTCGCCTCTGCATCCTCACTCCTGTTCCCCTCTGCAGGCCCTTGGTGATGTGGTGGTGGAGGGGGTGGGAGTGCTGATGCAGAGGCAGTAGCAGCAGAAACAATTTGGGATGCCATCTGGAAGGTTAATAACCAGGAACTAGGAACCAGGAACCAAGAACAGCAACCTGCACAATTGTCCTGTTGTAAATCAAAAGCAGAATGAGGATCAGCTCTGGGGTGTGGCCTTTTATAGGGGTGCTGGGGCACACTTCGCGGACACCCGCACCATCCCCGAACACTTCAACCACCAAGAAAGGGCTCAAAAGTTCCAAGAAGTATGAAGACTGGCAGGGACATTGTCTGGGACATGTGCAATGGTGAACTTTTACTGTAAAATACCTTAGATTGCTCAAATAAGCACTTTTTTAAATGTTCGGGGGCCTGGACAGTGTCTGCAAATAAGGATATACGCTCAGCGTGGGTGTGGTCACATGATGACATCACGGACACGTTCACAAATGGGACGGCTGTCCGCAGGACACCAAATGCGCAGGGACGGTTGTGTGCATGTTTGTGGGTGTTCCACGGACAGTGTTCGGGTGCCCAAACTAATTAAAAGTGCGACACACGTGTGGCAGACAGTTGCAGAGGCGCGATATTCGACGGACCCAAGTGTGTCATGCGCATGTGCACGAGTGTTCTACGAACAGTGTTGAATTCCCTGAATAAAATAAATGTGTGTCAAAACTTTGCGGACAGGCGTACGGGATATGTGTTCTACGGATTTATTCATTCTGGTTGCGGACATTACGAACAGCGGGGGTGTTCTTAGGACACCCCCATTTTCGGTGATTGCGGACAGGCGGACATCTTGTGTGTTCTAAGGACACCTCCATTTTAATTATGAACAGTACGAACAGGTATATTGTCCTTAGGACACCCCAATTTGGGTTAATGGCGGACAAGCAGACATCTTGTGTGTTCTGAGGACATCGCCATTTCAATTACGAACACTGCAAACAGGTATATTGTCCTTAGGACACCCCCATTTTGGTTAATTACAGACAGGCGGACATCTTATGTGTTTTACAGACACCTCCATTTTAATTACGGACAGTACGGGCAGGAATAGTGTCCTTAGGACACCCTCATTTTGGTTAACTAAGGACATCCCGGACAGACGCGCTGGCTGCGGAAGCCCTAACAGCCTTTAAAAAAAAAAAAAGACACAGGCATATACTAAGAACACACTTAAAATGTTATTATTGTTTAACAATAGACAAATTAGGAAAGAGAGGGGGAAGCAGAAACTGAAACAAATACAGGGGGATTAGGGGTTTGGACATGATGTATGGGAGGGGAGGAAGGGATGGAAGTGAAACAAATGTAGTGTACTTACTAGTTTTTTTTACAAACTTTTGTTGTTACTGCTGTGTAAGTATGCTCTTGCTTCTTGCTGTGCAGTTTCTGTGAGGTAATTCAGGTGGAGGCATATTTATTTTGTTTTGGTATATTCCATTATATTGCAAATGCTACTTCAGTGAACAGTTGGTGTCTTACATATACATTTTCCACTTCTTACTTATTATTAAATGTAATGTATTTATGTGGTGCGTTTTGAACATGTTTGGTGTTTTTATTGTATGATACAATAATGTAAGATACTCTCTGAGTTTTTGGATAGTGGTGATGGTGACCGTGGCCACCCGTGAACATGCCCACGGTCCGCGGACATCAAAATCACTAGCAGGACACAGGGTTTCATATTTTCTATATTATATAAATGTAAGGTAAGGGAGTCTTAGTAAACATTTATCACATGTCCATTATCTATAGCTATATTCTGTGAAAAAAACGTTATGGTTAAGTTGCGCTACTAAAAACATATGAAATTCAGTGAACAAAAACTTTGTTAAAGGGACATTATGGTCAAGTTGTGCTACTAAAAACCTATGAAATTCAGTAAAGAAAACATTGTTAAAGGGACGTTATGAAATTCGCCAGTTTTGGTAAGCTAAGCAACCATAACTCACACACCACTGTGCACTGCTAAGACTAACACCCAGGACATCAAAGATGACATCACAAATGTCATTGATGACATCACTGATGACATTACATGTGCATTTACTTTTCATGAAAAGTCTGTACAAGGGATTCTTATAGTAATGTTGATAAAAAAAGTGTGAAGGGTTATTTGAATAAATATCATGAGGTACGTAGTGCATTAAGTAATGCAATGATATGAATACCATTCTATTATCAGGTTCTTTCCAGTATACTAAGCTACTCATGTAGAAACATAGGCATTGTGTGGAGCATACATGATGGATGTACAATATTATGAATCTTACCATGTTGAATAGTAAAATGACACATGTATTTTATTACAGTTTTTTCTACTGTGCAACATTTAATAACTAGCTAATAAAACCCACTTACTACATAATTGCATTATTAGAAACAAAATACAAATAATAACACATACAAATATGGGCATATACAGGGGAAATGAAGTAAACAACCATATTGCCAGCCAATCTTCATACCCCAACTAATTAACTTTATACAGAGAAATGATCGCTCTGCTTCAAAGCTACTACTTCGCTATGCATAACTATCATACAATGTGAGTGGACCATAAGGAAAGTAGTGTGCATACAATGTATACAAATATGAGCATATCCAGGAAAGTAAAGTAATAAAAAAAGGCAGAACTATAAGAAAGTGTTGATAACCTTACTGATTATCTTTGTACACACAAAGCATTGCTGTTTTCCAAATCTGTGTTTTCCCCAATGTATATGTTTCATATGCTGTGAGTAAACCCAAAGTGAATTACTGTAAGAACATATTTGAAGTATAACTCTACAAATATAGTACTTGATTATGATTATGAGTATATGAATTTTTAGTTCCTAACTGTTACTGGCCTAGATATGTCAGTAAAGGAAAAAAGAGGGAGCCAGACATGTGATGTCATCAATGACATTTGTGATGTCATCTTTGTTGTTCTGGGTGTTAGTCTTAGCAATGCACGGTGGTGGCACGAATTATGGTTGCTTAGCTTACCATAACTGGCAAATTTCAGGGGGTTTTCGGTTTTACTTGGAACCATAACGTCCCTTTAACATTTTTTTACTGAATTTCATAGGTTTTTAGTAGCGCAACTTAACCATAACGCCCCGTTAACAACGTTTTTTTCACTAATATATATATATTCACTCACAAAAAATGTTGTTAAAGGGACGTTATGGTTAAGTTGCCCTAAGAAAAACCTACCAAATTCAATGCAACAACTATTTCAAAGGGACATTATACTTACTTTGCACTAATAACAACCTATCCATATTATGGTTACATGCAAAACTGAAAACCCCCAGAAATTCACTGCTTATGGTAAGCTAAGCAACCATAACCCGCACCACCACTGTGCACTGCTAAGACTAACACCCATGACATGAAAGATGACATCACAAATGTCATTAATGACATCACTGATGACATCACATGTCTGCCTCCCTCTTTTTTTGTTCACTGACTTATCTAGGCCAGGTGGTTTTCTTCACTGACAGCAGGAACTAAAAATTCAAATGTACTATATTTGTAGACCTTATACTTCTCATATGTTCTTACACTACTTTACTTAGGGTTCAGTCACATCATATGATACATATACATAGGGGAAGAAGCAAGCCTGAAACACAGAAATAATTTCTGTGCATGAAGATAATCTAAAAGGTATTAACACTTTCTGGTAATACTGCTGCTTTTTTGCTTACTTTACTTTCACTGTATATGCTCATATTTGTATGCATTGTGGTCTCTTTAAGTTTTCTCTGTAGTAGTACAATTATGCAGTAAGTGAGGCATTATTAGCTACGTATTACATGTTTCACAGTGTGCAAAACTCTGCAACAAATAATTCATCATTTTACTATCCAGCATGACAACATTTTGAATAGTTCACCTCTGCGGTGCATGCTGCAGACAATGCCTACGCTTCTACATGAGTAGGTTCATGTACTGGAAAGAACTCTGTAATGCAATGGTGTTTATAGCAATGCATTACTTAAAGAACCATGTATCTCATGACAGTTCTCCCAATGACCTCTGTTAGTTTTTTGCCAACATTATAATGACAATGCCTTGTGGAGGCGTTTCATGAAAACTAAATGCACATGTGATGTCATCAATAATGTCATTGATGTCATCTTTCATGTCATGGGTGTTAGTCTTAGCAGTTAACAGTGGAGGCGCGAGTTATGTTTGATTAGATTACCGTAACTGGCAAATTTCTGGGGGTTTTCGGTTTTACTTGTAACCATAATATAGATAGGTTATTAGTGCAAAGAAACTAATGTCGGTCTTAGGGCAACTTAACCATAACGTCCCCTTAACAACGTTTTTTGTCAGATATATATATATTGGGGTCTGTATATGTAACCCTACAGTCCCCCGCTCCATTTTTTCTCCACTTATCAGGCACACCCTTGTCGGTTGCCTTAAGCCTAGCACTTGCTGACTGCATTACCACTGTTGGTTGCTTTTTATTATTTATTTATTTATTATTTATTTTTATTCCTTTGCTCAGCACTTTCCACTTCTCCAGCCCTCTCATGCACGTTCCCCTTTCCCTCTCCTATGCACTTGCGCGTTCTCACTGTCACTGGGCCTAGTAAGATCGTTGTTTTTGTTTTCCCTTGTTCCCCTCCCTTGCCTCGTCGCGCTCTGAAACACTTGTGTACTAGCGCGATACAAATAAAATATCTATATCTATCTATATATATATTACATGGCCACGGTAGTGGCCATGCAGTTATGGTTAAGTTGCTGTTTCCATAGGAAGAGCACTTTTTGGGTGGCTTATAACTTCGCTCTCCCTGGACGGATCCTCACCAAACTTTGCAAGAAAAGTATTTGGGTCACTCCGAATTCCTTTGCAAAGTTTGGTGAGGATTCGTCCAGGGGGGGCAAAGTTATAGGGGGGTCCCAAAACTTTTGTTTTCCCATAGACTGAATGGGAAAAAAATTTTGCTCGCGCCTACAGCCCAAACCGCTGGACGGATTTCCACCAAATTTGGACCAGGAGCAGCGGCTTGGTCCCGAAAGCGTGCTTTTGCAAATTTGGTGAAAATCCGTCCAGTAGTTTTTTTTTTTAAATGACCAAAAAGTAGGTAAAAAGAAATTAGTGATATCTGTGTTCGGTTCGCAGACACACTTCCCTGTTCGCTCCGCGGACAGTGTCCTGATTGGCCAATCGTCTTGCGTGATGTTCGCGGACATGCAACGTGTTCGCTGATTGGACGGTGTGGAGCGTGAAGCGCGTCAGATTTTTCGGTAGCGCCTGCCATCTTGGATTCGCGGACAGCGCGGTGAAACTTTGTTCAAAATGTGTATTTTGTAGAGTGTGTTGGTGTGCAGGAGTGTTTGGGGAGGGTGGGAGTGTATGAGATAGGATGAAAGTTGTGTTTTTTATGTGTTAGACGTTCTTTTTGTGTTCGATTTGTTTGCAGACATCACAGGTGTTCTGAAATGTTCTAAATAAACTGAGTAGGGGGTGTTCTAAGGACTCAATATGTGTCCGTTTTGTTCGCAAGCAAAGTGAAACTGTTCTAAGAACACTCGCGGTGTCCGGGGAGTGTTCGTAGGGGGTGTCCTGAGGACGCTGTCCGTATTGTTCTCTGTCAAGTTGAATGTGTTCTAAGAACACCCGCGGTGTCCTGAAATGTTCGCAAATAAACAAAATGGGGGTGTTCTGAAGACGTTTTTGAGAACACTCCCGGTGTCCTGAAATGTTCGTAGGGGGTGTCCTGAGGACGCTGTCCGTATTGTTCGCTGTCAAGTTGAATGTGTTCTAAGAACACCAGCGGTGTCCAGAAATGTTCGCAAATAAACAAAATGGGGGTGTTATGAAGACGCTTCAAAGAACACTCTCGGTGTCCGGGGAGTGTTCGTAGGGGGTGTCCTGAGGACGCTGTCCGTATTGTTCTCTGTCAAGTTAAATGTGTTCTAAGAACTCCCGTGGTGTCCTGAAGTGTTCGCAAATAAACAAAATGGGGGTGTTCTGAAGACGCTTCTAAGAACACTCGCGGTGTCCGGGGAGTGTTCGTAGGGGGTGTCCTGAGGACGCTGTCCGTATTGTTCTCTGTCAAGTTGAATGTGTCCTAAGAACACTCGCGGTGTCCTGAAATGTTCGCAAATAAACAAGATGGTGGTGTTCTGAAGAAGCTTCTAAGAACACTCCCGGTGTCCTGCAATGTTCGTAGGGGGTGTCCTGAGGACGCTGTCCGTATTGTTCTCTGTCAAGTTGAATGTGTCCTAAGAACACTCGCGGTGTCCTGAAATGTTCGCAAATAAACAAGATGCTGGTGTTCTGAAGACGTTTTTGAGAACAATCCCGGTGTCCTGGAATGTTCGTAGGGGGTGTCCTTAGGACGCTGTTCGTATTGTGCGTTGTTAAGTTAAAAGTGTTCTAAGAACTATCGCGTTGTTCTGAAATGTTCGTAGGGGGTGTCCTGAAAACGGTGTCCGTATTGTTCGCTGGCAAGTTCAAAGTGTTCTAAGAACACTCACATTGTTCGCGGACATTAAAAGTTTCCAATAGATCATAGTTGAAATGTTTGACTCTATGGATGTGATATGCTGCGGTGGTTTTTGCCAGCGGTGGTTGTTGCCAGGGCATAGAGTCTTGGGTGCATGGCCATTTGGCCATTTGGCCATGCACCCAAGACTGTATGCCCTGGCAACAACCACCGCAGCATATCACATTCATATTTGCTTATAACTTCGGGTGAAAAACAAATGTATAAGGAACAAAGGTATTAGATACTATGGATGTGATATGCTGCTATGGTTGTCCTTATTATTGTATACTTACCATGTTTTTCTTCTTCATTTCTGTGATAAAAGAAAATAGCATGTTAGTATTAGTATTTTGTAATGACTTATTACATTGTATAAGCAATATACTTTTATTTTTTTTCGACCCTCATATTTAGTAGAGTACAAATCAGAGTACTGTGCAATTTGCTCAGTTTCTGTATTTGTTGCTAAAATCATTGGGTCTGTGGGAGAAAAAAAAATCCATGTTGGATTAAAAAAAACCCTTTTTCTGTTATGCTACAGTTTATTTGTTTGTTTGTTTTCAGTGTTCCCTTGTTGTTTCTGGCTAATGCTTTATACTTTGCTTTGTTGTATTTTTTTTGGAGCAGTAACAGATTCTTCATTTGTTTTGATATTATAAAATTTTGGAGCAGTTAGATACCAATTGGCGTATTCTAACTGTCTATTTCTTTAATATATTTTAGTGGTTTTGATTTATCTATTTGGATATTGTTAAATTTTGGGACAGTTAGATACCAATTGGCGTATTCCAACTGTGTATTTTTTGGCCTAATTTAGCGGTATTCATTTATCTGATTAGTTGTTGTAGAATCTTTGAGCTGTTAGATAGCTTTTGGAGTATTCTAACAGTTTATATTATTTTAACACAAATTTATAATTTTGGGACAGTTAGATACCAATTGGCGTATTCTAACTGTGTATTTTTTGGTCTAATTTAGTGGTATTCATTTATCTGATTAGTTGTTGTAGAATCTTTTAGCAGTTAGATAGCTTTTGGAGTATTCTAACAGTTTATATTTTTTAACACAAATTTACTTAAAGGTTTAAATACAGTTTATTTATCAAATTATGGTTTTAAGAACATCAAATAAGCGTTTGTAAGATTTGCTGGTAATCTCTGCTTTAGAGTAATGGTACTATCATTACATTCAAACCATCCACATTTCTTTTTTATATATGCAGTGTAGTGCCCTGAATTGGTTGTGGCTCCTGCGTGGTAGATTATACCTATTGTTGTGAAGGTTTTTTTACCAAGTGATATTTGACCATGTGTGAATCCAGTCAGCTTGCAGTTGTTTTTGGTACCATCTGCATTGTAACGTAGAAGCATTAGTATTACGTATTTACTATGTGTTTGTATTACTAACGTGGAGCGATTATCTGAATTGCAGGTAGAGCATAATCTACCATGGTTTGCATTTTGTACAAGTTGCTGAAATGGAATGGATTCACAATTTGGTATTGATATATATATGAAGCGTTCATTGGGGATTTCTTCTTGTGTCACATTGTTGCAGAGAGTGCATGTATGTTTCCACATGTATGAAATCTGAAATATTTAATTTATAGGTATGTTTTTGTTTTCCAGTATTTGTAGTAAGTACATTAGAAATTCTTGTGGATCTTCCTGTGAGTTTATAGTGAATTTCACCATTCCAGCACAGTAGTCCAATTGTCGTCTTATTCCAAAAACACTATATGTGTTGTCAGGATTGTTTGCTGCATTTCTGTGAAGTACTAACATTTGCAAACACAATGGGTCTGTACTGTGTAAGTAAATGTTGTCAACAATTGGTGGTAATTGAAATAGAATATTCATTGCTACATTTGCATAGCAACTTACACCAACTATATTTGAGAATTTAAATGGTCCCGGTAGTTCTGTATCTAACTGCTTTTTTTTGGAGTTTGTCTTCCTTCTTTAAAGAAGTACCTGGTTTACTTTATCTAATTGATTCTTTTTTGTTTGTGGTACTTGATGAAGTATTAGTTTCTTTTACTCGCTTTGGAGGATTTGCAGTGACGTCCTGTTGCATTTCTGTTTGATTTAGTTTTCTTTTACAATGTTTTAGTTTTTGTGGAACAGAATATGTATTTAGATGGGGAGTGTATAGTGAGCGAAGTCTATTATATTCTAAAATGCAAGGAATATCAGCGTTTATTTTACTTACATCAAAGTTGATTAGAAATAGACCGTCAAGTGTACGTAAGCGTGATAGTGCTACGTAGCTCATGCCTTCTTTAAAGACTGTGTTACCAATGTCTATCATTGCTTTGTCTAGGGTAAGACCTTGTGATTTATGAATCGTGACTGCTTATGCAAGAGTTAGAGAAAATTGTTCTCTGCGTACATACATATCTTTTAAGAGAAGGAATCTAGCTGTTGAGCGTCCTATCCGATTTACTTCTGAAAGTTTGTCAAAGAGTATATTGACAAACTGAATTTTGTTGTCACGTGGGTATGTTTGAAAGCCAACAACTGTACCCAGTGCTCCATTAACTAGTCCTTGGTCCACGTCAAGGTTACGTTTAAGCATTACTGTGCAATTTAAGGATAATTTTAACATCTTTTCTAAGCCTGCTGTGTTTGAGATTGATTTTTCTAAATTATTTAGTCTTGTTGTGGCTTGGTCACACATGGGTAGTGTCATACCATGTACATCTAGTTTGTCTGTGGCGCTAATTTCCATTATTGGTTGCATTTCTTTACTTAACATTATTTCATTGAATTTGAGACAGCTTGCAAGAGTTGGCATTAAGGCCATACAATTGACATTTTTGTGGGCTAATTGTTCCATAACATCTGTAGCACATGCATTATCGCCATAAAGTGCATTAATGTGCCAGGTTTTCAATGTTGCTTCTGCTTCTTTAGAAAGTATACCAACTCTCAAACTTTTTAAAATGTTGGCATAAGTTAGATCTGCAGATTGGCGCATGGTTTCTGTTAATTCTCTGTATTGGAAATGTTGCCAAAGGTTGACATTTCCAATGCTGCCAACAGTTTTACGGCAGAGTTTGTGCCCTAATGTTTTAAAAATAGGTTCACCTTTTACTGGTGTTAATTGAAGCAGATCTCCAAAAACAATAATGTGTTTTCCTGCAAAGAGCTCTTCATAGTCTGTTTTGAGTACTTCTTGTAATCTGAGGTGAATCAAAGCTAACATCAGGTTGGAGACCATGCTCACTTCATCTATTAGTAGCATTTTCATTTGTTTCAATACTCTGTGTAATTCAATTGCAGCTTCTGCAGAAAGTTTGTAATAGTCTAATTTGTTCTGGTGTTCTACTGGTAATAGTAGTAATCGGTGTAATGTAACACCACCTATGTTGTAGGCAGCTAAACCTGTGGGGGCAGTGACAACAGCTGACAGTTTGGTGTTTGTCAATTGTTGAAGGAACTTACTAATGATTTTGATTAGGAATGTTTTGCCAGAACCAGCTTCACCACTGACGTACAGTAGTATAGGTTTATAATTATGGCAGGAACATTCTTTATTTTCATGTTTTACACCATGTGCAATTTGTTTTGTTACTTCTTGAAAAATGCTACTTTGCTCATTGTTTAGTTTTGATTGTAGTATAGTTAAGTCTTCCTTATCTTCATACTGACACATGGTGTTTTCTACTTCTATCATAGCTAATTCTGCCTCATTTGTTATTGGTGGTTCTCCCAGTGGTTCTTGGCTTCCTGTTACAGAAGGTGGACTACTGTCAGGAGTATCCTTATCTAGTTGGGCTTGGAGTTCTTCTTCATGTTGCTGTTCATTGTGCAACATTGTTTTGTACTGTGTAAAGTTTACATCAGTTATAGAGCTTTCATTTGCTTTGAAAGCATCCTCATATGAGTCATAGTTATCTAGTAATTGTTCTTCTTTTCTCCATGGTTTGAAGAGTTGTAGCAGGGCCTTGTAATATACTTATTTATGTTGAGGAGTCTTCAATGACAATTTGATATGATTAATTAAATTTGGTTTAGTGAGTTTAACTAAGCTGCCTTCACAGTCTGTCACTCTATATTTACCTTTTTTTTCATCAGGTTTCATATTATTTTTGTATGCGTAGTTTTGGGCTATTTGGTATAGACACATGTTTTCCAAAGTATTACTTCTGTTTGGGTAGTATGTGTCCAATAAATTGTTTTTTAAAATGTCTTGGCTGTTGGGATCATGTTTGGCTATTGTTTCTATATCTTCATATGATTTTAGAACTCTTTTTCTAGATTTAGCTGGACCAAGACTTAGCCATACTATATTTTCAGATTTACCATACAATGAAGTACCAGTTAAACGATCAGCTGCTTCATAAGATCCACATTCTCTATGGGTGAGCATTTTTATGCCCAAGCTGTATAATTTCTGAGATACTGTTTTATCTGATGACAGGTCATTCCAGAGGTCTTGGAGCTCTGTCTTTTCTGCTTTAGTTAAGTATGCTGTGATATATCGTGCAACTGCAGTAGAATTGTCTGCAATGTACTGCACATCTATGTTTGCATTCCATAAGTGGGCAATGATTGCATTATAATCATTGATATATTTTTCTTCTTCTTTTCTTTTTATTTAATATGTATTTTTAGGTGACTTATCTTTAACACTATGTCTAACTGAAGACATGAGGTTGTTTACTTGACCTGTATTTGAAACTGGTCTAGGGAAACCAAATTGGCATTTGGTGTAGTATTTGCCTTTGTTTTTGTATTTGCGACGACAATATTTTCCACATTTGTGTCTTTGAAATTGTAAAATTTGTGCTCGAAGATCACTATTTGTGGCTTCTGATGGAATTTCACAAGTGACATATTTTTCAATAAACTGTAAAACAGTGGCATCACTGTCTTGACCAAATTTAGGAGCATCTTTAATCCATAAAAGCATGTGGATATGTGGTGCTCCTCTGGCTTGGAATTCTTTTCTCCAAAAGAAGTGTTGCACTTCTCCAAGGGGAGCAACAGTTTTATTGCAAATAAAATGTAGCATAGCAATGAAGCGATGGTGAAAATATCTTGAAACATTATCAGGATCCAAAGAACAAAGTTCTCCAGGTGTTAGAATATCTATGTTTGTTTTGTTTTTATTTGATATGCGTAGGAAATCATGTAAATCTTCCCATGCATATTCTGCACAACTTAATGTAACAAACCAAGTGGGTGGGCCAAGGTTTCTGATAATACAACGTACATCTCCATGACGTCGAAACCAGTACTCTTTAGTACCAAGCATATTTGCTAATAGATTTGTAATATTTGATTGTAAAACCTCATCCTTTTGTTGCACTTTCTCTAATAATTGTGTAGCTGTCATATTTTGAAAGTGTGATCCTGATTTTAATATGTGTGCAACTCCGTAACATAAAGTTGCTAGTTCACTTTCAAAGAGTAGGTGGAATATGTATTCCACATTTTGTCTAAATCTGGGATCTTCAGAATACATCCGTAATGAGCGGTATTCTGAAGCTGATTTTTGAATAGGTCTATCATCATACCTTCCTCCTTTGCCAGTAGGAAAGAGTAGAGGAAAAGCACGTGCTTCTATACTTTTTTCCCATATACTGATTGGCGATCCTTTTGTTTGACGCATTTGGTAAGTTTCCAGTACATCTTGTATGGTGTCATTACAGTGCAAAGGATGAATTGTATAATGTTCTAAAGTATTTGATATTGTAGCAGGATCTAGTAGCTCAAATTGACCAGCTTCTTGTGTTTCTTGAATTATTTCAGTTGTATCTTTCAAGTTTTCTTCAATATTAATTTCTTTGTAATATTCATTATTCTCTTTAAGATATTGGAAGGCTTGTCTAACTTTATATAAATCTACCAGCTGTTGCCATATTATTTTGTCTTTTGTAGGTACTCCATTTACTAATATAATTAAAGATTGCTGCATTGGGCGTTGCACTCCTAGAGTATGCACATTTTCTTTTAGATTTAATGGTAAATAAACTACTTTTCCACGAATGCCTTTTACCAATTCAGAGGGAGGTAATTTTGCTGTTTTTGGTTGAAGGCGTATTATTGCTTGAAATGGGTGTACTGTTTGAATTATGATGTTCTCATATAAATTAAGTTGTTGTAGAGGTTTTGGTACTGGGTATAATTCCAAATTATTTGTGATAGAACGTGAAGGAGTTTGGTTGTTGTCAGGTTTTGTAGTGCAATAACTGCAAAGTATTAAGGGCTCAGTTATTTCATATTTGTTTTCTGCTACAAGGTAGAGAGCTAATTCAAACCATTTAGAATCTTCATTGTCTTCTATTTTGTATGATAGGTCCACAGTTTTTGTGTTACTTTTATAAAAAATTCTACGGCAACATACACATACATGGTTTGGTACTTCAGCTGATGTACTTTTAAATTTTAGTATTTCTTTTTTGTATGTGTTTAGCAAAAGGTTGCCATGTGCTTAATTGGTTTAAAGCTATTTCATTCTGTAAATGGCTTTCACTTCCAAAATATTTTTTCTGGATATAGTGAATTTCTTCAAGTAGGTCTTTTGCTGTACCATGTAGAAGGATGTTATTTAACTTTGCTAGTGCTAAAGCAGGACTTTTAGCATAGTACAGTTTATAGACTAGATTTCTTATAGTTGAATGATGTGTTGATATCCTTTTGATATCATGGAAAGTGGTTTTACAAGTAGGTCCTGTAATGCAGGCCAATGAATGTCCTTGTAGTCCTGTGTACTTGCGCACTGGACAGGTATCTATATTTTGCAGTAATTTAATTTTGATTTTGCTTTGCTTTTTACATATTTATTGAGGAATTGGCGTAAACATTTGAAACATTGTTTGGGAATGTTTCACATTGACGTGCATGGCCATTTGTACACTAGACGTTCTGATTCAGTTGAATGGAGGGGTAATTCTAAGTTTTCAGGGCATACTTTTGTAAGAAGTACTTCTTGTTCCATTATGGTATTATTCACTTTTTCATAACCTCGACCACTGCTATGTATGGCAATTGTATTAGTTTGCTTTTGTTTGTACGCTTCTTCATTAAACTATGGTTCTGTGCTTGTAGTGTGATTCCAGTCACCTCCGCTGATACTTAAGAAGTTCTTTCTGTTGATATTTCGCTTATTGAGAAGTCTTTTTTGTAATTTAGTTATTAGTTTTGTTAGTGGTTTCATTTTGTTTAACAGTAAAATAAATACATTTCTTTTGAGAAGAATTGCACTGTCCATCAATGCTTCTAAGATTATTTTCCTACGATAGGTTTTAAGCTTTGAACCTGATTTCTCTCCTGTTTTTATAAGATTTTGAAGGACTTTGTGACGGTACATTTTGGCTAAAATACTTTTCTTGGTATGCTTACTTTGCACTATATTAAAATTTGAAGAAGTAGTTTTATCTGTACTGATAGCTGATTTTCTGTTAAGTGTTTTTTGGTTTGTTTTACATTTTGATAGAGGAAGCGAAGTTGTTGTACTTGAAACTTCTTATGTTTCACTAAATGATTGTATTAGCTGTTTTGTTTCAACTTTTTTTACAAATTCTGCTAGAGATGGATGCTTATGTTGGACACCTTTATTTTCATTTGCTCTACTTTTGCGTTGCTTTCTACGGACTTGACTTTTGGTAGGCATTCTTTAGGGTCTGTTGAAAAAAATAAAGAAGATATGGGTTGGGGTGTTCTGGAATGTATGTGTGCTGTGTGCATGAGTGTTTGAGTAAGATGATAAAGATGTATGTAATGGTGTGTGATTGTGCATTGGGAACTAAAACTAGTAGGGATAGGTATTCTTGAATTTATGTGTTACTAAACTGGGGTTTAGATGACAAAAAAAAGTAAGCTAGTGGTGTGGAAAAGTACAAATAGTAAATCTAATGTACACAATTAAAACAGTTGTTTGTTCTATAATATGAAAATTGTAGTGGTTCAGTTGGGTAATTTGTGTGTCCAAAAATAGAAATTTGTGGGCCATTCTGGCTGTAAATCGTTGTTTAAAACATGGACATTTTTGGACAAAATGGTACAAAATCTCTATTTTTAGAAACCGGAATAGCTTGTATTAATGTTATATTATATTTGATTAATAATACAAATATTATGGTGATATTTTAATTACTTTTTTTAAAATGAACAGGTAACTTCTTAGTTTTTCTTTCTTCTTTGAATTCGGCTGCTTCTTTTCAGGAAACTGGTCTTCACTGCAATTGTAAAAGCTTCAAATCAGTAACTTTGTTTGTATATAGCACTGTTTTTAATTTAGATATTGATTTTTTTAATTGAAATCCTCAGTGCCTTCTGTAAAACCATTAAACTAATTTATTTACATAAGATACATTGCATCAGTTCAGTACATATGATATGTTCTTAATGAACAAATTGTATTGAATGACTAACTGTAGCAAAAAAAAATATCTTTACTATGTCTTGTGAAATGTATAATATATTAGTGAATACCACTATTTCTGTAAGTAAACTGTTCTAGATAATAGCGCCTCAATGTCATGTCTAATTTAAAGTAATTAAGTAAATAAATAAATAAAAACAAAAAATATGAAATTATATAAGTATTTTTATAAAGGTTTAAACATAGATTGTGTTTGCATGCAATTTTGTTTGAATATATGTAGTCTATATATTTCATTTAAAAAATGTTAGTTTAACATGATTTGAGTGTGTGTGTATAAAGAAAGTAAAAAGTATAAAGGTTTATAAGTGATAGTTGATTTTAGGAAATTGAAAAAAGTACAGTAAATTCATTTTACAGATTTTACAAGGTAAAAGTCTGTTTGAAAATGTGTTCATCTACTATACAGAAAATATGCATACCTCAAGTTTGTGTTCATGCATATGGATATGCATGGAGCTGCAAGTAGAAATCTTGAAGACTTGTACAGTATTTCTGGTAGATGCTGCTTGCCAATGATATGACACTTGTACTCAGAGAGATTCAGAGTACATTTGCAGTGCTGATCTATGATGATGCAGTTAGATGTAGCGGTCTTGAATGTGATTGGTGCATGGTCATGTGATTTTTGAGGTACATCCAATGAGGGAATGGCAGAGAGAGTGTAGTGGAAATGGTAGAAGGGCTGGTCATGTTACGATATGTCCGCGGACATGGCGGTAGTTCGCGGACATCGGGAGTTACATCCGGGGATTTTTGGGTTAAGAAGTCATACAAATGATAATAAGCACTGAAAGGGATTGGTCAGGAAAGTTTGGTGGGTGTGTTGTGCCAGGAGAGATTTTCTCAGATACTCTTTTTGCTGAGAGAACAAAAGATAGCTATGGCTGTGTGTTTCAGAAAACAGATTGTTTGTATTTTAGGAGATTCGTGGGTACATTGGTTAAAGGTGCATGCAGAAAGCTGTGGAGTAGCTGTAGATCTTGGATTCCCACATGTGGAAGTACACTGGCATGGAGTACGTGGAATGAAGTGGTTGGACTTGCTACCTCTCTGTGCTACTTTGGAGACAGAGCAACATCCAGACATAATTGTAATTCATTGTGGAGGGAACAGTTTAGGACATGTGACTGGAATTTTTTTGCAATTTGCTATGAAAGAAGAACTTAGGAAGGTTATGGACATGTTTCCTAATTCTCAAGTGATATTTTCACGGATTGCGCAGAGACAAATGTGGCTTCGTTCTTCTTCATTTGGTCCACAAATGGAAAAAGCAAGGCGCAATGTTAATAAGGTGTTTGTGCCTTTCTAAGAGATTTTGGAATGTCTTCTTTTCACAATGAAAATATTATGTTTTGTAGTACATACATTTTTCGCAGAGATGGAGTCCATCTTACTTATGCTGGCAATCAGATTTTTCTGAGAAATGTACAAAATGCATTGCGACCTTTTTTGGAATTACAACAACGATTTTGAAGTAGATGTTAAGCATTTACAATTTTTGACTTACAAACACCACCCAAAGGCTCTTTTCAGAGCCACCACTTCTTTCCAGAGAAAATTACAATGTTTGTGATGGAGTAGCAACCCAATTTTTTTAATGCTCGCGAACTGTCAGCGGACTTCTAAAAAATACAAAGAGCCCTGCTTCATTTATTTTCACTTCTATTTTTTAACTGGGAAAGGGGGCTCTGAAAAGAGCCTTATTTTTTTTGATTTTTGTAATTTTGTATTTTTTTGGTTTTTCAGACACGACACACTAGGAGAGGAGGGTAAAGGAGGGTAAAGGGGGGGACACCAACCACAGGGATAAGAAAGGACGAGCTGAGAGAGGAAGATGTAGAGTGGGTTTTATTTGGGTAGTGAGCAGGTCTTCTCGTGCTCTGAGACGATAGTCTCAAAATCACTCCAAAGTCGCTCCCCCCTGCAGAGTACTGTGTCACAGTACATACATACAACTGTGACCCTCGAAAGGTAAGGGTCATCAGCATTCTGTATGGCATGTGAGGCAGCTTGAGAAAGACGCTGTCCCACAGAGGTGGTCCTTTTGGTGACAGGATCAGAAACAGAGGATGAGGTAGAGGAAATCAACCTGCTACGTTCTTCGCAAGGTACAACCCTGCGAATAGCCCCAGAGTGAAGTGACCTCAGGTGTCGCTTCATAGTAGTGGTCCCAAAGCTGTATTTACCGTGCTTCCCGCGACTGAGTATCATTTTGCACTCATTGCAGGTAACATGGTTCGCACGAGCCTTCGGACCATTCCCATGAATGGTAAATAACCACCACACCCAAGACTCACGCCTAGTGTGGGTAGTAGGGATTTCCTCTACCTCATTCCATCATCCTCTTCTTCCTCCTCCGCATCCTCACTCCTGTTCCCCTCTTCAGGCCCTTGGGGAGGTGGTGGTGGTGGAGGGGGTGGGGTGGTGCTGAAGCAGGTGCAGCAACAAGTGGCAGTTCAGCAGCCAAGGATGCCATCTCGATGATGGTGTAGTCTGCAGGTGGCAGCAAAAATCACTGTGTTCTGAAGAATAGCCAGAAACACAATGGGAATAAGCTCTTGGGCGTGGTCTTTTATAGGGGTGCTTGTGCGCGGTCCGTGGACATGCGCACTGTCCGCGGACAGATCGAACACAAAAAAAGGATCGGAAAGTTTCAAAAGGTATATAGAAACTCAAGATTCCTATGTGGGACTTGTGCCATGGTGAGATTTTATTGAAAAATATTATGGATTAACTGAAAATGTACTTTTAAATTGTTCGGGGACAGGAACAGTGTCCGCATTTCAGGACACACGATGAGCGTGGGTGCGGTCATATGATCCGTTTGCGATCTAGTCCGCGAAGGAAGCGCCTGTCCGCAGGACACCAAGTGCATGGAGATTGGTTAGCGCATGCGCATTGATGTCCTACGGACACTGTTCGGGTTCTGAAGTAATTAAAAGTGCGTCACACGTGAAAAGAACATTTCAGGACACCGCGTGTGTTCTTAGAACAGTTTAAACTTGGTAGCGAACAGTAAGGACATATATAGTGTTCTTCAGGACACGTGTAATTTAGTTTATGTACAAACATTTCAGGACACCAATTGTGTTCTTAGAACAGTTTCAATTGGGTAGCGAACACTACGAACAGGTATAGTGTTCTTCAGGACACCTCCATTTTCGTTTACGTACGAACATTTCAGGACACCAATAGCGTTCTTAGAACAGTTTGAACTTGCTAGCGAACAGTACCGGACAGGTATAGTGTTTTTTAGGACACTTTAATTTTTGTTTGTTTACGAACAATTCAGGACACCGCGTGTGTTCTTAGTACAGTTTCATGTTGCTAGCGAACACTACGAACAGTTGTACTGTTGTTCAGGACACATCATTTTCGTTTATTTACGAACATTTCAGGACACCAATTGTGTTCTTAGGACAGTTTTAAGTTGATAGCGAACATTACGGACAGATATAGTGTTCTTTATAACACTTTAATTTTTGTTTCTTTACGAACATTTCAGGACACCACGTGTATTCTTAGAACAGTTTCAACTTGCTAGCGAACAGTACGAACAGGTGTGGTTTTCTTCAGGACACCTCCATTTTCGTTTATCTACAAACATTTCAGAACACTCGCACTGTCCGCGGACACTTTTATTGTTTTTTAAAAAAAACAAAACAGAAACTATTCACAATACAATATAAAAATTAAACTTTATTTAACATATATTAATAATTTATGACAGAGAAGGTGAGGCAGAAACAGAAACAAAAACAGGAGAATTTGGGGCTTCAACATGATAGGTATTAGGTGAAGAAGGGATGGAAATCTCATCAAAACGTTTTGGATTATGGAGAGGGTTTGGGGATAATTGACTGGGATATGGTGAGGAGGGACAAGTACATGTGGGGCAATGGTAGGAGGATTTTGGTTTGAAATGATTTTCTACAAAGGTTTTTAAATTATTAAAATTAGCCAACAATACATCCATTTTGTCTTCTATATTGTGAAGACTGTTATCCATAACAGGGTTTTCTGAAGTTTTTTCTATTCTGGTATGCTCTGTACAAAGAAATAATATATATGTTAAATGTATATAAAAAATAATAAATAAATGGTTTATATTATAAAGTGTTTACCATTAGTTTCACTATCTTGTGACATTTCTTCATGTGGGAAATTGTCCTCTAGCCATTCAAGAGTACTAGACATTTCTGTGAGAAAAAAAAAGATAATATATTTTTTAATCTAATACAGAAAGTTTATAAATATATGAGTAAAATGAAGTACACTTACTATTTCTGGTAAGATAAGTCCTATGTATTCAGTGGGTCTGGTCTTGTTCTCAGTTCTGTTGTGTCTGTGAGGCAATTATGTTGGAAGCCAATTTATCTTCTTGTGGTATATTCCATTTCAGAACATATTGTATTCAAATGAATGGTTAGTGTGTTACATATATGGGTTACATTTCTTATGTATTACTATATATAATGTGTTTGTGTGCTGCTTCTTGAATGTGTTAAATGTTCCTATATTATGATATAACAATCAAACATACCCCCCCACCCCCCCACAGTTTTTAGGTAGTGGTACTGTTCTCCGAACATGTCCGCGAACATTAAATAAGTTCACGGACATCAAGTTCATAAGAAGAAATCTAGTCAGTTCCATATGACATGTATATAAAGTCAAAGACATTATTGTTAAGTTGTGCTACTAAAAAACTATGAAATTCAGTGAAAAAACTTTGTTAAAGAGACATTAGGGTTAAGTTGCGCTACTAAAAACCTATGAAATTCAGTGAAAAAAACTTTGTTAAAGGGACGTTATGGTTAAGTTGCGCTACTAAAAGCCTATGAAATTCAGTGAAGAAACTTTGTTAAAGGGACATTATGGTTCCAAGTAAAACCGAAAAACCCTTGAAATTCGCCAGTTATGGTAAGCTAAGCAACCATAACGCACGCCACCACCGTGCACTGCTAAGACTAACACCCAGGACATCAAAGATGACTTCACAAATGTCATTGATGACATCACTGATGACATCACATGTCTGGCTCACTATTTTTTCTTTTGCTGACATATCTAGGCCACATGGTTTTCTTCAGTAACAGTCATAAACTAAGAATTTTATTTTATTTGTAGACATATCCTTCTAGTAGGTTCTTACAGTAATTCCCTTAGAGTACAGTCACATCATATGAAACATATACATATGGGAAAACACAAGCTTGAAAGACAGCAATCCTTTTTGTGCATAAAGATAATCACTAGACTTATGAGCACTTTCTGATAGCTCTGTTGTTTTTTTTATGGCTGTACTTTCCCTGTATGTGGTCATATTTGTATACATTGTACTCACACTACTTTCCTTAGGGTCCAATCACATCAAGTGATACATATAGATAGGGTAAATAGCAGCTTTGAAACAGAGCAATCATTTATTTGCATGAAACTAATCAGTTAAGTTATGAATTGTTTCTGCTACTACTTGTGCTATTTTGCTAACTTCACTTTCCCTGTATATCCCCATATTGGTATGTGTTCTTGTGTCTCTGTGTTTTGTCTATAGTAATGCAATTATGTAATACATGGGTTTTATTAGCTACTTATTACATATTTCACAGTACACAAAAATCTAGTAAGAAAACAATTATCATTTCATTATTCAACATATTAACATTATGAATATCATACCTTCATCTTGTACGCTGCACACAATGTTATGTTTCTGTATGAGTAGCTTAGTATTTGTGATGTCATCTTTGATGTCCTGGGTGTTAGTCTTAGCAGTGCACGGTGGTGGGGCGAGTTATGGTTGCTTAGCTTACCATAACTGGCGAATTTCAAGGGTTTTTCGGTTTTACTTGGAACCATAACGTCCCTTTAACAAAGTTTTTTCACTGAATTTCATAGGTATATCTTCACTGACAAAAAACCTTGTTAAAGGGACGTTATGGGTAAGTTCCACTACTAAAACCCTATGCAATTCACTGTGAAAACACCTTCTTAAAGGGACGCTATGTTTCAGTTGCCCTCGGGAAAACCTATCAAATTCAGTGCAACAAGTCCTTGGTAGGAACATTACACTTCCTTTGCACTAATAACATTCTATTCATATTATGGTTGCAAGTAAAACCAAAAAAAAAGACATTTGCCAGTTATGGTAACCTAAGCAACCATAACTCGCGCCACCACTGTGCACTGCTAAGACTAACACCCATGACATCAAAGATGACATCACAAATGCCATTGATGACATCACTGATGACATCACACATCTGGTTCCCTCTTTTTTTGTTCACTGACATATCTGGGCCAGGTGCTTTTCTTCTCTGACAGTCAGGAACTAAATATTCAAAAGGTACTATATTTATATACCTTACCCTTCTTATATCACTACTTCCCTTAGGGTTCAGTCACAGCATATGATACATATACATAGGGGAAGAAGCAGGCCTGAAATACAGCAATCATTTCTGTGCAGATAATCAATTGGGATAATCAATTGGGGTATGAAAACTTTCTGGTAATACTGCTGCTTTTCCCCTTAATTTACTTTTCCTGTATATGCTCATATTTGTATGCGTTGTAGCCTCTTCATGTTTTATGTGTAGTAGTACAATTATGTAGTAAGTGTTGCCTTGGTAGTTACTTATTACATGTTTGACATTACACAAAACTCTGAAACGAAAGCATTGATCATTTTACCATACAACATGGCAAGATTTTGAATGTTGCACCTCTATGGTGAATGCTGCAGACAATTGCCTACGTTTCTTCATGAGTAGGTTAATGTACTGGAAAGAAGTCTGTAATGCAATGGTGTTTGTAGCTATGCATTGCCTGTTGAACTATGTATCTCATGATAGTTCTCCCAATGACCTCTGGTAGTTTGCTGCCAACATTATAATGACAATCCCTTGTTGAGGATTTTCATGAAAACTAAATGCAGATCTGATGTCATCAGTGATGTTATCAATGACATTTGTGATGTCATCTTTGATGTCATGGGCGTTAGTCTTAGCAGTGCACAGTAGAGGCGCGAGTTATGGTTGTTTAGGTAACCAAAACTTACGAATTTCTGGGGGTTTTTGATTTTACTTGTATCCCTAACATGGATAGGTTGTTATTAGTGCAAAGTAAGTGTAATGTTCCTCCCAAGGACTTGCTGCACTGAATTTGATAGGCTTTCCAGAGGGCAACTGAAACATAGCTTCCTTTTAAGAAGGTGTTTTCTCAGTGAATTTCATATGGTTTTAGTAGAGGAACTTACCCATTACATCCCTTTGACAAATTTTGTTTAGTGCGTTAATTTGCCTAGGTGTGTACTAATGCAACATAACCATAACATCCCTTTAACAAGGTTTTTTTGTCAGTGAATTTCATAGGTTTTTTTTATCAGTGCTACTAAAACATAATATTCCTTCAGCAACATTTTTTCAGTGAATTGCATAGGTGTTTAGCAGGATACCCTTACTTTTTGACAATGTACTATACAACATACTAAACCTGTGTGCGCCATGTTCATGCACAAAGCAGTCTAGGGAGTATGCTTCTGGTCGCGGACATCGGTTGGTATCCAACCTGCTTAGAAAGGCAGGGCCTATCTTACATATTTATTTATTTATTTACATTTATATAGCGCGCAGCAGTCCGAAGGCATCGTGGCACTTGTTACAAACAGAATGCTTAGTTACAAGGTACAATGCATATTTACAATAGGAAAATAAAAATAAGTGGAGAGTGAAGGAGAGAGGGGAAGTGGGAAAGAAGGAGGAAGTGTTTTCAGTTGAAGAGTGAGGGAGGTCTCAGCTCTGAGAGCAATGGGCAGGACGTTCCAGAGTTTAGGGTCTATGTAAGGGAATCCAATTCCACCTGCTTTAGCCCTATTAATGTGGGGAATTTGTAGTTGGCTAGAGTAGCAGGTTCTTGTGTGGTGTGTGGAGGTAGTTCTTGAGATGGTTTCTGATAGGTATGAAGGGGCAGAGAGGGTTAAGCACTTGTGTGTAAGGATTTTGATGGTTGTACAATCTCTTACAGGAAGCCAGTGTGCTGCCCGCCTAGCTTGTGTGATGTGGTGTCTTTTGGGAAGGCTTAGGGCAGCTCTAAGAGCATTTTTTTGTGTGATTTGGAGTCTATTTATGTTTTTTGCCAAAGTGCCAGCTAGGAGGGCATTACAGTAGTCTAGTTTAGCCTCGATGGTGGCTCTGGCTATTGACAAGAAGTTAAGTTTGGAAAAGTAGGGTTATACCGCATTTAGAAGTTTGGTGGTGTGAGCGAAGGCTGAGGCGATGGCGCTGACTTGCCTGGTAATAGATAGGCTGGAATCTATGTAAACCCCTAAGGTCTTTATCGAGGATGATACAGGGATGATGGTATTAACTATGCAGAAATTACAGTATTGGTTGCCCGGTCTGGCTAGTGTAGCTTTAGGTCAGAAAATGATGATCTCGGTATTGTCTCCATTAAGACAAAGGCCATTAGCCACTCATTTGGGTAAGTTATTATAACCATACGTTGCTCCATTGCTCACCTTTTTAAATATGCAGCTCTCCTAGGGTAGCCACCTTTGCAGAGTAGTTGTGGAGGACATTTCAGACTTGCTAGAGCACCAGAGGTGGAGTAAATTAGATGCAGGGCTTTGGCGTCTTGGTCATAGGAGCCGGAGAGTGGTAGGAGTACTTGTGAATCGTCCACATAATTTGTGTAGGATATGCCAAGTGCATCCAGTTTGTTGAATGGCGGTTTGGTGAACATGTTGTAGAGCGTGCAGTTTGTGCAGGAGCCCTGAGGGACTCCACAGTGGATAGTGGTGGGAGCTTCATTGGCCTGGTTAGGGAAGAAATTCATAGCTCTACCTTCCAGAAATTATGTAATCCATGAGGAAGCTGCTTTGGAGAACTTTGCAGCATGGGAGAGATGTGATGTGAGGATCTTGTGATCTACAAGATCAAAGGCAGCCGAGAGGTCCAGGAGTAAAAGGAGTGCTGGCTTACTTTTGTCCAGGATTTGTGTGATTTGATTTTTAAGGTCTACCAAGGCAGTTTCTGTGCCATGGCCTTTACGGAATCCTGATTGTCTTTTCCCTAGGATAGAGTTAGATTCAAGGAAGTGTTGAATCTGGTTGTGGGCCGCTTTATCTAAGATTTTTAAGAGGAACAGGATGGTGATTATGGGCCGGTAGTCATTGGGCGAGGCAGGGTCTAGTGTGTTTTTTTTTAAGAGGGGGTGGACCCATGCAGGGACAGAGCGTTTTTTATATATATTTTTTTTCCTGCATGTATTTTTTTTTTTTGTCTATTGTGCATTCATGTGATAGTGTGGTGCTTTGTGGCATTTGAAGGCATCCACTGTGTGTTCCAGCTGGGCCCATTCACGCTTGTCTCGTGTATGTGTTTTGCTTGGGGTCCTGACACATATTCTAGTCCTGCTTCCCCTTTCCATGGGCTCGCAAGGATAGCTCGGTGTGACAGCATCTCACACAGGGGCATTGGGCTTCCGTCATATCTGTGGCCAGCCTGCAGTCCTACTTGTGTGTACACCCCTAGTGGGTATTCCGGGTGGCTTCCCCAACGCATGTCTGCACTTCATTTTGGTGAGTATTCTGTTGACTGTGCATTTCATCATGTTGCTTATGATTTTTTTAAGAATTAACTGTCTATGTTCAAGCACTTCTTGCTGTAGGCGGTACCATACACCCTTTGGCTGTGTAACACACACTGATGGTGGGAGGGGTCGTGTGCTGACAATGTTGCATTTGGACACTTGGCCTACAGTGATTTTGAGATGCCACATGACCACTGCACGCTGAATTATCCTGGTCACCACACGTTTCGTTTCAACTACCCCCATTTCATTGCTTCCCCTGCCTTGGCCATCTAGCAGCCCTGCCTGGTGTTTTGTTGTGCCATTGGAAATATGGCCACATTGCTTTTGACTTCACTGTCATGTTTGTGGGCTGGACCTGCTTCACCCCTCCCATTGGTTGCACTTGGGCCTGTGACAATTCAGCTAACCAGGAGGCTGGAGCCTGTCACCACTACCAATGGCCCACAATAGGGGCCCTGTCCACCCCTGTCCACCACCCTTCGAGGTACCTTGATTGTCCCCCTGTCTCCCCTGCCCCTGCCTGTCTCCACCTGCCCCCTGCCAGTCTCCCCCGTCTCCCTTGCCCCCCGCCAGTCTCGACCTGCTCCCGCCAGTCTCCCTCTGTCTCCCCCTTCACCATCACACCACCTCCCCTTATGCACCGTCTTCTTTCCACCTGCCCCCTGTGTGTGCTTTCTTTCCCCCTCTCCCCCTTCCTGCCTTTACACCTTGCCCCCCTCCTCCCTTCTCTCCTCCCTCTCCCTCTCCACTACCCTTTCCCTTCCTCCTTGTCCTCTGTCTGTCTTTTTCCGGCACTACCCCAATTGCCGTCAGGCATGGTGATATGTAGCCGCTTGTTCTTTGCAGACACTTCCCCCTCTGCCTCCGTCCATCCGCCCCCCACCTTCACCTTTTTGAGTGGCACTTACTTTTATCATCGGTCCCTCCACCACTGATTACAGGTCGTCTGTTCCCCCTTTCCCTTCTGTGTTGCTTCTCCCCCTCCCGAGCACTAGCTTGATTCTTCGTCGACCTTCCACAGTTTGTCACTTGTTTTGTTACTCTCCTCACCTCTTCCCTCCTCTTCCCTCACCCCCTCCTTATGTGACTCCTGCACAGCAACTATTGCCGTCAGGCATAGCAATGTTGATGCTAGTTTTGTTTTCCCACATTCCCTCCCTAGACTCTACCTTATTTTTCCAGGCACTTGTACTATGTACTTTGATTTGATAGTTCATTTTCACATTCTGGACTGTTTGAAGGTCTTGTAGGAATGTACAGTTATTCTCCCTTGTTCCCTCCAGCCTTGAGGCGCTTTGATGCACTTTTTGTTTAGGCCCTATAAGGATTTTCAATGAATCAGTGATTGCTCAGTGTCTGCGATTGTCGATGTGGGGTACTCTGTACATGATATGTTCTGCTGGTCAATGGCTGATCCTATGTTGTGTTTTATTTTGAGGTGTTAGGGGATGGGTGTGGTTTAACTCACAGGGGGGGCCTTGAGTGTAATGTTCACATGTGCTGTGTACAGGACACTGAGGCTCACTTCATTTGACATGCATGTATTCGATGCATGTCCCTAATGACACAAACACTTAGGCAACACCCCCCCCCCACACCAACTACGTTGACACCATGCACACACGTGCACCCAGATTGCCTTCTCAGGCATGCTGTGTCCCAACAATCCATGTTCACTTTCAATTCATTGATTGTGAACATGCATGACAGGGTACTATTTGGTTGATTGCACTTTTTTTCATGATGCTCAAGGGGTTTCCCCCAACGCAATGCACACTCACTGTGCTGTCCGGTGAGCGGTGTGTTGCAGGGGACACACACGCAGCACTCAGTGTTTGAAATGCCAATTTTCTATTGTCCAATGTGCATGGCAACAGGTATTCTGACTTTTGTTGCTTGCACCACTGGTGGCATGCATTTGTGCCACCGTTTTCAGGGTGTGATGTTTTGGTCAGTCATTTCTTCAGATTCCATGTCAGGTGTAATTGTCTGGTGCCTATTTACATTTCTCACGTGGCACTTCATGGCTATTGTGTCATGTGTTGTGCATATGGTTTGATGTTTTGCCGTTGCATACCATGGTATGGTGTGGCAGACGGGGGTCATGGGGTTGGGAGGGTTTGGGTAGCATACCAGTACTTTCATGACCTGTTTTGCAGGGGGGGGATATGCACCTTGCATGTTTTCCTTTTGGTCACATGGGATTGGTTGTCTGTAAGTAGGTAGGGATGCACACAATGTGGCACTTCCGTGGATGCATTCTCAGGGTGGTAAGGTTGTGACAGTTAACTGTCCCTTTCTCATCATCGATTGTCACCTGGTATGTGCCAGGCCTGTGTGCACTGCATAGGGGTTGGAGTTTAGGTGAAAAATGTGGCCACAAGCTGGGTACGGGCTGCCTCGCCACATGCCCTTTCCCCTCCCATGCACAGCAGCCATGCGTGTGGTTGGGGATGTGGGGGCACCACCATGTCCTCTGGTACGCCATGCCGTGTTGCAATGTTGTGCAGGACACATGCTGCCACAATGATCCTGCACACTACTGGGGGTGCATGTAGTAGCTGTCCGCCAGAGTGGTCAAGGGAGTGGAAGCGTGACTTGAGCACTCGGAATGTGCGCTACACTATGGCCCTGGTTGCAATATGGGCTGCGTTGTATCTTACCTGGGGTGGTGTGGTGGGGTTCCATATTGGCGTCATCATGTAGGTGCTCAGAGGGTAGACACTGTCCCCTGGTAAGGTGATAATGGTTGTCATTAGTTGGCCTTGTGTATTTGTCTGTGTGTGTCATGCATGCATGTGCACAGGCATTTGTACTCACCTATGAGCCATGTGTCGCCATGCTTCCCAGCTTCCAGGGCCCGGCTCAGGGCAGACATTCTGAATATGAAACTGTCATGGGTGGACCCAGGATAGTTTGCATAGACAGAGGTGACGATTCCCTTGGCATCGTATACAACCAGCACTTTGATGGAATGCCACTGCTTGCAGTTGCGGTAGATGTTTTCAGTGGCCCTAGGTGGGCGTAGGGCCACATGGGTGCAATCTATGGCACTGAGCACTTTGGGGAAGTGTGCCACCCTGTAGAAGTGCAGGACCACGGCCTGCATTTCTGCGGGTGTTCTGGGCATGTATATGTGCCTGCGGACTGAGGGGCGCGCAGTGATAATTGCCAACACCTGGTGTAGGCAACGTGACTGCGTGGGCTGTGAGACACCCCCAACTATGGCAGTTGTCCGCTGAAATGACCCAGTGGCCAATAAATGCAGTACATTGAGCCCCTTCTCCAAGCGGCTCAATGCTTGGGAGCACATGGTGGGTGATGTGAGTTCATCCTCCCACTCCCTGACCAGCTCTTGGATGATATGAAGTGGAAACCTATACCTGCCATAGACCTGGTCATCAGGCATCCCAAAAAGGCTGGCCCTGGGTAAAAAAATGTGGGGCCTGGCTATTCTCCTCCTCCTGCGGTGTCCCACGATCACTGCAGCGAGGAATGGGACATTCATTGTAGCTGTATATGCTTGTTTGTTGTTTGCGCGCACTTTTATGGTGCGTGGGGGTGCTTCCGCCTGCTTTTGTGTGGCGGACATATATGTGCGTGTGCGTGTGTTTTGACATGCACAGGTTTTCCCTATTTGATTCCATGAATACATGTTTTTCACTAGCGTGTGGGCATTGCGTGTGTTTCCCAGCGGTACTCACCACGTTACGCCTACATTTTCACACGTTGTTCCCCATTCCCTGTGTTCCCCCCCTTTTTAGGTGTATGTGCGAGAAAAAGTGTGCTTCCCCCATTCCTGTCGCGCACGTGTTTGGAAAGTCGCAGTGACGTGTAAGGTAAGCGCGGATTTGGCGCACATCCCGGGAAAACACATGCAGGGCCTTCCATGAATCGTGTGCGATTCGCACGCGTACGCTAGCTTTATCACACTTTTGCCAGCTTGCGCCAAAAATTTCGGTGCACATTTATCACATGAATTGCCCCCTAAGTGTTGTCAGGATTATTTACTGCATTTCTCTGAAGGAGTACCATTTGTAATAACAGCTGGTCCGAGCCATTTAAATAAATGTTTTCAACAATTGCTAGCATATGGAATAGAACATTCATTGCTACATTTGCATAGCAATTTGTACCAGTTGTATTGGAAAATGTGAATGGACCAGGTAGTTCTGTGTCTGAGTACTATGATGGAAGTGCATGTGGTTCCTTTGAAGAGGTAGCTTTCTTTGTGTGTGGAGTTGCGTATGTGTTGTCCTTTTCAATCCATTTGTCTGTGTTGTTGGTAGTTGATGCAGTATGAGCTGATTTTAATTTCTTTGGTGGTACTGTTGGGAAATCATTTAAAACTTTGGATTTTGTGAGTTTTCTTTTAAAACCTTTGCGTTTTTGAGGAACAGGGTACATTTTGAGATGGGGTGTGTAGACTGCACGTAGTCTATTGTACTTTATGATTCAAGGAATGTCAGCGCTGACTGCACTTGCATCAAAATTGACTAGATATAGTCCTTCAAGTGTAGGTAGGCGTGACAGTGCTACGTAAGTCATGCCTTCTTCAAAGACTGTGCTGCCAATATCAATTAATGCTTGATCTAAGGTTAGGGCTTGCGATTTATGAATAGTCACTACATAAGCCAGTGACAGAGAAAACTGTTCTCTGCGTACATACATGTCTTTGAAAAGAAGGAATCGAGCTGTTCTGCATCCTATCCTTTTAACTTCTGAAAGTTTGTCAAACTGGATGTTGACAAACTGAACGCTGTTGTCCCGTGGGTATGTCTGGAAGCCAACAACTATACCAAGTGCTCCATTAACTAAACCTTGCTCTACGTCTAGGTTATGCTTTAGCATTACTCTACAGTTAATACATAATGTTAAAATGTTCTCCAAATCAGCTGTGTTGGAGATAGAGTTTTCTAAGGTATTTAGTCGTGCTATGGCTTGTTGGCACATAGGTATTGTCATACTGTGTACGTCCCGTTTGTCTGTGGAGTGAATTTCCACTAGTGGGTGCATTTCTTTTTTCAGCATTGTTGCATTTAATTGTGCACAGCTTGCTAGAGTTGGCATTAAGGAACTACAGTTGACATTTTTTTGAGCTAATTGTTCCATGACATCAGTAGCACATGTGTTATGCCCGTACAGCTCATGGATGTGTCTGGTAATTATGGTAGACTGTACTTCCTTTGATAGTACACCAATCAACATGTTTTTTTAAATGTTGGCGTAGATGAGGCCTGCAGACTGACGCATGTTTTGAGTTAGTTCTCTGTATTGGAAATGTTGCCAGAGATTTACATTCCCGATGCTTCCAAGACTTTTGCGGCACAGTTTGTGTCCTAAGGTTTTAAAGCTAGGTTCACCTTTCACTGGTGTTAATTGAAGGAGATCTCCAAAAACAATGACATGTTTTCCTCCAAAGAGTTCTTCGTAGTCTGTTTTGAGGACCTCTTGAAATCTGAGGTGAATTAAAGCTAACTTTAGGTTGGAAACCATGCTCACGTCATCAATTAGGAGCATTTCCATTTGTTTCAAAACTCTGCGTAGCTCAATAGCAGCTTTTGCTGAAAGTTTGTAGTACTCTAATTTGTTTTGGTGTTCTACTGGAAGGAGTAGCAATCTGTGTAAAGTGACCCCACCTATGTTGTAGACAGCTAAACCGGTGGGGGTGGTTACAACAGCTGAAAGGTTGTTGTTTAATTGCTGGAAGAATTTACTGACCATTTTTATTAAGAATGTTTTCCACGAACCAGCTTCACCACTTACATACACCAGTACAGGTTTGTAGTTTTCACAGGTACAAGTTTTACTTTCGTGCTACATACCATGTTCAATTTCTTTACTTCTAGAAAAATGGTACACTGCTCATTGTTAAGTTGGGATTTTAGTACAGCAAACTCTTCTGCAGATTGCTCATACTGACACATGGTGGTCTTTACTTCCGTCATGGCTAATTCTGCCGCATTTGCTATGACTGGCTGTCCAAGTGGTTCTTGGTTTCCTGTCACAGAAGGTTCACTGCTCTCAGGAGTGTCTACATTTAGTTGTGCTTGAAGTTCTTCTTCTTGTTGGCGTTCATTGTTCAATATTGTTTTGTACCGTGTAAAGTTTATATCTGTTATGGCACTTTCACTTGCGTTGAAAGCATCTTTATAGGAGGCTTGATTCTTGTTGTGGGATCGATCTCTACTGGTGCGCTATTATCCACTCACAAATTATTGTCTCTAGTTATCTGGACTTGTTTTGAAAAGAAAAGAAAGGGTGGCAGTGAGTACACTAATTCCCTCAAACTTCCCACAGAGTTTAGAAATAAGTGAACATTGGATTTGAGGTTCGGGAAGGTATCTCGCGCTCAGCACCCCTAATGTTGAGAAAGAAAGTCCACCAGTATCAAGAGTGTATATCGCTGAGATGATTCAGATGGATGAACAAATTAAATGTATTCTTCCGAAACGAGACAGCCGACACGTGTTTCGACCCCCCGGTCATTATCAAGGCCCATTTGATTGGTTTTGAAAATTGGAACCTGTTTTCAATGTGTGTGCAACTCCATAACATAGCGTTGCTAGTTCACTTTCAAAGAGGAGGTGAAATATGTATTCCACGTTTTGTCTAAACCTAGGGTCTTCAGAATACATTCTTAAAGAGCGATATTCTGATGCTGTTATTTGTGTGCATCTTTCATCGTACCTTCCACATTTTCCAGTTGGGAAGAGTAGAGGAAAGGCTCGTGCTTCTATGCTTTTTTCCCATATACTGATTGGCACTTCTTTGGCTTGCCGCATTTGATATATTTCTAGTGAATTGTCTATGGTGTCTTTGGAGTGCAGTGGGTGAATTGTATAGTGATCTAAAATATTGGAGGCTGCGGTAGGATCTAGAAGTTCAAATTGGCCGCTTGTTGAGGAGTCCTGAATTATTTCGGTGGTTTCTCTCAGGTTTTCTTCAATGCTTATTTCTTTGTAGTATTCATTGTTCTCTTTAAGGTATTGCAAGGCTTTCCTAACTTTGTTTAAGTCCTCTAGTCTCTGCCAATTTATTTTGTCTTTTGTAGGTACACCATTTACCAGGATAATCAAAAATTGTTTTATTGGCCTTTGCACTCGTAGAGTGTCTACATTTTCTTTGAGATCTAATGGTAAATAAACTACTTTACCACCAGATTATAATGCTCTCATACAAATTAAGCTGCTGGAGTACGTTGGCTTGACGTTTGGATTCCGACCGCTCTGCGTTTTGTCTATTGGCGACCTTCCAGACATTGACCCAAACTATTTCTTGGATTTTCTTTGTTTGATCCCTGGAACCCACACAGCCCGCCTGTTGCCAAACCTGCCTGTCCTTTGGATTGTTTATGCATTTAAACTGGGAACTTTCACAGTCTGCCTGCGGCCGGAAATGGACTGCACCTGGTTTCCGCGTTGACTCCATTCGATGTGTCCTTCTTCCTCTGCTTCGCGTCCTGGCACTCACTGTTGACTAGCCACTCAGCTTCCTACTGTGCCGCTCCTCTTACGACGCTCCAAGCATTCAACCTGCAAGCATGCTATCGGTAAGCCCTGTATTCTTGTATTTTCACTGTATTAACAGGGGAAACTGCCATAATACTCAACATACAACTCCTACACCACCTAGTACTGCTCCCTAATTACAACTGCCTCATACCTTATTCCTTCTTTCATCACCACAAAAGAATAGTCAATTGGAATAATAAGTGCATTAAAGACGCCCTGCTGTGTGCACCAACCCGGCCCTAGCTCGACCCTCGTGCCACCCGGGTTTACTTCCCCAACTAACTTCCTGTCTGTTATTTTTTCCTGTCGTTGTTTCTCGGACCTCATTGACATTTGGGGACTATACGGATTCTGTTGGGGTAAGAACCTGAAATCCTTCCTCCTCTATATTAGTTCTAAGTGACCCTTATCCCTCTAGCCTAACTCGTACCTCTTCTGCTAATTGTAGGCTCCTTCATCCTTAGATGGTAGCAAGTTAGCCATAAGGTATAAACTAAGTTAATCTAAGCTTCTACAACATATCACTGTCTTCAAGTATTTAACCTGTTCTATTTTCCTTTGCAGCATTGTGGTTTGGTGGTGTGTGTTTCCCCGCTCTTTAGTTTGATTGGCTCCTCTGTCTGTTCACCGCCCAGTAGGGGGGCAAGTCATAATAAAGAGTTCCCTCGAGTTGAGGAGCCTTTGGTCCTGGGGCCGGACCTAAGCTTAAGAAGTCAATGGGAGTGCTTTTGGTCGCCATATTTAATATTCCGGGTTTCCATACCAACGCCCCGGTCTGTGTGGTGAGTAACAGCTGGAGTTTGTAAGTGCTCTTCAGTTCCAAAATATTTCCTTTGGATGTGCTCTATTTCTCAGAGCAGTTGTTTGGCTGTACCATTTAGGAGAATATCATTTAAATGTTGCAGTGCTAAAACTGGACTTTTTGCATAGTACAGTTTGTAAACGAGATTTCTTACAGTAGAATGTTGTGCTGCTAACATTTCGATATGGTGCAAGGTGCTTTTGCAAGTAGATCTAGAAATAGAGGCTAAGGAATGTCCTCGTAGTCCTATGCATTTGCGCACTGGACAGGAGTCCATACTTTGTAGTATTTTCATTTTTCTTTTGTCGTTGGCTTTCACATAGTGATTGAGGAACTGCTGCAAAGATTTGATAGAGTATTGGCGAACGTTACACATTGATGTGCAAGGCCATTTGTAGGTGAGGTGTATTGGTTTGGTGGAATGGAGAGTGGCATCTACGCTTGATGGGGATATTTGTGAAAGCAGTGGTTCTTTTTCCATTATGGTATTGTGTACCTTTTCATACCCTCGTCCATTGCTATGTATGGCAATTTGGATTGTTTGCTCTTGTTTGTATGATTCTTCAATGAAGTATGGCTCTGTGGTGGTGGTGTGACTCCACTCACCTGTCCAGATGTTGCCAAAGGTATCAATGCTGTTATTGCGATTGTTTCGAGGTAGTGGTTGTAGTTTACCAATTAATTTTGTTAGAAGTTTTCATTCTGTTTAAAATTAATATAAACAATTTCCGTTTCAGGACCATTGCACTGTCTACAAGAGGTTCCAGGATTACTTTTCTGCAGTAAGTTTTAAGGGTTGAACGTGATTTCTCCCATCTATTTATAAGGTTCTGAAGGACTCTATGGTGGAATATTTTTTGTAAATTATTTTTTTGGAATGCTTCCTTGTGGTTACATTACCATTTGTATGTGCTCTGTTAGCAGTAGTGCGAGTTGCACTCTTTTTAGTGCTTTTCTTTTCTTTTCATTTCCACATTTTAAAGAGGAATTACAGTGTCCTTACTGGTAGCTGCTTCCCTTCTCGTTAATGACTGTATTAGCTCTTTCTTTGAACTATCTGCACAAATTCTGCTAGGGGTGAATGGCTACTTTCAGGTTGCGCTGTTCTATTTCTGAATTGTTTTCTACATAGCTGCTGTTTGGTAGGCATTCTGTAGTAGCTGTTGGAGAAAAAAGGAAAGTGTGGGGGTGTAGATTTTGAAATGTATATGTGTGCAATGTGCATGAGTGGTTGAATATGAGGGTAGGCACATAAATGGAAGTGTGTCACTGTGTAATGGGCTCTAGCTTACGGTTGGGAACACTAAATTACTATCTGGGGGTTAGTATAATGGTGGCAAGATGATAATATACAGTGAGGAACTGTAGAGGTTTCATGAGTAAGAATGAAGCACATCCCAGTGGGTGGATGCCATTCTGTATCTTACACGACAAGAACACTGCACTCTCTCAGTAACACGTAAAGCACTACGATGGTATTGTACTTTTTTGTTTGGTGAGAATAGGTTTATTATAGGTTGTATTTTCAAGATCACACGCCAGTGTCTTTCAGCACAGAGGTGGGTACTGCAACTGTATAAGAAGATCGTAAAAAAATGTGTTTGTTAATGGCATAGTCATTGCATTTGCAGAATACATTCTTTATAAGTGTAGGGCGATGTCGTGTGTGTGTATAAATGGATGGCTTAGCATATGAATGGGGACTTGGGAACATCAGCATGTTTGGTAAGGTGGTAAGTGGGTTATTTGGAAGTGTGTTGTATGACGTGCTCTTTGGCAAGTGTGCATATTGGTGTAAGAATATTTACTTTGAAAATGGATTACTTCTCATTGTAGAAGGGTGAGAAAAAGGTTTGGAAAGATGTGCAGATTGCAAAGGAGAATCTTTTTGTGTGTAAAATTACATTTACTTCTCTGCATATATATGATTGCTACATGAGTGGAGCAATTGTTTTCAGTTCTTTCATTTATGTATGTGCATTTATGAATGGTACTGTTGTCAATGCACACATACATTTTTTTGTTTTTTTAGTAATGGTGCAATCTATGAAGTGTGCAAGGTAAGTGGCAGGCAACCTTTGTTATGCATGCAATGTATGCACTTGGCTTAGTTTGGTAGGATACACTCACTGATCCTTTTCTGTGCGATTTTTATGAATTTCATAGGAGGTGCGTTAATGGGGAAAAGATTGTAAAATTGACTGAAAGTAAGAAGAGAGCAACTCTTTGGATATTACAATGGCTGCTATGGGTAAATGCCAACTTTGCAAGCACATACCACTCTGGGTGGCATTTGATGGTAGGTAATGGGAGGAATGACAATATGCTTTTTGAGTACGTCATGGAGGTTCAGTGGCAGGTACCCTGTTGCGAGACACTTATAACGCAGTTGCAAATGTACTGTAAAAAAACGTATTGATACCTTCAGGTTGTGGTGATGGGTGGCGATGTGGATGAATCTGGATGCAGAAATCGTAGATAGTTTTATAGTATTTTCCAGTGGAGGTGCTTTTGATTCACAGGACACTTGTATTCTGAGTGTTTAACGGTTAATATGGGGTGTTCAACAGAGATGATAGTGTGAGATGCAGAGGTATTGGATGCGATTGGTGGATGCATGTGTGACTGCTTAACAGTAGCCACTGAGGGAGTGCTGGAAAAAGAGTACTGGAAAGAGAAGATGGACTGCCCCTGCTTTACTGGGGCGTGGCCCTCGCGGTAGTTGGGGAAGCGCACGTGCTACATGCTGTCCTTCTTACTATTCTTGGCAAGGAAGTGGGACGACGCATTATCCAATAAGATGTTCAGTGTGTGCTTAACAGGAAGGGGTGGTCATACTTTTTTTAATGTGTACCATGATGATGGCAGAGATCCAGAGAGTGAGAGTGCTCATCTTCGGTGATTCGTTTGTGGGTGACCTGCACACATATGCCCAGGGTAGCAGCGTTGATGAAAATGTTGGTATGGAAGGAGCGCACGCTTTGTGGCGCAGTGTGGGTCTACCAAGTTTGCAAGCTGTCATTGGAGAGTGCAGAGATGTGGCCACTTGGAGTACTGTTGACATACTAGTTCCGCATTGTAGAGCACTGCATGTGGCTTTTCACACTGCTGCAAGTTTCTCAGTGAACTGAAGGAGGGGCTGAAAGCAGTGGTGCACATTTTTCCCACTGCAACAGTGACTTTTTCATGCATACCACCAAGACTAGTGTGAAAAAATCCCGATGTACTTTCTTACGAGGTAGAGAAGGACAGGTGTCTTGTAAATGGTGGCATGTCTGCTTTTCTGTTTGATGCCGGAATGTTCTTCTGTGCCCATGAGAACCGTAGAGCTCTAATGTGAGGTTTTTCAGTGGAGCTGATTGTTTTGTGTCCCCCATTGAAAATTCTCTTGTGTTCCAGAATCTAAAAGATATTTTGGAGAAGATCATGTAATAATGTAAGGAGGAGAAGAAGAGAACAATCCCCAACAAATAAAAAAAAGTGTTTGTTTACAAGCAGCTTTACAAAAAAAACACTTTTCACAACTAACAATAAAGAGCGGATCCTCTACCCTGCTTGAAATGTGTTTCCGCACCTGCGCACCAAAGACAATATGTCTATAGGAGTGCACATGGCTATGGTTATGGCAGTTCCGTTAAGGAGGCAAAGTGTATGGCTTTTGGGTGACTCCTAGATACATTGGTTGAAAGTGTACGCAGAACGCTGTGGAGTGGCTGCACACCTTGGGTTCCATAATGTGGATGTCCACTGGTACGGAGTACGTGGGATGAAGTGGCTGCATGTGGGTCCTCTTTATCGATCATCCAGACATTATTATTATTCATTGTGGAGGGAACAGTTTAGGACATGTTACCGGCATCTCACTGCAGTTCTTCCTCATTTGTGACACAAATGGAGAAAGCACGACGCAATGTCAACAAGCCTGTTTGTGCCTATTTGCGAGAGGTTGGCATGTTCCCCTTCCACAATGAAAACATTACGTTTCGTAGTACCAACATTTTTTGTATGATGGCAATGGGGAATCGCTCTACTTTATCTTCATTCTCCTCTTGATCTCTATCTACATTATTACGCTTGTTCCCTTGTCCAGGCCCTTTGGAAGGAGGTGGTGGTGGTGAGGGTGTGGGTGCTGCTGAGTTAAAGGCAGTAGCCGCAGCCATGGTTGCCATTAGTTGGAAAGGTAATGTAGCCGAACAGAATTGGTCACAAAGCAATTTCAGCACAAAGCAATGTGCACCGCTACTCTGTTCTGGAAAGCCAAACACAGAATGCAGAGCAGCTTTGGGGTGTGGCCTTTTATAGGGCTGCTGTGGAACACTTGCAACCGGAAAGCGGCCCTAAATCCTTCCCAAAAATAGTTAGATGTACGAGGGCAGAGTGTAAGACCTCTGTAAGGGTGCACTTTCACAGTAACAATGCACACATTGCAGGAAATAGTCCTTTTTTTATGTCCAGGGGCCCGGATCGTGTCCGGCAAATAAGGGCCCCCTACTGCGTATGGGTGCAGTCTCATGGTGTCGTCGCAAATGTTCTCGATCAGGACGGCTGTCCGCAGGACGCATATTGAGCGTGATACTTTGTGCGCATGTGCAGAGGTGTCCTGTGGACACGGTTGGGATCCCCGGACTAATTAAAAGTGCGACACAAGTGCCCCAAACATTTTGAACAAGCTGGGTGTTTGTAGGGTAGAGCAGGTGGGATGTTCAGGTGCACAGCTACCCGGAGTATGTGGGTGGGTGCCTCAAACTACTAAAAGTACATCATATGTTTCTTTGCATATCTTGCACAGGGGCTGTGTTACTAGGACACAGGGGAATAGATACGCATGCGCAAACTTGTGCGACGGACAAATGTGCGCTCATACAACTAATTACAGGTGGTTCACAAGTTGCGGACATGCGGCCCTTAGGGGTTTCATATGGATGCTTCCATTGCGATTGCTGACAGGCTGGGCAGGCGCTGTGCTTTTGCTTATTTGCGGTCATCCCCACCAGTACTGTGCCCCGCAGAGTCATCACAGGATTTTTAAAACAAAGGAAAAGCCACATATACACTCAGCAACAATTTACACATCAACCTTTATTTTCACACATTCATAGATACTATTAGGAAAGGGAAGGTGTACCAGAAATGGATACATATACAGGGGAATTGGGGAATTGGGGATTTGAACAAGTTGGTCGCGAGGGGAGGAAGGGATTGAGGTCTCATCGAACCGTCTCTGATGACAAAGAATTAGCGGGGATGGTGGGCTGGGAAATGGGGAAAGGGTACACGTTCAGGTGGGGTAGTGGTATTTTATTTTCTCCATACTATGTCCTTGTACGAAATCTTTTAAGACGGTAAAATTGTTCAACAATTCCTCCATTTTGGCGTCCAGGCTGTCCAGTTTGCTATTTACAGCATTTCCTTCAGTTCCTGTGGCCGTATGCTGTTGTGGAAGAGGTGTTGCGTGTGGTGCATTCCTTTAATTTCTAGTATGTTCTCTTAAAGAAAAAATTTGTTAGGTCTACATGAAGCAATATATAGTAATTGTTTTACTTTTCACACTGCGGTGCCTACCAATGGGGTTACTATCTTCACTCATTTCGTCATAATGGAAATTCTCTACCAGTCATTCTAGGGTGCTTGCCATTGCTGCGTACAAAAAAAAACCATCATGCTTTTCTACTATTGTACACTGCATGACCTGTGCAATTATAAGACAAACTCTGGTGTACTTACCACGTTGTAGTGACGGTCTGCTCTCAGTACTTTGCAGTCCTTACTCTGTCACTTCGTGCTTCGTTCCTATGTAAAGCAGCAGTGCGGTAAGATTGTTGAAGGCAGATGTTACTTCTCTTGTTGGTGCATTCCATTATGCTGCATACACTATGCCTTTGCTCTGTTTGTTTCAAAAGTACAAAGTTGGCAGACCTATTCTATTTTCCCTTCCAATTCACATAAATGGTTCTGTTTCTATACGTTCCTTGTCTTTGCTGCATGGTACCACTATGTAAGCGAACCCCTGCCTTTCTCAGCAGGTTGGATGCCACCTGATGTCCGCGAACAGACGCATTGTCTGTGGCCACTGTGCCTATTAAGATGGAGCGAGTGTGCTCAGTATGCTGTACAGTAAATCTTACAAACTAAGGGTATCCTGGTAAAAACCTGTGAAATTCAGTAAAAAAACGTTGTTGATGGGACTTTGTGGTTAAGTTGGGCTACTAAAAACCTATCACTGTTACTGAAAAAACTATTTTAAAGGAATGTTATGGTTAAGGTGCCCTACTAAAAACCTATCAAATTCGGTGAAAAACATTGTTAAAGGAACTTTCCCAAATAAAAATCTATCGGCCAAATAAGAAGCTATCACATTCAGTGCAAAAGGTTCTTTAAAGGACCATTATAGATACTTTGCACTAATAGCAACCTATCGCTATTATGGTGACAAGTAAAACCGAAAACCCACAGAAATTCACCAGTTATGTTAAGCTAAGCAACCATAACTCCCGCCACCACCTTGCACTGCAAGGACTACCACCCATGACATCAAAGATGACATCACAAATGTCATTGATGACATCACTGATGACACCACATGTCTAGCTCCCTCTTTTTTTGTTCACTGACATATCTAGGCCAGGTGGTGACAGTCAGGAAGTAAAAATGCAAAAGTTACTATGTTTGTACACCTTACCCTTCTCATATGTACTTACACTACTTTCCTTAGGGTTCAGGCACATCATATGATACATAAACATAGGGGAAGAAGCAAGCCTGAAACCCAGCAATCATGTCTGTGCATGAAGATAAATAGTTAGGTTATTCACTTTCTGGTAATGCTGCTGGTTTTTTGCTTACTTTACTTTCCCTGTATGTGCTCGTATTTGTATGCGTTGTGATCTCTTTATGTTTTGTGTGTAGTAGTACAATTATGCAGTAAGGGAGGTATTGTTAGATACTTATTACATGTTTCACAGTACGCAAAACTCTGAAACAAAAGTATTCATCATTTTACTATCCAACATGGGAAGGTTTTGAATATTGCACCTCTATGGTGCATGCTGCAGACAATACCTACGTTTCTTCATGAGTAGGTTCATGTACTGGAAAGAAGTGTGTAATGCAATGGTGTTTGTAGCTATGCATTGCCTATTGAACTATGTATCTCATGAAACAACAACCGAGTACAATATAAGCCAGCAATAACGGTCGGCGAATTAAGTTGACTCGTTGGTCTATATAATCGTTGAAAGTAAAACTTAAATAGTATTTGGTATTTCCATTTTCTTGGCGTAACGCAGACACTCCGTTCAAGTCAATGAATTTTCATAAAATGAAATTACATGTTCCTTTGTCCAGTTTTGGAATGGTGAACCTTATCATATTTGACAGTGTTACATCCCTCCCTTCTTGCATTCCTTTTGCAATTCTCCCTTTGTTTCAAGGTCAAAAAACAATTGAACCTTATACTGTGTACAATGCGTGGGTTGGCTCAGCTCGGAAGCGAAAATTCAACGGTGCTGACCTTCACTCAAAATGGGAGGTAATAGCCCTTCAGACCACAGTGGCATTAGAAATATTTTTTTAAAGATATGATTTGTTTCTACCATTCACCAATGCGGGCGCCATGTCTACGCATTTACTTTGTTCCTCTGGAGAACTTCGCACTCTCCCAGCGACTCCCACACTCAGGCCACACCACCTGTCAGCTCAGCCCATCTCCTCTTCACACAGCAAATTACGTAAACATTTTTTGCAAGGAGCAAGTCTCGAGCCCTGACAAAATGTGCTTGTACGAAAATGTTCGACCAAGCCTTGCTGCAACCCCCTCCGGCCAGATCGCGGTCCCCTGACCCTATGACCGCAGTTATATATTAGAGGCCTATAATTTGCACACGTGTGTTTGCATTATCCCACTTTGTGTCACTAGCGAGATGAATGGTTTGGGGGTCTTGCCACCTTACAAATACACATAGTAAATACGTAATAGTAATGCTTTTACGTTATAATGCAGATGGTACCAAAAACAACGGCAAGCTAAGTGGATTCACACATGGTAAAGTATCACTTGGTAAGTAAACCTTCACAACAATAGGTATAATATACCACGCAGGAGCCACACCAATGCAGGTCACTACACTGCATATATAAAAAAGAATTGTGGATGGGTCAAATGTAATGATACTAACATTACTGTAAAACAGAGATTACCAGCAAATCTTGTAAACACTTACTTAATATTCTTAAAAACAAAATGTACTAACTAATCTGTGTATGAACTTAAACAAAACTTGAACTTCAAAACTATGACCAGTTACAATCCGTCAACAGGTATCTAAGTGCCCCAAAAATCTGCAACAAGCCAAAAGATAGATGAATGCCTCTAAAATTGGAAAAGAAATAAACAAATAAAATATACCAACTGCTATATAATTGCAACAATACTACCACTACTTCCAAATCAAAAACCATACACATATTCAATTCCTCCTACTGAACTCAGTGAAATTAATGTATTGTACGACAACGTAGAAAGGGTGTTTTTAATCCAGCATGGATTTTTTTCCCACACACCCAATGATTTAATCAACAAACACAGGAACTGAGCAAATTGGACAGTACACTGGTTTAAACTATATTACTTCTAAAGTGCTATGAGGGTCTACAAAATACAGAAATGTCTGCTATGCAATGCAATACTCATTATAAACTACCTACACTAACATGTGTTTTTTTTCTTTTATTACAGTGATTGAAAAGAAAATGTCTGCTCCAACTACCCATGTCATGAATAAACTGCAAAAAACAAGGGGGTTCCAGGGAGTCTCTCTGCCAGACATTAGTCCTGGGTATGAGAGCCTTACCCAGATCCTTTAGCTCACTATCTTTCACAGAGGAGTAATATCCCAATCATATCAGTCTTTGTCCTGGCCAGAGGCAGTCCACCATCGAAATGCTAGGCAATTCTCCTCTAAAGAAGAGTACCAATAGCAATCCCAGGACACCCCTTGTTTTTTGCAACGTTTTTGTCAAATCGTATTTATAAAACTGAGCACAAACAGTAGCCTTGCCACTGTTTCAATTAGTGCAGATCAACATCACACGCAGAGTACCGCAGTGTTCATCCCTAAGCCCACTTCCAGGGCTGGTACAAGGATTTTTAAAGCTCTAGGCAAAAGGTCATTTTGCTGCCCACTCAATACCCCAACCGCTGCATGCCCTGCCACTTCAAGCAAATGAAGTCCCCCTCACGTGCAATGTGAATGACCTGCAATTTTCCCTATCCATAATGTTCAAAACTTTCTTTTGATAACCTTAGCCGGAATACTGTGCAGTTTGTTACTTTTTAACGTAAGCAAGAAACAACACAGGATGTTGCAGACATGATGGATTTATAAGGCTACCTAATATTTTTGTCTGTTGGTTGTGGTCTTGAAAACTATTCTCAGAAAGGAGCTATCTCTGCAAGATATTGTTTTTGTGTGCTTTAAAAAGAAAAAAGAAGCTGCACTTTATTATATAATTGTAAATCCCAGACATGACATCTCTCACACCCAGGGTGATCAGAACTTAACATATCAAATAGAATTAGAAACAAAGAACATTAGGCACGCATGACTATCCACACCCCACATGCCAAGACAGAGCAAGGTTCTGCAACCTGCTGCTCTCCTGATGTTTTGGACTAAAAAATCCCATGGTCCCTTGCCATTGACTAGGCTGTCTAGGGTTGAATGTTAATTGTAGTCCAAAACATCTGGAGATCCAAAGGATGGGCAGGAGCTCTACATGGTCCCTTGCCATTGACTAGGCTGTCTAGGGTTGAATGGAAATTGTAGTCCAAAACATCTGGAGATCCAACGGATGGGGAGGAGCTCTACAAGCTTGGATAGCTGTGTGAACCTTCCCTCAGGCACAAACATATACAACACTGTCTGTAGCACTGCAAGCAGCCTTAACAAAAAACAAGAACAGCATGAGCCAGGGCTGTGCATGTTTCTTCTCCCCCAGATGTTGTGGCATGTGCTGCAACTATGAAAGTCTCTCTCAGAGAACAGGAACAGCACTGGCAATAGCTCTACAACTTCTCTCGAACACAAGGAACAGAAACAGCATGGGCATCAGAAATACAATAGACCCCCTCAAAAACAGAACATGCACTGGATGTACAAGCAGCATGCAACTTCCCCCAAACATAGCACTGGTACATTTAGCGGTGGCTAGTGAATATTTAAAGTGGGGATACAAGATTTTACTGAGCAATGCTAACATAGATGTGCTGGGGGTTCTCCCCAAGAAATGTATTAAACAAATGCTTAAAAATTGTGCATTGTAGAAAAGGAATTGATAATATTGAATTTCCCCCAGACAAAACAATCATATAACTTTGAAACCAAAATTATTAAAATAACACTATATTAAAATGATCAGTCGACAGAGCTCATACTTAGATTCAAAATTACAAAAGCAACAAACTGCTTGAATAACAAATCTGGCACATATAAGCTAATTATCTAAAAAACAAATAGTCTTGCACATTAATAGCTTTGATTAAAAGAGAGCATAACTCTATCATGCTCATAGTAAGGAAATACCTAACAGTTTAAACAAATAATTCTCAAACCTAGTGACTTCTAAGTAGAGAGCAGATAAAGTTTCATACACAATTATCTGCAGGATCTACAACTCCCAACCATCTCGGTTTCCAAATTGAACTAAAAGGAAATTATAAATGTCATACCTACTCTCCACGCAAACAAAGCCGGAGGCCCTGATAACTATACTGCCAATTTCAATAAACCGTTAATTAAGAACCTCTCTCCTCATCTCCTAAATTCACTTCACCATCTATCAAACATATGGGAAATTACTGGTACTGTAGCTAAGGTGTCAATAGTTGCAATCCCAAAAGAGAATAAAGATACTCAACATACAGATAATTATAGACCCATATCACATCTCAAGCTGGTTTTGTAAACTATATTCAAAGATTATGGCCGATAGATTATCAAAAGTAATACACACTTCTCAGTCTGGATTCATTCACAAGCAGTTAGCTAGTGACAACTCTCAATTACTTTATATGTTATGTGAGTCCTGCAAAATTACCTCACCCACAGCGATTGTTGCATTTGATGCTGAGAAAGCTTTCAACAATGGCTCACAGCCTTTCTTAGGTGCTATACTCTACAAATGCAATTTTGGTTCCCAATTCATCCAACAAATCATGGCACTGCACAGCCACCCAAAACCCTTTGTCCATGTCAATGGATGAAATTCTAAATGTTTTGATTTGTAGCAAGGTACCAAACAAGGATGCCCTCTTTCCCCACTATAGTTTATCATTGCGTTAGAAACCCTTCTTCATTCAATCAGAGTTGACCCATTGATAGAAGCAATTGCATTAGGCATTTCAACTTCCAAAGTGGTGTATGATTAGAATAGTATTCTATTCTCATCAAACATTGATTCCACATTGTATCCTCTAATTGAAACTGTTGATGAATATTCTCAGGTCTCTGGGTATATCTTAAATAGCTCTAATTCAGAAGTAAAACCAATCAATATATAATGTATGAGAGCCGTGATAGAAAGATTCTGCCTTAAATGGCTGCCCGAACAATTAAGATGCTTATGAGCATTCATTGCTAGAGATTTACAATCCACCATCTATGCCAAAATTAAATATATGCGAACCAAAATCACAGTATTAACTGAAAAATGGTCCAGAAAATGTATATGTTAGTGGGGTAGAATACGATTGGTAAAGGAGCAAAATGGCTATCTTTGATTAAGAACCATTAATATACCTCACTTTTGTTCTTAGCAGAAACAGAAAAAGTAGCCCCTCTAAACACCTCACCTTAGTAGCTAAATCAAGTGTGTAATGGAGAAAACAACATTTGTTGGCATTGTTCAGAAAACATAGGTGTTAAGAGTCCGGCCAGAAGGCCCGGGGAAAAGTATATATTTTTATTATTTTTTATTTATTGGTTATATGGTTAGTCAAATAACCTTTAACCTTTACAAAAACAACCGAAACAACCAATAAACAAGTATTTCCATGCAAATCTGTTTCCATAAAACATTATACATCAATTTTATATACATATTAAAAATATACAACTCCTTTCAAAATTCATAAAAGAATTTAAAAAGATGTATCAAAAAGATATGTATCAGAGCAGGTAATGTAGAATAGGGGAAATTCAGGAGGTAGCACTTAGCATATAACAGAAACGACGTGCATATCAGCCTGATCCAAGTTTAGACAGGCAGTCACCAGTCACAGAGGCAGGAGCTGGTTGTAAGCAAAGAGACACAGAGATAATGCAAAGGCAAGCAAATATACCGAGTAACATGGATCGATCGGAATAAAGGGTGTACTAGAATGTGATAAGGGTTCTCTGTGGATTAGGGAAAGCCCCTGGGATCAGTACCAGAAGATTACTCTTAACTGTCATAATCAGCATCATGACTTAGGCGTGCTGAAGGAACTGTTGAATGTAGGTGTAAGGGGACACTGGAGACCTTATAGGTAGACAGGTAAGACTCCAACAGACACAATTATCTTAACAACAGACCAAACCAGGAGTCACACTGTATACAGATGCCGAGCAGAGCCACAACAGTGGACCAATCTGTGATAGAGGCAGACAGCAGCCTGGATAATAATAACCAGGAACAGACTAAGTAGAGCAACCAAGTACAAAGGAGAGAATGTAGATAGAGGCTATAAAAGTACTTATTTAGAATGCACATGAAATCAAAGGTGAAGAATCAGACCCCGTATCATGGACTAGTAGGGAAGCAAGCAAGGGAAGCAGCAACACAAACTCAGAATCCTAGCGTTCAGAGAATAACAGGAAGCACAAAGCAATAGTCCCAGACAAGCCACTTTGCTTCCAACTCAGCAAATATGAGGGGTTCAGGAAACTCAGTGCACTAAGAAGCAAACACTTAAACTATGGACTGAAGTATAGTAACTAAGCACAAAAGAAACACAAAGAAAACCTTAATAGTGGAAGATGCTGCTAACTCAGCAAATTCATTGAACTGGTTAACAGGAGAACATTACAGTAAAGGAAGAGGCTGGGATTTCAGTGAGAAAGAGAGAAAACAGCAATGGCAAAAATAGGAGTGGTCTGTGAGAAGGAAATGCTGACAAAAACAGGGGGGTTTCAGAAACTCATAATGGCATCAAAGAACCCTGCATATGACGTGAGGCCCTTAACAGCAAACAGGACAGGAACTACAACTGAGTAGCTATAATAGGCAGTATTCAGTAGCCAAAAGCATGATAATATGAAAAAGTTAAAACACTGGTCCCACAAGTACAAAAGCAGTATCTCCCACTCAAAGCTGCTGACAGAACAACTGCTACTGTTGAAAATGAGCGTATGAAAGTCCTCCCAGTCCACAGCCCAACAGAGTGGAGCTGTTTGTAGTCTGAAGCAGCTGTGTCCAATCAAGCCCAGTCCAGGATCCAGTAGCCTGCAGCAGTGAATTGTAATTAAGGTCTCCCCAGCGCTTGGCAGCCTAACCTGCAGGAGCTTGCAACAGGTGAATGTAAGTAGAGTCCAAGAGGCAGAAGGCGGGGGGAAGCATCCTAAGTATATTTGCTTTGCTGCAGCGCAGATCCACACAGCAGCACCCAAGCCCGTACCACAGCTGACACCCCATGTATAGTCAAACATCACCCGCCACAGAACAGCCGCCACAACAACACAGGGTTTGTTTGTTTTGTTTTATTTATTTATAATGCGCACCATACCTCGGGGCATCAGGGCGCAGAAGATAAGAATATGTTCAACTTAGTTACAGGGTACATAGGTACAAGATATACATGACAAATATACAAGAGCTTAGGCATACTACAGAGTACAGGAGGATACATAGCATTAATTATGTACAAAGTAGAATTACATAATCAGATAGCATATTATTGGGAGGGCATAATACATCCGGGAGGCAGTTCACAGAAGTAGACACATAGATGGCAATTCAAAGACCAAAGTGGGGGGTGTCAAGAGAAAGGTCGTAGTCAGAGTAATTAATTATCATTCTCTTTTAGCCAGTTGGTAGGATGCAGTCTGAATTCAAAGGGTGCATGTACAGGACAAGTAATGCATGGCATGATATACAAAGGATGCCCACCCGTCACTCATAGACATTGCATGGCCCAGATGCACACAAGAATGGCCACGTCTCATAATGGCCAAATATATTGAGACTGCAGACCCATGCATGAGACAAATGACTGATGTTGGTATTCAACCCCATGCAGGTGACTCAGGATACCTGTGCTGATGTGGATGATGACCCCTCTGCGAGACCCATGAACACCACATGACAACGCCTACAACCATTCCCACAGCTGGAGATGCATCTGCATAGAACGCACCTTCAGACTCTTGAAGGCACGATTCAGGTGCCTAGATCACACAGGAGGGGCCATGATTATGCTGTGAAGAACTAGGCATTTTCTCCCCTTTCAGGATTCTCAAACGTAGGTGGTCTCTCCACATGTTATTTAATACGCACTGTACCAATGTTTAATAATAATTTTTACACTCTGAAGAACTAGGCCTTTTCTCCCCTTTCAGGATTCTCAAACTTAGGTGGCCTCTCCACATGTTATTTAATACGCACTGTACCAATATTTAAAATTGTCTTATCCGTCTGCTCTCACCTGTCTCCTCCCCTCCCACCTACTCAATGGTGCTCTCTAGCTCTTCTATCTTCTCGAACTGCTTCTCTATTGACTATCCTGCTCTCCTCACTAAATCTGGTAGGAAAAAGTTTAAAAAGGACATCCTGGTCTCCAAACCAGGCCTCCCTATCGCTGACACCTATACCAGTGCCTCCTCCAAGGAAACTCTCACTGACATCCTCTTTGTCGTGCCTTCACCTGATTTATGGACCATTCACATGGTCTCGGTGCTTGCTCCTTTCTCCCCTTCTCGCATTAATGGTGGAACCCGTTGGGATGTCCTCTTGGCCTCCTTCCACTCCTCTAAGGTCATCATTATTGTTTACTCCAATGGGACCGTCTTGGTCCAAGGCCCTCAGGCCAACCTTCACCTCTTTGATAGACGCTTCCTGCGCCTCATCAATTTCCTTTCCTCTCCTGCTGTCCCCCCTCCACTTTCCTGGCTACCTTGCCTTTCCCCTCCATCTCTGCCCCCTCTCGGGCTCCTTCTACACCTCCACAGGGCGTACCTCTGATCTGTACCCCTCCCCGGAAGTCCTTCAAGGATGGCAACGTTCTCCACATTGCCACTCCTAACTCTCGCTCTGCCGTCAAACATTCCTCTGATATCTGCCACCTTCTTGAAGAACTTGACCTCGATGTTCTCGGTCTCACTGAGACATGGTTCACGACCAGCTCTGTCACCAGCTTTGACATGCTCTTACCTGACGGCTACAAGATACTCTCCTTGCCCAGGCCAAACTGCACTGGTGGGGGTGTGGCCCTTATCTTTCCTGAGTGGATTCCTGCCTCTATCACTCCTACGCAGACCTACTCCTCTTTTGAATGCCATGTCTGTCGGCTCTCTCTCTCTCCCAGTCATTCCCTTACTGTGGCTACTATTTATCGGCCACCTGGTCAGATCTCTTCCTTCCTCTCTGAGTGGGCGGACCTCTCCTCCTCACTCTTGGCTTCAACCACTCAACTCCTCTTTCTTGGAGACTTCAACATCCACCTGGATGCCTCCTGTCCCCCTCCAGACACTTTTGCGACCTCTGTGACTCTCTCTCACTCTCTGTTCTCCCCGCTAGCCTGACTCATTCTGCAGGGCACACTCTCGATGCTCTGATCTCCTCTGTCCTTCCCCTCTCTGTCCCTCTCTCCACTCCTCTCTCCAGGAGTGATCACTTTCTCCTATCCTCCCACCTCACCCTCCCTACCTCTCAGGCAAAGCCACTTCCATCACTGCCACCCACCTTCTCGGTCATCCGACCCATGAAGCGCGTGTCAGTTGAGGCTTTCGCCGCCACCTTCTCATTCCCTCCACCCCCTTTGGCTGACTCTCACCCTGACACAGCCCTCTCCATGCTCCACTCTGCTATATCTGATACTCTTGATATCCTTGCCCCTGTCAAGAGAATCCGCCTGAAGCCCAAAGCCAGGTGTAAGTCCAGGTATGATTCAGATCTCGTCACCCTAAAAAACAAGTGCAGGGTGGCCGAGAGGAAATGGCGTGCTTCATGTTCATCCTCTGACAAACTGGCCTGCTGCCTGATGCAAAGGCAATACCGGCTCTCCGTTCTCACCAAGAAGAGAGCCCATATCCAAGCCCGCATCTCTGTGGCATCTATCAACTCGGCTGAACTCTTTAAAATCTGCAAGGATCTGGCCAATCCTGCCCCAGTCTCTACCTCTCCTGTCCCCTCCCAGACCCTCTGCACGGCACTGGCTTCTCACTTAATTTCAAAAACCCAGGACATCCTGTCCTCACTCTCCTCCTATCTCCTCCCTCCCTCTACTCCTGTAACGCTCACCTGATTCCCGTAGAGCCGCCGGTCTTGACTGGGCGTATACCGTATCTTCAAAGGTAATGTGTAACACACGGCTGGCTCTTTGGGCTGGACCTCTGTGCACTGTATGTCTGACTCGAAGGGTAAGATGTCTGCAGATAGAAAATATAGGATTAATGAACTGGGTTATTGAATGTCTCTCTCTTCTTCCCTTTCTCTTCTCCTGTAGAACCCCAAAGGTTAACGCTCTCACCTTAGGTAAGTGAACGCCGTGCTCTCCATCTGCCTTGGGGCAGGGTGCTGTAACCCGTTTCTTCACTGGATAAGGGGAGCAGGCCTCTTGACTTCAGAGGACTGCTGTCCGTCGTTTACTGCACGAACGGTAAGTTTCGAGTAATTCTAATGTCTTTAAAAGTCTTTAGTAATGATGTCTCTTGTTTTGCAGGGTTCCGGCGATGGCGGATGACGGGCTGAAGTGAGTTGAAGATGGAGCCCGTGTGATGAATAGAAGCGCCTGGAAGCACGTAAGTAAGCGCTTGTTGCCTGCTTCACGATGCGCTCTAACTGTCTTTTTATTTTGCAGGTACAAGTTCGGAGCGGCTGCAGGGTGCCGGAATACCCACTGGGTTAGATGTGGAAAGGAGTAATGGCACGTGAGTATTAAAGTTCCCCAATGTCTTTAAACGCACCTTGTTTTGTCTTTCAGATGCGGGATGCAGCGCCGAAGGCCTCCGGAGCGTGCGAAGAGTTGGTAAGCTTTTGTCTTTCAGATGCCGGAATGCAGTGCGAAAACCTCCGGAGCGCACGAAGAGTAGGTAAGCCTTTGTCTTTCAGATGCCGGAATGCAGCGCGAGGCGTTGGTGACAGCCGATGGACCAGGTAAGTGAAGCGCTGTCACTGAAGACCGTAATGCTAACCTGTTCTTTCTTGTCTTTATAGGTGTTGCTGACGACTGGATTCAGGATGGTAAGCCTTTTTCCTTAGGCCCAGGATCAGATGCAGAAGACACGATGAGCGTTCTGCTGCAGAGGATGCAGAATAACGCAAAGCAAGATTCATCCATCGGGTGTGGTTTAAATAGCCTGCTGTAGTGCTTAGGTCACTCCTTCCACAGCCACGCCTAGGTAAGAAAAGATTTCCTGCTTTCCAGAAGAGTTCCAGTGTTCTGAACCTAGGGAGTGGCTCCTGCCCCACCCAACAGGAAAAGTAGTTCCAAACAGAAGAGGATCAGAGGCTCAACTGGCAGGCAAGTAAGCAGCATGGTCTGCTGCAGGTAAGTCCACCCAAGCATTATGAGCCCGGCGCTTCCAGCGCTGGGACTGGGCATATTTATGAGCCTGGTGCCACTGGTGCCAGGACTGGGTCCAAAAGGTCCCAATTGGGACTGGTTGGCACTCTGAACCTGGGTTATGGATCTGCTTCCAAGGGAGTTGGGAAAACCCTGACCTTTTGGAAGCAGAGATCATGACAACTCCCTCCTCTTCCTCTGATCCCTCTGCAGCCACCCCACCTCCCTCCTTCTCTGCCTTTCCCCTTTTCTCTGCAGACGAGGTCTCTCGACAAGTCTGATCTATGAAAGTCTTGTCGAAACAGGTTAACCCCTGTTCCTCCAAAACTATCAAGGACCACATCGACTCCCTGGCTCCTGCCCTGGCCGATTTCTGGAATCACTCCTTCGCCACCGGAGTCTTCCCATCCCCCCTGAAGCACTTCCTTGTGCACCCTCTTCTTGAGAAACCCTCTACTGACCCCTCCTGCCCAGCTAACTATCGCCCAATCTCCATCACTCCCTTCCTGGGCAAGTTTCTGGAGAAACTTGCCATCTCCCATCTTTTTTTGTTGACAACATTTTATCGGGTTTTGTATTCAAACACAACATCGACGGCATTGCAATAGACAAGAATAACAACAACACAACAGTGCAGATCAAGCCAGATAGTAATGGATGCGATAGTGTCCTGGCCATGGTTGGCCCTGGCTGCGCTATTCCAGCAGAGGCCCATTTGCACCCGTGATCTGGGACAGTCCAGTCTGAGTCTCTAGGTTAATAAAGCGGGCTCCCTTGGAGCCATCTGGTTAGCTGAGGTCTTCTGGTGAGTGTTGGAAACTTAACTGCATAGTCCATAAAAGGGTCCCAAATGTTTAGGTCTCTGTTCAGAGAGCCTGCTTGAATTGCTGTGACTTTTTTGGCGATGGATATGTCCCAACATTTGGACCACCATAACGCTACCGAAGGACCCTCTTAATTTTTCCACAATCGGGCCATTGCAATTTTAGCTGCCAGGAGTAGGTGCGTACATAGGCGAGGGATGTGGCCCAAAACTGGGAACACCCCACCTCCAGTTTCCCCCAGAAGAATTATCCCGGGGTCCCAGGGAATGGAGAGACCTGTGATTTCCTTGATGTGGCTCGTTACCTCTTTCCAGTATGCCTCTGCTTTGGGGCAGGTCCAGACTATGTGGAATAGAGAAGCAGGAGCGGGACAACCGTGCCAGCAGGTCGACGGGATGTTCGATTAGCTTTATTTAGCTGAGCTGGGGCAACATAATACCTATAACAGAGTTTGTAGCCCCCTTCCCTGTTTGTGATGCACAATGAGCTCTTGTCCAATCTAGGCTAGATTTTCAGCCATTCCTCCACCTCCAATTCTCGCCCCAGGTCCTTCTCCCATTCTAACATGTACCTTGCTTTTCTGTATGGATCTGACCTATCTAGAAGTCGATAAAGAACTGATGTTCTCCCTCTTTTAGTCGGGGTGGATAGAGAGAGTTCCAATGCGGTTAGTTCTCTGGAGCATTTTTCCCTGACTACCCTGTGTGACAGCCAATGCCGAATTTGAGCATAATGAAATCTTTCCTGCTCCCCTACCCCAAATTTTGTTTTGCATCTCTCGAACAATATGGGTGCACCCTCTTCTAGGAAGTCAGTCATTTTTAGTAAACCTCCCTCCGTCCAGGGCTGGAAGCCACGCGGGGGGTTGCCTGGTGAAAAATCGGGGTTGTTCCAGACGGGGGATAGGGGACCCAACGGACTCCGGACACCCCATTTCCGGGCAGCAGCTTTCCAGCTGCGAACAATTGTGAGTGTGGCGGAGAGGGGCCCCTTCTTAGCTTGTGGTTTTATATTTGGAAGGTGTGGGAGCTCTGATGGTTTGACCGGGCACCAGGCCTCCTCCAATTGGATCCACCGTGGGAAATCTGCTTCTTGGACTGAGGAATATGCCGATAGGGCATATCTGGCAACATCAGGTACCCCCAGGTACCCCTAGCTCCCCGTGCGCTTTCCCCTGCATCATAATTCTTCTTCCGATTCGGGTCCTTTCCCCTCCTAGACAAATTCCAGCATTTTCTTTTGCAGAGCTACTAGGATGGGGCCCGGCATGTGGATCGGTAACGCTGTACAGTAGTGTAGCAATCTGGGGATTAAATTCATTTTTAGGGCTGTGATCCGCCCGAACCAGGAGATTTCTTGGGTCTTCCATTGCTTTATAGCGTTGTGAAATTCCCTAATTAGCTGCGGGAAGTTGTTGAATATAAGCGTGATGGGTCTCTGGTGATATGTACCCCGAGGTATTTGAGTGCTCCTTTCACCCATGGGATCGGCATTAGGGGTTTAAGGCTATCTCTTTCCGATTTGGGGAGGTTAATTGCTAGGGCAGAGGATTTGTCCAGGCTTACCCTGAACCCGGATAGAACCAGAATTCTTTGATTTCTTCCCATAGGGCCCCGAGAGACGATGCCAGGTTTGACGCTGTTATTAACACGTCGTCCGCGTATAATGCAATTTTGTATTCGTGGCCTCCCACACTGATCCCCTTAATCCTCGTATTCAGCCCAATTCTCTCTGAGAAGGGTTCCATGGATAGGGCAAAAATTAAAGGCGATAGAGGGCGGCCCTACCTAGTACCCCTAGATATGGGTATTGCTTCAGATCTGGTGCCGTTGACCCGTTATTGTGTGGTGGGATTTTGATAACTGGCCATAACCCATGTGGTAAAATTTGGTCCAAAGCCAAAGTGCTCTAGTACGGCTCGGATATACCCCCAGTCCACCAAATCAAAGGCTTTATGTGCATCCAGAGACAAGACTGCCATTCCCACCCCCAGCTTTTGGACACTTTCGATGATATTTATTGTACGCCTTATGTTATCATGGGTCCCCCTCCCCAGGATGAAACCTTTTTGATCGTGATCTATCAAGTTCGGAAGAACAGCCCCCAATCTGCTAGCAAGGACCTTGGCAAAAATGTTCCCATCATTGTTCAGCAGTGAGATCGGGTGATAAGAGGTTGCCAATTTGGGGTCTTTTCCTGCTTTGTGCAGCAGAATTGTGAGCGATTCAGCCATTGACCGAGTGAACAAACTCGAGGATAGGAAAGAGTTAAATAGAGCCGACATCTGCGGTGCAAGTATGCTAGCATATTTTTTATAGAAGATAGCGGTCAGGCCATCTGGGCCCGGGGCAGTGGATTTGAGAGATTTGATGGCGTCTAAGATTTCTTTTTGCTGGTGATAGGGGATTCTAATGAATCTAGTTGGGTCATATTTTGAGGACGGATAGAGCTCAAGTACTCTGGCAAGTTGTCTAATTTGGTAGGTTCCCCTGACAATACGGATTTATGATGCCTCACCAGTTAACTGATTTTATCTGCTTCAGAGCAGCATACTTTACCATCAGCTGCCACAAGTTTGAGGATATTGTTTCTGCTGCAGATCTTTTTCAGTTTTTGCTCTAGTACCTTGTTCACTTTATTTCCTTTGCTGTAATAGAATTGCCTAGTGAAGGCTAAAGCTTTGGCAGTTCGGTCGGCGCAGTGCATTTCTAGTGCTGTTTTGGCTTTCCTCAGGGTTCTTTCTATTTTCCTGGAGCTGCGGGATTTCAGCTCGGCTTCTAAATGTTTTACTTTCTCCTCCAGCTTGGCTGCAGCAATATTCGCGATCTGATTCTGCTACGCCCCTGCACTGATAAGGGACCCTCTGACCACCGCTTTCATAGCGTCCCAGATCATATTGATGGGGGAGACATCGGTTGAGTTTTCCTTGAAGTAGTAGGATATTGTCTCGCCGACTTCTGATCTGATGCACGCATCCAACAGTAGGGAATCGTTCAGTTTCCAGTGTCTCTGAATAGGGTGCTTTTGGCCCCAGATGACCAGGTTTGCGGACACTGGGGCGTGAACGGATAATATGCATGTGTGTATTTCAGCTTTACTTAGGCATGGGTATAGCACCCCGGAGATTAGTATGAGATCAATTCTCGAGAAGCCTTTGTGGGTGCATGAGTAATGGGTTTAATTCCTTGATGTCCCGTTGAACAGCCTCCAGGCATCAACAGATTCAGTTTCCCTAAGCAGTTTCGCCAGGGATAGTGCTTGTGCGAAGTCTGCATTAGTGGGCGGCAGGGTTTTGTCCATTAGGGGATTTGGCGTAGTATTGAAATCTCCGCCCATGTTCAAGTGCCCTTCCTGAAATGATAAAATGATCGGGATTAATTCTGCGATGAAGTTCGCTTGGGATGTGTTGGGACCGTAGATTGTGACGATAGTGATGGGGGAGTTCCTCAAATAGGCCCTTTAGTAGGAGGAACCGACCCTGCAGATCTCTTCCCACAGTGATTTTTGACAGTGGATCCCTGTCACTTAGCAGTATTGCCGCCCCTCTTTTCTCTCACCCCGGATGTGGCAAAGTACACTTTTTTTATATCTGCTGAATCTGACCCGATGTTCTTCTTCCTGTAGCAGATGGGTTTCTTGAAGGAGAACAATGTCCCCGGCTAATTGTCCCAGCCTATGTTAAATTAAACTGCGCTTCCTTGATGATTTCAGGCCTTGGACATTCAAGGAGAGGATTACAACTTCGCTAATGTCAGCCATCCCCTCTCTCTCCTGCGCTGGCTATAATTCGATCTTTGTCCCTCGTTGATTCCTGCTTCTTTAAGTGCAGAGCGAGATTGTTGCGCTGGCATAACTCAAGCAATGCTGTTGATGCAGCATGTTTTGATGGTGGCCGAGAGGACGGGCAGTGAACATCCCGACTCTCAGTGCTTTGAACTTGTCCCACTATATCCCTCTCCCACCCCCCACTCCCTATCCCTTCTTGAACTAGTAGGAAAAACCACATCCTACTGCCACTGGGAAAACTAGTGGCGCAAGTGCACTAAAAGATGGCCAACTGGGCCACTGAGACAAAATTAAGTGGATCACGAACATTGCTCCCGCACTGCAGCTTTGCGAAGAGGTTCCACCTGCCGCTGAGCCAGCCGCCGCAAGAGTGTTGATTCTGTGAGGGCCGTTGGACCCCTCCCCTATGACTCCCCAAATGGAGGGGAATAGTGACATGGAGGCCAGGGCGCCTAGGTGCTCCCTCGATGTTGGTGTTGGTCAGCCCGGCTTGAAGTCCTTCCAATGGGGACCCTGGGCCCTGTGCCGTCTTACGGCTTTCGACCAAGCTCCCTCTGCTTGCTTTTCGGGGACCCCTCGACCTGACTCCTCAGATTCCGATTCCACCTCTCCTCCTCTGACGCCCATGAATTTATCTGCCTCTTTTGGTGATTGGGTTTGTTTCAGAGCCCCAACCCATGTGAATCTGACGGAGGTCGGAAAACCCCAGTGGTATGGGATCTTCCTTTCACGCAGCCATTCAGTGAGCATACGCATAGCTTTTCATTTTTGGAGAGTAGAGTTAGCTAGATCTTGGTATAGCGAGTTTGTGGACCCTTGGAAGGTGATTTGGTGCATTTGCCTTGCTTCCCGCATGACTTCCTCCTTGACTCGGTAGAAATTGACTCTCACCAGGACATCCGGAGGGAGAGCAGAGGACTGCCTGGGTGTTGTTCTATGAACCCTATCCAGTTCCAGCGGCGACTCGTCCGGGAGGGTGATGATGAACCTGAGTAAGTCTGAAGCATAATTCTTTGAATCTGCATCCGGAATTGACGTCGGGATTCCTCGCAGGCGGATATTGTTCCTTTGGGACCGATTCTCTGTGTCCTCCTGCTTTGCTTCTAGAAGGTCACACCTCGCTTCCAGGGATGAAATCCTGTCCCGGTCTTGCTCGACCTCAAACCGTTGGTCGCAGACCTCGGATCTGAGTTCCGAGTTGCAGCTTTCTACCTCCGCCACTCTCTTATCAAGGGAGTTGATCTTTTTCGTCACCTCCTCTGTGCTTTTCTGCATTTCTTTGGTGAGAGCAGATAGCAGATCTTGGAGGTCGGCTTTAGTGACCATTTATGACGAGTTGTGGGCTGCAGCGTTGTATGTGGTATTGGCGGCTGGGTTCTCCAATACATCCCCCTTTTTAGTTCTCTCGGTGGATGAGCTGTTCTTTAGAGTGGCGATGTTCATTTGCTTGGACGCCTTCCCGCTTCTCGACATTTTGCTTATGTTAGGATATTTCGGCAGCACCCACAGCTCTATGAGCCTTGCGCTGTTCCTTCGGTGGGGGTTGCCGGTGTAGGCCCTAATCTTGCATTTCTCACCCTCCGAGCCCCGTGCAGGATTTCAATGGGTTTTGCACTGTGTCTCTGCGGGGCCGGAGGTAGGGACTCGGATATTATTAGGCCTCAGGCTGATCTTGCTACACCGTTGATAGCAGGGGCAGAACAGGATCCGAGAAGAGCGTGCGGGGACCAGCGCTTGCTGGAGAGAAGCCGAGGAGGACAAGGCTGTTGGCGATCCCCCCCACCGCCGGACCCCCTGGGGATGGGGAGCTGGTAATCTCCCTGATGGATATGGCTGGCAGTGGGAAGGTCACTTGGCAGGAGCACATGATCTGGGATCCCCTCTGAGGTGTATTGGATCAGTAACCCCGCTGATGTCCATAGAGGGGGAGGACTTGAGGGCTGGCATCCACCAAAGGTCCGCGCTCCCTACAAAACACAGCTGAGTCCCCCTCGCCCCCAGCTCCTCACCTCGTATGAATCAAAGGTTACGTGTGTAAAGTACTTCACCTTTGGGTGGCCGTAGGGTGAATGCCAGCACGGAACAGGAGAACCACAATCAAGAAGAGCAGAGCCGGATGGGCCAGGTGAAGCCTGGAGTACTTGCTGACTGCTGCCTGTTGGATACTGGCGCAGGGGATCCTGGCCCAGGAGTCCCAGACCTGAGCGGAGAACTGCAGGCAAGGACGTAGTCTGCTGGATCCCTCAGCAGCCCCGATGTGTTAGCTGGAGGACCGAGGCACCTCCGGGCAGTCGATCCTGCAGATGTTGAGATGTGGGGGGGCCCCGAGGAAGGTCCGCGCCGGCGGGCCGCAGGAAGGAGCCGGCATTCGTGTTGGGACAAGCGCCGGAGGAGGGGCTCTGCTGTGCGGGCGGGTGGAGACAGGAGGGCTTGCTGGCCCAGGGGAAGTCTCTCTATTCCGGGGAGCTACCGGACCGTCCCCAGCCCCCAAGGCACGTAGGATAGTTAGTTGTGCTGCAGGATGGCGCCGTGTGCTGTCTCTGCTGGGTGGGCTGAGTGACGACGCGGGTACCTCCGTCCACACTGATGAACATATGCCTCTAACGGGTTCGGAAGTTGAGGCGGTGGGTTGCCTCCGGCAGGTCACTCAGTGCGGGCAGACGAGCTGGAACTATTTGGCGGCCTGGGCTGCTTCAACACGCCGGACTCTCCCCCTCATGGCTGGTCTGCATAACCCGCGGTGGTGGCCGCCATTTTATGCCGCGTGGGCTCTGGCCGATATTTCGGGCCACATCATGTGGGTTTGGCCCCAGGTACGGACCAAACTCCAGCGACAGCTGCGGTAGATGTTCCCCCAAAGTATATTTCATTTACGGGTTTGAACGGGGGTATATCCGGCGATATTGGCTGCAAAGCACTGCACCGCACAGGAGCTCCAAGGAAGCCATGCCGATTGTGGCGGCTCTGAGCCACGCCCTGCCATCTCCCATCTTAATCTCCACACCAATTCTGTTGGCTGTCTTCACGACCATCAGTCTGGTTTCAGGGCTGCCAGAAGCACGGAAACTGCTCTCCTGAACATCCGTGAAGACCTGCTCCCCAGACTTGACTCCAACACCCGTGTGTCCTCATCTTGCTTGATCTCTCTTCTGCCTTTGACACTGTCAATCATGCCATCCTGCTCAACCGTCTCCATGACAACCTGGGTATCACTGGACAGGCTCTGGCGTGGCTGACTTCTTTCCTCTTCAACCGACCCTCCCAGGTCCAACTTGGGTCTTTCCTCTCTGATATCTTTTTCTCTATCTGTGGTGTCCCCCAGGGGTCAAACCTCTCTTTCTGGCTGTTCAACCAATACTTGGCACTCCTTGCCCATCGCATCGCTGCTCTTTGCCCCAACTTTCAGTGCTATGCAGATGATACCCAGCTCATTTTCAGGCTACCCTCGGCCTCTTCCTCTCTTTCCCTCATCTCTGACTGTCTGTCTGCTATCAAGGAGTGGTGTGCCGCCAATGACCTCTGTCTTAATGCCAGTAAGACTGAGATTCTACTCATCGGCACACCCACTTCCTCCTTCCATGCAGTTCTCTGGCCGGCCTCTCTTGGCCCTCTTTCTGCCCCCGCCTGCAAGGCTAAAAACCTTGGGGTCATCTTCTACTCCACACTCTCCTTGTCTCCTCACATCTCAAACGTCTCTAAGAAATCACACTACCAGCTGCACCTCCTCAGAGGTATTCTTCCTTTCCTCTCCTTCCCCCAGAATCTCACTGTCTCCAGAGCCCTGGTTCTCTGTAAGCTGGACTATTGCAACAGTCTCTATCTTAATCTGCCTGCCTGCCTCTACCCTCCGCTCCCTGCAACTTATCCAAAACAGGACTGTGAGACTTGTCCTTGGCCTCAAGCCCAGGGATCGTATCTCTCCAGGACTGAAATCTCTGCACTGGCTCCCAGTGGCTGCAAGGATTAAGTTCAAAACCCTCTGCATTGTCCACAAGGAGTTCTGGGGCCTGGCGCCGCAATACCTTCAACTCTCTCTTCCCAAATACCTTCCTTCTCGGGCTCTTCACTCATCTGCCTCCATCTCCCTCAGGGTCAGTCGCTTCTCCAAGCAATGAATGGGTGGACGAGATCTCTATGCAGCAGGGGCCTCCTTCTGGAACAGCCTTCATGCCTCCCTGAAACTTGAGGAGAACCATCTCCGGTTCAAGAAACACCCCAAAACCTTCCTCTTTGCTTCTGCTTTATCTGCCTCTATCCCCTGCTGAAATTACTGGCTGAAACTGCACTGGTTACCTGGCCACCCTTTCTGATCTTGGGTAGCCCCCCGCACCTGGTGACTGTTTTCTGTATCCCTACAGTCCCCCTACCAGCACTTATTCTGCTCTTACCCTGCACTTGCCACCATCTGGCCGCTTTTATTGTTCTTATTTATTCTTCTATCCCTTGCACTGCACTTTTCCCCTCTCCCTTCCCCCAGGCACTTGCCCTTACTCCCTACCCATGCACTTGCACAATCTGAATGACACCTGGCCTAGTAGGATCGTTTTCTGTCTTCCCACTGTTTCCCCTCCCTTGCCTTGTCGCTCCCTGAAACACTTGTGTATGGGCGCGTTATAAATGCCATATCATATCATATATCAATATCATGATGTATGCCCCAGACAAAGTAGACACAATTGTCTTGGTATGTGCAATGCTCCACAACATTTGTATCAGGCGGAATGTGCCCCTACCCCACCGACGCTGACAGGCAACACCCAGAGGAAGATGAGGAAGATGACTATGAGGCCAGAGCCAGAGTTGACGCACAGAGGGATGAAGTTAGGGAAGAGAGACTGGCCTGACAGGCACTGATAGACAATTACTTTTAGCACAGTGACCTGACCCAGTACATGACCTGCACATATTGAATAAAGAGCAAAAGTACACAATCATGATTGTCCAAGCATTTTTCTCAGTTCAACAGGCTTTTATGTGACTTGTACTAACCCCATCCCCCATCTCCCCACCCACCATCAACAGCCCAGCACACAGTCCCCCCTCGCCCCACCCACCACCAACATCCCTGCACACAGTCCCTCTCCCCCCATGCAACGATGTGCCTATGTGACATGCACACAGGCCAACAGTACACAATCCATTCAAGATGGCCGTGCCCTCTTCCCACAACCCCCGGCACATGGGAGCGCTGATGCAGCTGGCACTGAGACCACCACCTAGGCATTCCCTGTTGGGATTCCTCAGTGGGGGTGGTGGAGGATGATGGAATTGAGGCTACCATCTGCAGCTGCTGGCAGAGGAGGGCATTTGACTCCCGCATCTGCCCTGCAAAGGCAGTGTGCCCCTCGCAGAGCTCCCACACCCTTTGGCCGAACCCAGTCAGGGATGCAGTGCATGTTTCAACCACTTTCCTGGTACGTGCATTGTCCCACGCCATTGTCTTTGTGGCCCCTCTGATCACCCGACTGATATCCTTCACATGGACAGTTGCAAGGCCCTCCATGTGGCGCTGTTGTGCCTCAATCGCATTAAGGCGCTCCATCACAGCGCCCAAGGCGGCAGCCGGCTGTGGTGGGGAGGGGGTATGTTGCTTTGTGTCTGGGGACCCATTGCAACTGGTGTCCACATCTGGCTCGGGGTGTTGGTGTGTCGCCACTGTGCCTGGACCTGTGGGCTTTGTCTCTGCTCGTCATCACGGACTGGGCTCTCGGATTGTATTTGCGATGGCTGGGTCTGGCTGTCAACTTGTGTTGGGGCTGCAGCTACTCGATTTGGTCCTCATCCTATACGATGGCTCCTATATGTGGACAATTTAGTTCTCCTATCCAAAACTCCCAAAGGTCTGCAAAACCTGATCACTGTGTTGTGTGAATATGCTGATGAAAATCTGTTGTCAATTAACATAGATAAAACCACGGTCCTACATTGCGACAAGAGACATAATGATAAAAACCCTATAATTGGTCTCTGCACGAAACAAGGCTAGAAGTGGTTCATGAATATCACTATTTGGGTGCAAACATGAATGATCACAGCGTTGACTTACTGTACTCTGCGGAACTTAACGGCGATCTCTCAAGCCTGTGTCATACATACAAAATATGCCAAGTTCTCCTGTGTCCCAGTCCTAAAATTTTATTATCAGAAGGTTGTCCGCACGGTTTTGTACGGTGCAGAGACTAAGATGTGGAGACCAGAATCGTTTTGGCCCCAGATGGAAGGGATATTCTGAAAACATGTTCTCTCACTACCTCCAAGTCCTCCAATGTCAATAATTAGATGGACCAAGTACCGGACAAGCACTGTTTGCTGTTGCTGCAACATTGGGCTGCCCTGCTGGCTGGCGCTTTTGGTCCGTTTGGATTTTCTTCCCTTTTGCTCTGGACTTGCTGTTTGTCGGGACTACTGAACTTCAGTCGGAGGACGTACTTTTCGGGTGCACCAGTGTGCCTGACCCTGAGGTCCTTCCTGTTTGGGTAGCCACACCTCCCGCCACACCCCCCGCTGACGTGTTACGCGCCCTGCGACCTGAAGTACTGCCGGACTCGCGCACCAAGTACCGGACAAGTACTGTTTGCTGTTGCTGCAACATTGGGCTGCCCTGCTGGCTGGCGCTTTTGGTCCGTTTGGATTTTCTTCCCTTTTGCTCTGGACTTGCTGTTTGTCGGGACTACTGAACTTCAGTCGGAGGACGTACTTTTCGGGTGCACCAGTGTGCCTGACCCTGAGGTGATTGCGCTTTGAGCTGTGTTTTGTGTACTGTACGGCTTGTGTGTTGCACACACTGCCGCTTCCGGCTTGTGTGTGTTGCTTTAAGCTTACGTATGTAAGTACTTGGAAAGTGGTTTAGCACTCATACGCATTTTGCTTACCAATTCACCTTCTCTGTTTAGGTCCTTCCTGTTTGGGTAGCCACACCTCCCGCCACACCCCCCGCTGACGTGTTACGCGCCCTGCGACCTGAAGTACTGCCGGACTCGCGCACCTGCGCCGCGCACCAAGTACCGGACAAGTACTGTTTGCTGTTGCTGCAACATTGGGCTGCCCTGCTGGCTGGCGCTTTTGGTCCGTTTGGATTTTCTTCCCTTTTGCTCTGGACTTGCTGTTTGTCGGGACTACTGAACTTCAGTCGGAGGACGTACTTTTCGGGTGCACCAGTGTGCCTGACCCTGAGGTGATTGCGCTTTGAGCTGTGTTTTGTGTACTGTACGGCTTGTGTGTTGCACACACTGCCGCTTCCGGCTTGTGTGTGTTGCTTTAAGCTTACGTATGTAAGTACTTGGAAAGTGGTTTAGCACTCATACGCATTTTGCTTACCAATTCACCTTCTCTGTTTAGGTCCTTCCTGTTTGGGTAGCCACACCTCCCGCCACACCCCCCGCTGACGTGTTACGCGCCCTGCGACCTGAAGTACTGCCGGACTCGCGCTCCTGCGCCGCGCACCAAGTACCGGACAAGTACTGTTTGCTGTTCGCGGTGCGCGTCGCGGGTCGTGTTACTTATTTGCTTCCGGGTTCAGGGAGTTGTAGCGTCAGATTTTGAGGTAGGTTTCGAACTGTTAGGTTGAATCCAGCGGCTTCCTGCTCAAAGATGGTCAAGAAACTACGTAATGGAAAGAGATGCCTAAATGGCTCTCCTCCAATTGGTTCCGATGGTAATATGTCAGAGGAAGAGCCTAATCAAGACATAATTAACCAAATCAAGAAAAAGGGAAAGGGACTAAATGATAAATTGTGCCTTAATCAGCATGCAAAGATACCATCAGACCTCAATATGGCAAGTCAATCATTGTCAAATCTCGTACAAACCTCTAATATGGAGATTGTTAAGGAGACAAATGTAGTGGCCCAACTTTGTAGCAATGGATATGATAATGATATTCAAAACATTAAGTTAATTCATAATGTTCCTATCACTGACAGCTCATTATTGGGGGCCGTAAATGATGAAGAAAATATGCCTACCATTGATGTCTCGCTGGTTGCGCCAGCTGTTTTAGCTGAATTGCATAGTCGAACACGTCTTTCGAATGGGCCGTCTACCCCTGCTGCCGAGTCAAAGGGCCTTAGGGAACAAGTTCATTTTCATGCGGCTATAGTAAAAAACTTAAATCAATTGAAACAAACGCATAAATATAAAGGTGGTTGGGGGGCCCGGGACTTGTTACACTCTACTAGTTCACCCTCTCATGAGAACCAATATATTCCTTCGGATACTAAAGATCCTCAATCTCCAGTATTGAGCTGTGAGCACAGGTCAATGGAAATTGACTCACAGAAATTGCGTTTGCCAAATTCCTCTCTTCCGCTTTTTCCTCTAGAGGAGACCTTGGTAGACTTAAACTCACAAGAATTACAGAACTTTCCAGTCTTAACTAGAATACTGAACTTGCTGGACAAGGGACACGAGTATACGCATGGAGCCATTGGTGCCCTAAGTCTAGCAACTGCAGAAATCAACGCAAAAATGAGTAAAATTGAAGGCTATCTGTTTGCTCAGGAAAAATGTCATGTGTTCTGGGCTGAGCAACACATGAGTGAAAAACGTCTGCAAACTCAAAAAATGGAAAGCATAGCAGATGAGATTAGTGCTGGGAAAATATCCAACACTATTTCTATGGCTACTCAAACTGAGTTTGTAGACTGGAACAACGCATTGAATATAAATCCAGTAACCGTGATAAAAACTGTGACAGAAAATTTGCCTCCGCCATATGTGGAAATAGCAAAAGCACAGCATGAGAGGATACTGGCGCTAGAAAAGATTGTCCTTGAGGCAAACTTAATAGCGCCAGAAAGGTTGCTAGCGGTATTGAACGAAAAGGACGAACTCTTATCATCCAAAAGTATAGTTACTCCCGATAGCCCCACCGCGCTGACAGACCTGATTGACTTAAATTCGGAGACCACGCAGTGTGGTCACGAATGCATTGGTGAACAGGATGAAGAAGCAAATGGCAATCAGAGTACATTTTTTATGTCTAGAAAAGCAAAAAAATTATATAATAAAGCTCTAAAAAAACAAAAAAATGTAAAATTTCAAGATCCCAAACCTAAAGTGGATCTGAATTTTAAGCAAAATGACAAAATAAAAACAAAAAACAAAAATTTAGTAATATTGGGAGAACAGAGCAATAAAAAGCTCAAACAGCAACAAAGGCATAATAATTGCGTTAGTATGGATGATAATAATATCGATGTCACACAATTAAGTAGTGAAAGTCAGGGGCCCTCATTATGACCCTGGCGGAATCCGCGGTGCTAAATGCACCGCGGAGCATGGCGGAAAGCCGCCGATAGCGCCATGGGGGTTGGCGGATTTACCACCCCATGCCAACCTTGGCGGAGCGGTAAATCCCCAATCCCCATTTTACCCTTCCCCATTCCCATTCTTGCCCCATAGGGTATAATGGGAGTGGGGAAGGAGTTAATTACGCCGCCGTAAAGTACGGCGGCGTAATTAACAACGAGGTCCCTTAGCGCCATGGTTTTCTCCGCCCGGTAAAACCAGGCGGAGAAAACCTCCATGGCGCTAAGGGAACTCGTAGTACGGCGGACGGGTCCGCCGCGATTACCGCTGGCGGAAACCCACTCCGCCAGGGTCGTAATGAGGCCCAGGCTGTTTTGGGTTCACCTGAATATGGGACTCTTAAATCAGAGTCCATGAATTTTGTGGTCGATATCAACGGGAACACATCAGTTGAAACTAAATTAAACCCTAAACTTAGCGCTGTTAACAAAAGCGATGAAAATATGCCACTATCACCCATTCTAATACAGACTCAGTTACAACGATTTTTTGAAAAAATTGACAAAAAAATCTCTGATTTGGTTCAAAAGCCTCTAAATACTGTTGAAACTAACCCTGAAAGTCAAGTTGCGGGCTCTACTCTCGATAGCAGTGCTCATAATGTAAATGTCCAGGTTGCTGTCGATGCTGGTGACAATCGAGATTTGGATATTATGAGGCCACCGCCTATGAATGAAATTGCTGACATGCAGCTAAACCATCAGCCCATATCCTCCCCTTCTATGCCTGAGGGTGAGTGTGGTGATAAGTGGTTGTTTTACCACTCTTTAGGGCCCGAAATGAAATTGGTAATGGGATGGACTTTGGATCCCGCTAAGGTTGATAATCCAAATTTAAATCGTACCGCCCTCATGAAAGTATTTCATCAAATTCCTGCTTTGAGGAACTTAGTTTCTTATGACATAGATTGGGTTCGTTTACCACACACCTCTAATGGCAGAATGTTATGTAAATTCCAGAATACAATTATTGCTGCTCTAATCTGGAAACATTCACAGGACTTTCAATTGCTAGGTTATGAGTTGTCTATGTTCAAGTCAATGGAAAATGCCACATTATTTGTAGAATACCAATCACCTGTATATGAGAACAATACTCATATGGAAGGACATGATAACCAGCTCGCTATATTACATGAAAAAATGAGAATGCAATCGGAATCTGTTGCCAAGATTGCGTCTAGTCTATTACGGCTAGAACCATTGATGCAAAATCTAATAAGCAGTATCCCCGGCATTGAAAAACAATAGAATGACATTATGGTCATTAACTCATGGAATTGTTGCGGTTTTAACAATTTCAGGAATTGGTTTTCAAAAAAACTGGGAGTTGAATTACCAGCAATTATTATCTTGCAGGAAACTATGGCAACTAATGATATGTATTTGGAGGGATACGTAACATTCTGTTCGCATGCGATAAAGGGGAACCAAGGCCGTCCATCTGGTGGACTCGCGATCTTGGTGAGTCATAAATATCGATTGAAACTGCGACAAATTTATTCTTCCTCGGACATTTTAGCGGTTGAAGTGATTGTACCTTCTAGAGACCCAATTCAAATATTAATAGTCGCGTTGTATTGGAACCCTGCGTCATCATCTTTGGATGAAATTATTGAAAAAGTCAACCATGTTCTGCTACTAGTGGCAACAGACGACGCTCCACACGCACAGATCATTCTGGGTGAGGACTTTAATTCAAATCTCAACGAAACAATGATCAAATCTGATATAGTTTCACCTTATGAAATACTGGCTCTTGAAAGAGGGATAAATTGGCGTAAATATTTATCTGAATGGGAGCTGCAGGTCTTTCCCTTTGAACAAAAAACTGAAGCATTTACCTGGGCACGTGGCACAAAACGTACCGCTATAGACTACATAGTAATCTCAAATTCCTTGGCTGAATTGCCCTTAAGATGTAAAATCATTGAAACATATCTAAGTGATCATTGTATCTTGGAGTGCGTGTTAGTAATTAGCACCCTAAAGTATGAAACCATCCCAGCATTGGTATTATTGGAGACTGATCGAAAGGCACTCTCTATCAGGTGGAATGCTAACTTATATAGGAAGCTAAATTTGATTTGACCAATGTGGAATTATTGTCTAAGGATGAACTGGTGATTTGGGAAAGGAAAAATGTCAGTATGATATGTAGTCATCTTAATACTTTAGCAAAAAATTGCTTAGTAGCTAGTAAATATGAGCACACTAAGAAATCTAATGTTGTAATTGCTTTAAGGAAAACACAAAAGAATAGCGAACTTCGCAAATTACTGAAAGAATCTGTTAATTCTTTAGGTTATGCAAGTAAGAAAAAGAAAATCCTTGCTAATTATAGAAATGATGTTAAATACATTAAAATTCATAATTCCATCGTAACTAATCAAAGGATGATCCAGAACCTTGTGGACAAGAATTCGAGGGAAATTTGGGCGACACTGAAGATTCCCTTACTGCAAGGCAAATTAGAACTGTGTTCCGCAGTAAGTGGAGAAGATTGGTGCAAGTTTTATGAAGCAAAATATGCACTACCTATGAAATTCGATGGCTTAACATCTCCCGATTTGGCTGGTAACCTCCCTTCTACTTGTCCCTGGGGTTTGAGCAACATCATTGACATAATTGCAAAGTTAAAGTATTCTAAAGCTGCTGGGCCTGATGGTATACCTCCATGTGTTATCAAGGATGACCCTAACTTATGGGCAAAAATAATTCTAAAGAGGCTGGATTGTGTATTTAAACTAAAGAAAATCCCTGAGTCTTGGGTTTCTGCAATCGTTATTCCATTACATAAAAAAGGGCCTTTGAATGACCCCGCTAATTTTAGACCAATAGCACTTATTGGCACTTTTGCAAAAATTTTCTCAGCATTAATTTTGAAGGAGCTAAATGAGTTTATCTTGAAACATGAAATTCTTTCAAGGTTTCAGACTGGTTTTCGTAAAGGTATGGGTACACAACTAAATGCAACGATGTTAGCTCACATATTGAAAATCTCTAGAGTGAAGGATCATGGTCCAGTATATATGGCGTTTGTAGATGTATCAGGAGCCTTTGACTCTGTTATTAGACAATTGTTGTGGAAAAGGATGCAGGATATGCAAATTCCGCTGCACCTGATAGCAATGATCATCATGCTTCACACTAACACATGCTATAGGATTAAGCTGGATAAAGAAGGATCCTTGACTCCATCAATCAGTACATATATAGGGGTGAAGCAGGGTTGTAACCTTGCAGCAACCCTCTTTAACCTATATCTGTCGGAAATAGAATCAATATGGTTGACGAGTAACTCATTTGCGCTTAAAATAGGGGACCTTTGCCTGGATTGGTTAGCATTTGCTGATGACTTGGTAATGTTTGACGCTACCCCCTTTGGGCTACAACATAAAATAGCCTGTCTTGTCGATTTCTGTGAAAAGCGCAATTTACAATTAAACCCGAATAAATCTCACATCCTGGTATTTTCAAACAAAAAAAAACTGGTAAGATATCAGTGGAACATAAATGGCCATCTGATTCCACGTTCCTTAGGTATGATTTATCTGGGATATAACTTGAATAACTCAGATTCATGTGATAAATGGAATAGAGAAATTTCTATTAAAGCAATGCCCTTGATTGCACAAATGAAACTAATCTACCTAAGAATTTGCAAGTTCTCCATAATTCCATTATTAGAATTTTACAAGCTTAAAGTTGAAGCCATTATTCTATATGGTTTAGATTTGTGTTATGTTAAAATCGGTCCAACATTAAACAAAATACAAGAGCAAATTTGGAAGAAGGTTTTACAGTTGCCTATGTCCCTTCCGAACTCTATCATTATTCATGAATTAGGTCTATCCTCATTGGCTACCAAACACCTATGGAGAAAGCTTGCGTCCTATGCTAAAATTCTGGAGCCCTTACCAAATTCACTGTATGAAGATCTTCTATACATGTTAAAAATGGGTAAGCCTGTGTCAGTGGTGATTGAAGGTAAAAGATGCGACAAAGAGCTTGAAAAAATTGGAATGGTAAGGGATGACCTTATAAATCGTCCTCAGATTGTAAAGTCTAAGCTCATGCAATTTGATTGGGCAATTAATTCAGATAAAATTGGAGAATATTTTTTATATAAGGAGTATGCAAAATATCGGCACAAACAATCATGTTTACCAATATATCTGAAATTGTGTCCTAGCCATAAGATGCGCACTATGTATATGAGATTTAAATTTAATCTAATTCCAACACTAGAGCGTACTAAGAATTGGCTGAATTGTTCTGACATGGTAAATAGGGGTTGTAGATTTTGCGACAATTCGCAAAAAGAAACGCTAAAGCATCTTGTCTTGCAGTGTTTATACTTTGAAAAAATACGTCAAAATAGTCTGTTAAAATATCAAAGCTTAACAACTGAATACCAAAGTGAAATGTTGTGGTCCCAATGTATGTGGGGCTATCGTATGCCAATGATTATTGACTTAACACAGTTGTTGTTTATCATCGAGAAAAGTATATTGTCCAAAAACACAGGCGAAACTGGTGTAGGGTATAAGTCAAGTGATTTTCCAGCTAAATTATGATTAGGACACATTATAGATGTCTAAGTATTACAAAAGGAGAAGTGCGCAAAGATGTAAATGATTGTGTACATCTCAGGCATCTAACATGAGTTAAGAGTTGGTGTTATAGTGTTAATGCAATGATATTTTATGTGCTTTCTTTGATAATATGTGCTGCTATGTTATGTCCATTTTAAATATCAAAGTCATGACAATGTATTAGAGTTTTAATAATCTGTAACTATTAGGTATAATGCATTGGAATGTATTCTTAAATTGATTATTTTAAGTTTTGTAATCAATTCATTAATTTTAAAGAAAATGTTGTAAAGATATTTGTATCGGAAAACAACAAATATAAAAAATAAAAAAAAAAAAAAAAGATATGAGCTAGGGTTGTTATCTCTATATAGTGCATACACATTACAGTTGTGCTCTTTGTACAGAAAGTGCCTACTCAATACTAAATCTGACTTCCTGTTGTACATACTATCTACCTAGCTAATGTCCTCTAGCCACAAATGCATAGAAACATGGAAATGAGAAGCTACAAACATATTGGTAGCAGTTGGCATTACCACTGAGCTCTTGTTGGATAATCCTACATGTGCCAAAGAAAAATTCTGGCAACAGGATGGGATTAATACGAGGAAAGTCCGTGTAACTCATACAGATTTCAAGAACAATCCATTTGGCCACAAAAAGTTTTGTGTCATGGAGTCTCACTTAGTGAGATTCCCCTCCCCACTCTTCAGAAATGCCTTTTTACAATTCAGGCTTAATCTGTGGCGCACAAAAGAGAAACTAGCAAGATGGAAAATCATTGCGGAATGTGATAATGTATGCAGATTCTGTAGTGAAACAAAGCAGTCAGAGTCTCTAAAACACATAATAACAGAGTGTCCCAAGCTCTCACAGAAGCAGATCTTTTACTTAAAAAAAAAAACATTTCAAAGACTATAACATTTTTAATTCAGAGGTACTTTGGCAACAAGTTTTTTGTACTAAACGAGTAAATGTGAGAATTGCTATCATCACATTTCTATTTTCATTGGATTTAGGTTAACACGAACCATGAAGTATCTTGTTATACCAATTAACTCCATTTTCAGTTAAGAGAAAATTGAATTGAGTGGAATTCATTTTTGATTTGTAACTATAACTTTCTATGACCTGTAATTCTCCTATTAACTTTTTCTCTCCTTTGTGGTATAACACGTCAATGTAAAAATATGTTGTTTTATGTCACATTAATGTATATGTTCTCATTTCTTTCTTTATTCAAAATTACAAATTGAAAGGTTGATGTTTATTATATTCAGCCATGTCAAAAAAACTAAAAAATAACAAAGTTGTTAGTAACACATTCAAGTCAATTGATATGAACTTTGCTCCATGAATTTAGGAAAGGAAAATCTCTTCAGTCAAAAGTTACAGAGAAATTAAAGTGACCACAGTTATTGAATATTTTTTCACACCTCCCAGTTGTTCAAGGAGGTCAAACAGGTATTTTCTCATCCTCTGCAGGTTCTCAACTAAGTTGAAGAACAAAGCCTGTGTTTTTTATTTTAGCCACTTTTCCTTTCACTCGCAGGTGTTGAGGCTTCTGCTGTTTCTGATCAGTAGTTGACTAAACACTTGGGAAGGTCTGTGGTGCTCAGCAGCTCCTGCGTGTTAAACCGTAATCATCCAGTGCCTCCTTATTATGAATATTGGCCTAAGACCATTTGCGTTATGCAGAAAACCACGTTCGCAAAGTTACGATTTTGGGTTTAACTTCGCCGCCATTTTAAGGCTCATCCGCCATTTTGATTTAGACTGATGTTCCATGTTCTAAAATGGTGGACTGTGTTTTTGACTTGCAGTCGAGCCGAAAAACCTTTGAGTTTCGTTAATGTTTAGGTTGACCGAGCGCCGACTGTTTAACTTATGCAAAGAAACCTTGTGCTTCAAACAAACTGTAATTTAAGTGTTGTCTATACTCACAAGCCTCATCTTTGTATAAACACCGAATAAAATGGAGGGTAAACTTCGATCGTATGCTTTAGCTGAACTGCATTGTAGCGACTCTTGGAATACGACTTACCGTGGATCCGAAAACCAACGACACCATTGTATTTTCATGGATATGTAAACTTGTTTAATCCTTGGTATAATAATGTAACATCTGTCATGTGAACTAGGCACGAACTTTAGCCCAAAAATTATTAACTTGGAGAGAGGCTGGACAATATTGCTAAAATGGTATAAATATGTCTGTGTTTAGATGTCCAGCACTCCCACTCCTCACTGTGTCTGCTGGTACACACTGCGAGGTGTTGGGAGCCAGATAGCTATCTGTTTTGCTTTGTAAACTGTACAGTAATAAAAGATACTTGTATCTTTTCAGCCCATGATTGGTGTATTTCATTTGTGGTACTAAGCCTCGATATTTCTTTGGTCTTTCAGATGGCGCCCGAATAGAGACCCTCAAGATTGATGCCATCTCGTTGAAGAGAAGACGCGGCCATCGGACCCGGATCGGATGGTGAGAAAAAAAGGGGGCCCCTTTGTATGAGACGCGACACCTCGACAGTACTGCACGATCCGATCCCTGGACGGTGAGCACACAGTTCGAGAAGGCATCTTGCCGAGGGTCCACATATCGAGGCGGGCAGTTTTGCCGAAATCACCAACCATGAGTGTCCTTTGTAATTCGATCGGACCTCCTTAGTCCTTTGTAATCAGGTGAGTCTGCCCCGATTCGTAAGTATCCTGATATTTGGTTGCAGTTTTGTCCCCATGAGCACAAACAATGCCAGGTAACACCATTGATCTGACATGCCTGGGAAATTGTCTGCCTGTTTCAGGGGTTTATTCCACAGAGACAGACAATCTTTGAAATTTGGCCGACCGGCGCCACAGGAGGGTTCGCCGGCATGTACTACATACTGTAAGTACGGCATTGGTAGTATAGTATTCAACGATATTTGGCACAGACAGACTAGACATGCTTCCGAATTTCAGTGGCCAGTTCATGGTAGTTTTGAGATTGCCCGTATAGAGTATTTAGAGTCTATATTGTTGAAGAAAAAAGTTAGGTCTGCAGCATTTGATGTAATTCAGAATTGGAAAAAAGAAGCTATGCAGCAACTTAAGAGTAAAGAGAAGCATACACGTCGCCATATGTCTAATTCAGAAAAGGCATTATTGTATGATCAGCAGAAACAGTCAGAGTCTGTTAGAAACATGGATGGGGCTTTCCAACTTGGTGTACAGAAAATATATCCGTCTATCAGGCTAATTCATAGAATCCAGCGCACAAGTAGCGCACGCGGCTGGCGCACAGCGTGCGCCTGCGATAGTCTGCGCCAGGCACGTGCGCTAAAACAGATTTCCGCGCACAGCGTATTCATGGATTTCAAGCTCCCAAAACAGCCGTGGCGCAGAGAATCGCAGCGAGCCTGCAGCAGCGCCAGTAACGCCCCCAAGAACGCCCTCGCGCACGGAAAAGCCATCAAAAGCGCTAAATCATCGCTAAGGGCTGCGCTAACCCCGGACCACTTCACAGGGCAGGCAAACAAGGAAAGCAAAGCGGGCAATCTCCAAATCAGGAGTACGCGGGAAGTACTACACGCGACTAGGCAGGGAACGTGAATCACAGGGGTACGCGGGAATCATCACACGCGAACAGCCAGGGTGCGTGTATTACAGGGGTAGCGGGAAGTCCAACACGCGATGGGCCAGGGAACGTGTATTACAGGGGGACGCGTGAAGTAGAACACGCGATAGGCCAGGGAACGTGCATCACAGGGGTACGCGGGAATCATCACACGCGAACAGCCAGGATGCGTGTATTACAGGGGTAGCGGGAAGTTCAACACGCGAAGGGCCAGGGAACGTGTATTACAGGGGGACGCGTGAAGTAGAACAAGCGATAGGCCAGGGAACGTGCATCACAGGGGTACGCGGGAATCATCACACGCGAACAGCCAGGGTGCGTGTATTACAGGGGTAGCGGGAAGTTCAACACGCGATGGGCCAGGGAACGTGTATTACAGGGGGACGCGTGAAGTAGAACACGCGATAGGCCAGGGAACGTGTATTACAGGGGTACGCGGGAATCATCACACGCGAACAGGCAGGGTGCGTGTATTACAGGGGTAGCGGGAAGTCCAACACGCGATTGGCCAGGGTACGTGTATCACAGGGGTGCGTGGGAATTATCACATGCGAATAGGCTGGGTGGGCCCCCACAGGTGTACCCTGTACACCCTCCCCGGCCCCTGCAGGCAGCCCACAAAACAGTGGACTACCCTGCACACCTGATCATGTCCCCCTGCACCCCCATCCACCCGGGGCACCCTCCACCAGGCCCCCACCCATGTCTCCCACCACCCCCACCCCCCAGCAGTGCAGGGGCACCTGCCATCAGGCCCCCATCCATGTCTCCCACCACCCCAACCCCCATCCACCAGGGGCACCCTCCACCAGGCCCCCACCCATGTCTCCCACCACCCCCACCCACCAGCACTGTGGGGCACGTGGCCAGCAGGCAGTCAGGCAGCAGCCGATGGCAGGTGGGAGCGTGCTCAGGGTTCTTGGGGACTTAAATTCGGCCTCCTGGCCAGGAGCGTGGTCTTTCGTGTTAGAACGCGTGGACAGCCTGATAGGGAGTGATTTTGCACCAGAAAACCCCACACTCATCGCGCGAAAACCCGCATCGCGCGAAAACCCGTCACCAGCATATGTGCGTCAATAGTTACCTGCACGTGCAGTGTCAAAGCGTGTGATTGGTGAAAAGTGAGCGACACGCAGGAGTGTCGAAGCGCGTGATTGGTGAAAAAGGATCCACATGCAGGAGTGACAAAGCGTGTGATTGGTGAAAAGTGAGCTACACGCAGGAGTGTCGAAGCGCGTGATTGGTGAAAAAGGATCCACATGCAGGAGTGACAAAGCGTGTGATTGGTGAAAAGATACCTACACGCAGGAGTGCCAAAGCGTGTGATTGGTGAAAATGGGCCAAGCACGTACACGCCGTAAGTGACGATGTACGTGTGGGCCTGTATAAAAGGTAGTGTTGAACACAATTTCCTTGTACGTGCTTTTCGTGGCGAGCGAGTGGGTGAATTCGGTACTTCTTGTCGTTTCACACGCGATTTACTTCACGGCGTTTCCAGTTCGTACTCCCTGTTACCTCTGACAGCTCTTTTCTCTTTTTCCTCTTGTACTGGTTTTCCTGGGCCTGTTCCCTCAAACAGTGTCCCCTTCTACAGTTGTCCTGTCTCCTCAGACAGCGTACACCTCTTCTTTTGGCGGGGGTGTAGCCAACCAAAAGTGCTATTTTTTCACGCTCTTTTACCTGGCAGACGGTGAGTCACGCATGTATCTAACATCTGTGCTTGCCCCGTGTGTAGCCTACCCCTTCAGAGGTCAATCTAGGCCGCGTGTGACACGCATACGTTCATTGTGTTACTGGATGCCACAGCGTAGTGCAGGGTTTTCCATCAGCACACGTGGTCTAGGAGGGGTATTGTGCACGTTCCTTAACTTTTTTGGGGTGCCTGTGCGTTGCGTGACCCGTCATCTTTCCCCAGGGGTGTCATATAGCCTTGCCACTGCACTAGGGTACGAATACCATCTGGTACCCAACCCCTTTGACACCCAATTGCCCAGGACAATTGTGCACACCCACTCCCATACGCACAATACCATCAGTGCCATGGTTGGGAGGCGTGCAAGCCGTAAGGGTGGCAAAGGTGGCCGAGCCACACGTGGTGGCCGTGGAGGATCCAACAGGGGACGTGGTTGTGACTTGCAGGGCGCCCCTGTTCCCCCCAGTCTGGAGGAACAGTCAGGGACACCCATGCCCCCCCCCCCCCCCCCCCAGTTGAGAGTCATGTGGCTGATACCAACCCTGATCAGCCCATGTCGGACCAGGCCATTGTGGCACCAGACCTGTCCGAGGGTGATTCCATCGCTGACATCCAGGTCAGCAGGTCCACTGTACGTGCACCGGTGCACATTGGTGTCATCAGGGCACGCGCATCTATGCCAGATAGGTCATCTGCTGGCCCCCGTAGCCAGGGTGTGGCTCCATCCACCCCACCTCTCATACACCCTGCCAAGACTGTGTCGGTCCTAGTTCATGCACCTCAGATCAGGCCTGACCCCATCCCACTACCCCCAATGCCTGCACCTACTCCCATGCTGAGTGGGCAATCACACACACCCAGTACAGAGTCCACCACGGCTCCTGCCCCTAGTGTCCACAGCGGCGTAGGACACTCTGGATCCCCACCCCCTTCCAAGCGCAAGAGGAAGAGTGCACGTCCGGCACAGGCTGATGCCCCAGACACGGCTGCACAGTCCGGCCCATCAAGGAAGCCAAGCTTCACAGACGCCGAACTTAATGCACTTGTTCAGTATGTGTCAGATCATGATAGGGAAATGGTCATCGTTGCAGGGTCCAAGACCACACATGCCAGACGCCAGGCACACTGGCAGACCATTGCTGACAGAATAAGTGCCCTTGGAGTAGTGAGGCGCACAGCTAGTGATTGCCAGAAGCGCTGGAATGACCTTAAGCGCAGGGCAAAGGATAAGCTGGCCTCAAGTCATGCCGCAACCTTGGTGACTGGAGGTGGGTCCCCAGCACAGGAAATAGAACTCACACCACACGAGTCCGTAGCTGGATCCTACGTCACCGAGGGACAACTCCAAGGTGTGGGAGACCTCCCTGATTACGAGGCATCATCCGGTGAGTGCACATGCATGTGTGTATCATCCATGTGCATGGTGTGTGTGTGAAGCATTCATGTTGGGTGCCTGTCAAGGGGGTGTGTGGCAGAGTTGACAGTGGCACCCATGTGCCTCATCCAGTATGTACAGTGCAACACCATCTGGCCACAGCACTATCCCTACTGGCAACAGTGCACATATGGGCCAACACCATGGAAGTTGCCCTTGATTAGTAATTTTGTCACTACATTGTTGCTCATACTCCCCTGTCTATTCATCTGATGTCTTACATACCATTCCTCTCCTTTCCCCCAGCCATTAAAGTTTCATCTTCACATGCCTGACATGCAATGATACCACATGCTAATGCGTCCTCTGTATATAAATGCCTACCAACATGCAGTCATAATGTGGATGTAGCCTTGACATCCACCTCCTTCCTGGGTCCTTTGGTACCGTCTGGTTTCGAGCCCCATTCCCTCACACTCCATGCTGCTCTTCATGGTCTATCTTCCATGACTTCTACAGTTCAGACCATCGTGCCCTACGCACGACACCTGCTTGCCAAAAGTCAAATGAGGGCAGCCTGCCCTCCAATGCGACCCACCCTATTGCTGACCAGTGCATCTGAGCCTACTCTAAGCTAACTCTCACTGACATCTGCTCATACATGCCTTTGCCTGTCCCATAGACCCTTCACATGGTCCCTGTCCTCTCTCCTTGCTCCTCTTCCACCATCATAGGTGGGACCCGTTGGGGTGTACTCCTGGCCTCCTTCCAATCCTCAGATACCACTAATGATGTGCATGGTAATGGGAGCGTCTCAGTCCAAGGCCCTTAGGCCAACCTCAATCTCCTTGAGAAATGCTACCCACATCTCATCAACTTCCTTACCTCTCCTGCTGTCCCCCCTCCTCTCTCCTCATCAATCCTGCACTGCCTCCCTGCACCCTCCCATGAACCTTCTCCGCCTCCCACTCCAACTCCTACACATGCGGCACCTCTGATCTCTAGCACTCCCCGTAAGTCCTACAAGGCTGTCAACCTCCTCCACAATCACACTCCTTTCACTGCGGCTGCATCAGGCATTCCTCCGATAACTGTCACTTACATGAGGTTATGCACCTTGACATCCTTGGTCTCATGGAAACATGTCTGACGGCCAGCTCTGTCTGCATCCTTGACCCTCTCCTTGGCCCGCCACTACTGTGCAGGGGGGGTGTGCCCTTGGCTTCCCTGAGGGTATTCCTGCCACTGTCACACCTACTTAGACCTACTCCACTCTGGAATGGCTTGTGTGAGGTTTCTGTCCACCACACCTTGACATTCCAAACAGTGCGTACTGTGTCTGGGAAAACTGGTCAAATGTACTACTTCCTTTCTGAGTGTCCTCACCTCTCCTCCTCACTCATGTCCCCAGACACAGAATTCCTCATCCTTGGTGCGGTACGCATCCACCTGCATGCCTGTTGACGCCCCCACGTGACCTTTCTGTGACCTCAGCAACTCCCTCTCACCCTCTAGACTCCCGTCTGTCCCTACTCATTCTGCAGGGCACACTCTTGATGCTCTGATCTCATCTGACTTTCCCCTCTCCGTCCATCTCTGCACTCCTCTCTCCTGGAGTGATCACATTCTCCTCTCCTCCCAGCTCACCCTCAACACCCCACAGGCAAAGCCACCCTCACCACTGTCACACACCTTCTTGGTATTCCGACCCATGAAGTGTGTGTCAGTCGAGGCTCATGCTGCCAAAATGTCCCCCCCATCCAGCTCCCCCTTAGGCTCACTCCCATCCTGACAGGGCCCACTCCATGCTCCACTCCATGTCAGGTACACTGGATGTCTTAGCCACGGTCATGACCACCTGTCTGAAGCCCCATGCCAATGCAGAGTCCTGGCATGACTCGGATCTTGGGAACCCAAACCACAGGTGCCGGGTGGCAGAGAGGGAATGTCCTGCATCATGGCCATCCTCTGGCAAACTGGCCTGCCACATGCTCCAAAGGCAATAGCGCCTCACCCTTCTCACCAAGATGAGATCCCCAATCCAAGGGCACATATCTGCGGCATGTGACAACTCTGCAGGACACATAGAAATCTGAAAGGACCTTGCCGAGCCAGAGGCAGTGTGTACCTCCCCTGTCCCCTCCGAGCCCACAGCACAGCATGATTGTCTCTGTACCCCTATAGGCCACCCCCCCAGCACTTGTCTGCGCCTAACACCATCTGCCCTTGACGTCAAGTCCTACTTACCTTGTACAGCACTTCCAGCCGCCACTCCCCCTTGCACTTCATTGTGCCACCCACCCCTGCACTTGCGTGACATGAATGACACCAGCACCAGTAGTATTGTTGACTGGCATCCCCTTCTGCCCCACCACCCCTCAGTGCTCCGCTGCACCTACAAACATTACTTGACCGGTGCTTCACGAATGCAAAATTATTCCGTTACAGGTGTTGGGGAGGTGGAATCACAATGTTTACTGCATTATGTTGATCTAGACAAGGCACTGTGCATCGTTGCCAATTTGGACTAGCAGATCCATGTACAACATGTATACTAATTGATGTGACGATGCAATGTCAGGACCAGAGTGGTAGAAATCCAAAAAAGTAGCCCTCCTCTCCCTCTTCACTTGGTGGCTATGTCACATGCCATGTGTGTGATGGCATGTGCCTTTGACATGGCAATCACCGCCCAATGTGTGATGGCAGTGCTAGGCATCAAGGTGAGCAGGCGTTGCTCTCCAATCAGTACATAGTATGCCCTGAGCCTCCCCTACAGACCCAGTGATGGTGAATGCATAGGAGGACTCCCAGTCATGTAGGACATGTGTCGTAGGACTACTGCCTATGTTGTTCATCAGCCCTTGTTGCATGCCATGGTGCTAATGCCTGTTTCCATTTTTCTCTTTCATGTCTTTGCAGGGGACGAAGCACTTGTTGATGCTGGGGATGTGGTGGTGGAGCCGTCCCAGGAGGGCAACCCGGGCCGACCTACCACAAGTGAGGGACGTGGTGTGTTTGTGGGTGAAAACCCACAAGTGCTGCAGGCCGTGCTGTCGAGGGGTGTCTCTGGGGGTTCCTCCCCCGAGCAGTATTCAGGTGTAGACTCGGAGGATGACACCTATGTGCAGTCGCAGGTGAGTGTTCTTGGGAGAGAATCTCCTCTGTCCGACCCACCTGCAGCCAGGCCATTGGCCTCAATGGGGATGTCAGTGTCGGCAGATCAGCCTCCGGTGGTTACGGATGCAGGGCCACACCACCCAATCTCTGATCCTGTTCCTGGGGCTGCAGATCAGAGAGGGAATGCAGTCCTGCAGCCTGAGGCCTTGCCGGCACAGCAAGGCGCAGTCCGCCTTGCCCCAGGCAGGTGTGGTGCCCGTCAACGTGGTGGCCGTATGCCACCTGGCAATACCGTATGGGAGCAATCCATCTACGGTATGGCCACCCAACAGGCAGCATCATCCGAGATGATTGCACAGGCCATGGATAGGGTGGCCACTTCCATTGTCCCCCCAGAAAGGCTGATGGAGCGACTGGAGCAGGCTACAGAGTCCATCTGCCAGGCACACAGGGAGGATATGTTGGCGTCCAACATGGACAGGCGGGCGGCACTGGCGACTCTGGGGGAATCACTTTCCATGGAGTCCCAGCGCCACAGGGAAGCCCTGAGGGAAGAACTCCGTCACCTCAGGTCGACCCTGTTAGAGCTTGAGGCTTCATCCCATAGAAGGACAGAGGAGCAGCTGGAGCGTCTGACACGGACGCTCTCGGCCGAGATGCAGGCAACTCGTGCGGAGGTCAGGTCATCCCGGGAGTTACTGCATGGGGACCTCCGCATGATTATAACCCAGAACCAGAACTACCAGACCCGCCTGCTTGCAGCCATGGAGGAGCAAACTCGTGCTTTGCGTGGGCTGCCTCCCATTGTCACACCATCTTCTGAGGCAGCTCCCCCACCTCCAGAGTCAGCTGCAGGGTCTGGCCAGAGCCATAGCGACTCATCTCCCACAACAGAGTAGCCGTGTGGGCCACGAGCCTATGGGGTGTTTTCCTTTCCCATGATCCACACAGGTGGATTGTGGCGTGCATCCTGTCCTCGGACCTCATAGGTGGCCCCCCCCCCCCCCCGCCGGCCCTTTCATGGCCATTTTTTCTCTTTTTCATTTTTATTTTGCAAGAGTGTTGCCTTGTGTGGGTACCTGGGCATACACTGTATTGTGGCTGGGCACATGCAGGCTTGTCCTGAGTTTGGTTTCGATGCTTGGGTAGCAGACATCCACACCCCTCCTGCTTCCCTTTCCATGGGCTTGCAAAGGGTGTGCCCAAGTGACAGCAAATTACACGGTGACATTGGACTCCCATGAGCTGTTGGCCAGTCCATAGTCAATACTGTGTAGACATTCATAGTGTTCATTGTTGTTGCACCTAACTATGCATGATGGTATGATATGTGCCTCTACTTACATATGTTGCTCATGTTTTGCAGGTATTTCACACAGATCTTCACAAGGGCATACTCTCTGGAGTCACACTACATGTCGGTAGATGTGCACTGACACTTTTGCATGGCGCCATCACTGTACATCTGGACGGTGAGGACATACCAGCTGAATCAGGTAATGAGACTACCATTGATTACATGCAATGTGTCTTGTTTGGGTGGGCTTCAGGGTGGGTTGGTGTGTAATTTGATAGAAATTACTCTTACACAGGTGTGTAGTAGTGGCTCCAGGGCGGTTAGCTGCTCAAGTGCGGCTATGTTCCATTTGGGGCACTGCTATTTGTGACACTGGTGTCATGTTGTGATGGCCAGTTTGTTTGCTGTCACATACCATGACATGGTGTCCTCAGTGGCGGGACTGTGAAGGGAGTGGGTGACATGGCAATGTTGTCATGTAGTGAATCGCCTGTGGGAATGCATTTTAGATTGATGGAGTTGTGTCTTTGCGTTGTGATGCATAGCTGGTGTATGTGTAGCTAGGGGTGCACACATATTGACACTTCCATGTTAACAATCTCAGGCTGATGTGTATCTGACAGTTCATTGTCAAGTACTTTTCAGACATTGTCAGGTAGAGTCATCATTGATTGTCAGATGGTATGTGCCAGAGCAGTGTGCACTAGCCAGCACTGTGATTCCTAGGTGAAGAAGTTGGCCACCAGTTGCGTACGGGCTGCCTCCCCCCGTGCCCTTTCCCCTCCCATGCGCAGCGGGCGTGCATGTGGTTGTGGATGTGGGGGCACCACCATGTCCACGGGCAGGCCCCGGCGTGTTGCAACGTTGTGCAGGACACATGCTGCCACTATGATCCTGCACACTATTCGGGGAGCATATAACAGCTGCCCGCCAGAACGGTCAAGGGAGCGAAAGCGTGACTTGAGCACTCCGAATGTGCGCTCCACTATGCCCCGTGTAGCAATGTGGGCTGTGTTGTACCTTACCTTGGGTGGCGTGGTGGGGTTCCGGATTGGGGTCATCATGTGGGGGCTGATAGGGTAGGCACTGTCCCCTGCGGAGGTGGTGATGGGTATCATTAGTGGTGTTGTGTCATGACCCAGTATCTGACATGCATGCATGTGGAGTGGCATTCATGCTCACCAAGCAGCCATGTATCTCCATGCTGGCCAGCCTCTAGGTCCCGGCATAGGGTAGACATTCTGTAGATGAAGCTGTCGTGGGTGGACCCTGGATAGTTGGCATATACTGATGTGATGATTCCCTTGGCATTGCATACAACTTGGACGTTGATGGAATGCCAGTGCTTGCGGTTTCTATAGATGTGCTCTGTTGCCCTGGGTGGACGTAGAGCCACATGTGTGCAGTCAATTGCACCAAGCACTTTGGGGAATTGAGCCACACCATAGAATTCCTGGATGCACGTCCGCCTTTCTGCATGAGTCCTGGGGAGATATATGTGCCTGCGGACTGAAGGCCGTGCAGTGATGATGTTCAAGACCTGGTGTAGGCAGCGTGACTGCGTGGCCTGTGACACACCACCCACTATGGCACTTGTCCGCTGAAAGGATCCAGTGGCCAAGAAGTGCAGTACATTCAGGACCTTCTGCAGGGGGCTGAGTGCTTGGGAGCACAGGGTGGGTGATGTGAGGTCATCCTCCCACTCACTGACCAGGTCCAGTATGATGTGTGCTGGAAACCTGTACCTCCCATACACCTGGTCATCAGGCATCCCGAATAGGCTGGTTCTGGGTGTGAATATTCTGGCCCTGACTCTCCTCCTCATCCTCCTTTGGTAGCCCACTGCCACTGCTGCTAGGAACGGTATGTTCATCCTGGCATCTGGCTTGTTTATTGAAAAGTGCGCAAATTAATGCCTTGCGCGTGTAGTAGGCAGCGTGTGAGCCTCGCACCCCTGGAATCGGGTTCCCACTCCAATCGCGTGTGGAAATTCCCACGCTGCAGGCATACAGGTGCGCTGACGTACTTGGCTGTGTAAGTGGCCGCGCGCCCCTGAAATACACGTATATAGGCCAATGGCGTGTAAGCGCACTTTTGGGCAATTACACGCGATGAAATACACGTACATAGGCCAATGGCGTGTACGCGCACTTTTGGCCAATTACACGCGATGAAATACACGTACATAGGCCAATGGCGTGTACGCGCACTTTTGGCCAATTACACGCGATGAAATACACGTACATAGGCCAATGGCGTGTACGCGCACTTTTGGCCAATTACACGCGATGAAATACACGTACATAGGCCAATGGCGTGTACGCGCACTTTTGGCCAATTACACGCGATGAAATACACGTACATAGGCCAATGGCGTGTACGCGCACTTTTGGCCAATTACACGCGATGAAATACACGTACATAGGCCAATGGCGTGTACGCGCACTTTTGGCCAATTACACGCGATGACACTCTGACGTGCAGGATTTCCACGTGTGCTCGTCTTCACGTGCTGAGTGGGGAACGCCCGTGCGGATCACGTCAGACGCGCTTACGCGATGAGGGACTCTGGTCCAATAGAATCGCGTATGCGTGCTGACGCACTTACGCGCTAAGGGCCTTTCCTCGGATTTCACGCTGACGTGCAGGAATTTCACGTGCCAAATCACTCCGTATCAAGCTGGCCACCCGAAAACACACGGAACACCACGCTCCTGCCCCGAAGGCCGAGTTACTGCCCCCCAAGTGCCCTGAGCAGCCTCCCACGTGCTATCTGCTGCTGCCTGCCTGCCTGCCTGCTGCCACCGTGCCCTGCCATTTGGTGCCTGCACATCAGCCATCTGCAGGGGTCCAGTTGCTGTGTCCACCCCTGCTGGAACTGAAGACTCCCAACTGGGATTACATCGCTCCACAGCCCAGCCCCAGGACCCAGTTGCCCACCCACACCTGCCTCTGGGGTTGCCATGTCGGGCACTTCTACATCTGGCACCAGTGGCAACCCCAGGCCAGAGGGGCAGAGGGGCACCAGCTTCACTGCCACCGAAGTTGGTGTCCTGGTGGAGCATGTCCTGGGGCAGTATGATGCCCTCTTTGGATCGTCCCGCGCCAGCAAGGAAGGACGGGAGAGGATCTGGGCCGACTGTGTGGTTGCCATCAACGCGGAGGGGGTGGCAACCCGCAACGTCTTGAAGATCAAGAAGCGCTGGGAGGACTTGAGGTCCAGGACCCTTGTGAAGGCCCGGCGCCTCGTGGAGGGGGGCCGGGGCCACATGAGTTCCATCCAGAAGAGGGTCCTGGAACGCGTACGCCCAGCGCTCCACGCCCAGATCCTTGAGAGGGAGACCCGTCTGGAGTTGAGCGGTAAGTGTCCAAGCATCACTGTGTGAGACAGGGCATGTTGCGGTGTGCTGGTTCTATGATACTTGCCTGTATGTGTGCCATGTGCCATGTATGCATGTATGTGTGCTGGGACATCATGGTAATGCATGTGCGACCAGTGATGTGTGACCCACATGGTTGTTGCATGTGTAGAAATGCGGCATGGGGAGCACTATGCAGATTTGGGACATGAGAGCATGCCAGTCTCTGTACCTGGACATGGATGGGGGTGAGGATGGGTGCTGATGCCAGGTACATATATGGTAGCCATGTCTGTGTGCCTGACCTGCATGTCTGTGACTTGTGCATGCCATGGATGCATGACTCATGTGTGTGACAATGCACAGATTCAGTGACGCACCCACCTTACCCTTGTTTTGCCTGTGTTTGGTGTGATTGTGGCCAGATGGATGTGACTGAGGTGTAGTGTGTGCATGTGATATGCATGAGCCATGATGCATGTGAGTTACATTTCATTGAATGTTTCAAGAGTCAATTGGACATGCATGGAAATGTGCATGGCATGCAGCATGCCTGTTACTGTGTGTGTTTTGCCTGGACTGACCCATGTGTTGTGGAGGGACATGATGGAAGTGTACTTTGACAGGGGTGCTCATCTGCTATTGCTTCCTGTCTAGGGGACCATTGTACAGTAGCCTGATGCTTGTGTTCTTTGTCTCCCTCTACGCAGCGGCTAGTGAAGAAGAGGGCGGAGACGGCGCTGTGGAGCAAGGCGGCGGGGATGCCCCCACGGCTGCAGCGGAAGGGGTGGGTGAGCCCCCACAGGGGCCTGCTACGGCGGGAGACGGTGAGGAGCCATCCAGGTTGGTGGTTTGCACAGAGGAGGAGGAGGCCGACACTGGTGCACACATGGGCCCTGGTGGGAGCATCCCTGCTGGTGCAAGTGGTGCAGTCCAGGGCCAGGGGCAGGAGGCAGCACAGGTCACCGTGGAGGGGCCTGTGCATGTCGCTGTCCCTGACCCTGTGAGTGCACCACCATGCACCAGCAGGGATGCCCCGTCCCAGGCCCGTCCGCAGGTAGAGGGGATGTCCATGTCAACTGACTCCCCTCCACCTGCGGCCGTGGGAACCCCTGGCCGCGTGGAGCAGGTCCTGATTGGGGTCGCGATGCGCACGGCTGTGATTCGTGATGCCGTGCGTGCTTCCCGGGAGGAGCACGCACGTCATCACGAAGTGCACCGTGCCGACGTGGCCCAATTGGGATCGGCCATGTTCGGGGGGTTCCTGCATGTGTTGGCCAATCTGACGGCCCTCTCCTCCTCTGTGCAGGCTATCCACCAGTCGTTCTCCTTGCCGTCTTCCGGCCCAGATGCCACCATGGCCCCCTGTGGACCTGCCCCGACCAATGCAGCCAGCTCGGTGGGGATCCCATCCCTGCCACAGTTGGGAGTCGGAGGTCCAGCAGGGGTGGACGACACAGCAAGTGGACCCCAGCAGATGGAAGATGTGCCGGCATCATCGGGCAGGGCACGTGCACGACGGCGTCGGTGGTTACCATCAGCCTGGATGCCGTCGTGCTGGCAGAGGCAGTGGCGTCGCAGGCAGCAGCGGGCTCGACGTGGGAGGCATCATGGCTCAGGGCCATCAAGATCGGAGGGGCAGGCATCGGCCGGAGGGCAGGGCAACCCTGGCATGGCGGTGTGTTCCGTGTGGGAGGAGTTTGGCCAGCGGATAGGTGCGGAGCGGCAGCGGGCGGAAGAGGAGCGGCTCGCCATGGCCAGGGCGGAGATCTCCATGCATCAGGCATTGAGGCGGGCTGAGTGCCTCGAGGAGGCTCGCAGGGAATTTGGAGAGCACATGGGGTTGTCCCTGCGAGACCTCGGGGCCAGGACTGAGTCCCGCCTCCAGGACATTGACGTGGAGTTCGAGGATGCCCTGGCCAGCATCACCAAGTGAGCCGCAGGACTAGCCCGCTGCCTTTGTATATAGTTTTTTAGTTAGTTAGTGCTAGGTTTCCTTTATTTAATTTTTTTTTTTTGGACCGCTTGGACAATGGCCACTTCTTTGTACATATTTTTTTAAATAGTTAGTATTAGGTTTAATTTGTGGTGTTGGGCTCATGGACCCTTGAACAATCCTGTAAATATAGTTATTTTTTGTGGGATAAATTTTTTAACTTTCATATTGGTCACACCATGTCGTAATGGTTTATCTTTCATTTCATTCTACATGTGTTTACTTTGGACAAAATCTATTCATTTTTCTATCCTTTGTTTTTTGGTTTCTAATTTTTGTTCACGGACATGGACCTTTTATTTGCTTTACCAGATAGTTGTCAGAGTTTACTTTATTTTTATTTTTAATACATTTTGATATTATCTTACACTTGTGTCATTTTTTCTTTGGTTTCTTACATGCCATGATATGGGTTTTGACATTGACTTGCACCCATTGTGTATGTGTGTGTGGCGGACATGTGTTCTTTTGCTTACTTGCCTTTGGGGTTGTGTCATGTGATTGCATTCACTATGTGGGTGCATGCAATCCTTGCCTGGGTGTTTGTGCTGGGTATGCTGGTCATTACTGCCATTATTGTGTATCGTCAGGACCAGGGGCCAGGGGGACATGGGTGGGGGCCTGGTGGAGGGTGCCCCAGGTGGATGGGGGGTTGGGGGTGGTGGGAGACATGGGTTGGCCATGGGTGGGGGCCTGCTGGCAGGTTGCCCACAGTGCTGGGGGTGGGGGTGGTGGGAGACATGGGTTGGCCATGGGTGGGGGCCTGCTGGCTGGTTGCCCACAGTGCTGGGGGTGGGGGTGGTGGGAGACATGGGTTGGCCATGGGTGGGGGCCTGCTGGCAGGTTGCCCACAGTGCTGGGGGTGGGGGTGGTGGGAGACATGGGTTGGCCATGGGTGGGGGCCTGCTGGCTGGTTGCCCACAGTGCCTGGGGTGGGGGTGGTGGGAGACATGGGTTGGCCATGGGTGGGGGCCTGCTGGCAGGTTCCCCACAGTGCTGGGGGTGGGGGTGGTGGGAGACATGGGTTGGCCATGGGTGGGGGCCTGCTGGCAGGTTCCCCACAGTGCTGGGGGTGGGGGTGGTGGGAGACATGGGTTGGCCATGGGTGGGGGCCTGCTGGCAGGTTGCCCACAGTGCTGGGGGTGGGGGTGGTGGGAGACATGGGTTGGCCATGGGTGGGGGCCTGCTGGCAGGTTGCCCACAGTGCTGGGGGTGGGGGTGGTGGGAGACATGAGCAGGTGTGCAGGGTAGTTCCCTGTGGTGTGTGCTGCCTGCAGGGGCCGTGGAGGGTGTACAGGTAATGCCTGGGAGCTCACAGCCAAATCGCGTGTGCTACTTCCCGCGCACCCCTCAAATCCACGTTCCCTGCCATATCGCGTGTGGAACTTCCCGCGCGCCCCAGTAATCCACGTACCCGGCCATTTCGCGTGTGGAACTTCCCGCGCGCCCCTGATAACCACGTACCCGGCCATTTCGCGTGTGCAACTTCCCGCGCACCCCTCGAATCCACGTACCCGGCCATTTCGCGTGTGGAACTTCCCGCGCGCCCCTGATAACCACGTACCCGGCCATTTCGCGTGTGCAACTTCCCGCGCACCCCTCGAATCCACGTACCCGGCCATTTCGCGTGTGGGACTTCCCGCGCGCCCCTGAAAACCACGTACACGGCCATATCGCGTGTGCAACTTCCCGCGCACTCCTGCAATCCACGTACCCGGCCATATCGCGTGTGCAACTTCCCGCGCACTCCTGCAATCCACGTACCCGGCCATTTCGCGTGTGCAACTTCCCGCGCACCCCTCGAATCCACGTTCCCTGCCATATCGCGTGTGGGACTTCCCGCGCGCCCCTGAAAGCCACGTACCCGGCCATTTCGCGTGTGCAACTTCCCGCGCACCCCTCGAATCCACGTTCCCTGCCATATCGCGTGTGGGACTTCCCGCGCGCCCCTGAAAGCCACGTACCCGGCCATTTCGCGTGTGCAACTTCCCGCGCACCCCTCGAATCCACGTTCCCTGCCATATCGCGTGTGGGACTTCCCGCGCGCCCCTGAAAGCCACGTACCCGGCCATTTCGCGTGTGCAACTTCCCGCGCACCCCTCGAATCCACGTTCCCTGCCATATCGCGTGTGGGACTTCCCGCGCGCCCCTGAAAGCCACGTACCCGGCCATTTCGCGTGTGCAACTTCCCGCGCACCCCTCGAATCCACGTTCCCTGCCATATCGCGTGTGCAATTTCCCGCGCACTCCTGCAATCCACGTACCCGGCCATTTCGCGTGTGCAACTTCCCGCGCACCCCTCGAATCCACGTTCCCTGCCATATCGCGTGTGGAACTTCCCGCGCGCCCCAGAAATCCACGTACCCGGCCATGTCGCGTGTGGAACTTCCCGCGCGCCCCTGAAAACCACGTACCCGGCCATATCGCGTGTGGACCTTCCCGCGCGCCCCTGATAACCACGTACCCGGCCATTTCGCGTGTGCAACTTCCCGCGCACCCCTCGAATCCACGTACCCGGCCATTTCGCGTGTGGAACTTCCCGCGCGCCCCTGAAAACCACGTACCCGGCCATATCGCGTGTGCAACTTCCCGCGCACTCCTGCAATCCACGTACCCGGCCATTTCGCGTGTGCAACTTCCCGCGCACCCCTCGAATCCACGTTCCCTGCCATATCGCGTGTGGAACTTCCCGCGCACCCCTGCAATCCACGTACCCGCCCAGCCCATATCGCGTGTGGAACTTACCGCGCACCCCGGTATGCACGCACACGTTTATTTTTTCTCTCTGCGCGTGTCTGTGTTTGTGGGTACCCCTTTGTACGTCATTTGTCCAGGAGGGCAACAGTATTGTACATTGGTCATGTCTGTATATAGGTGCTATTTGTTGGCGCGCCTTTTAGCGCACATTTCTTGCAGGCGCAGACACGCTACCGCCTGCTTTCTTGTGGCGGTCGTGTTTGTGCCTGTTTGTGCCTGTGCGCTGCTTTGAGCGTGCGCTTTTTTGCCCTATTCTATTCCATGAATACGTGTTGTATGCGAGCGTGTGGGCGTTCCGCGCACTTGCCTCCTGAACTTTCCCCGTGCCGCCCACATTCTTCCCCATTCCGAGTGTTGTGCCCCATTTTATTCCCCATTCCGAGTGTCCCGCCCTGTGTTCCGCCTACTTTAGAGCTGTGCGCTGCGCTCGGAGTGATGGCGCAGTGGCCGTGGCGCACGACGTTGGTTGACCTGTGCGCCGGCCTGCGCCGCGCGCTTTTTCGGCGCACGTCCTCTGCTTTTCTTGCGCACGGACTTCCATGAATCGACGTGCGCTGGTTTCCCTGCGCTTTGCGCTGATTTTCGGCGCAGCGCACGTATTGGCCCCTCTGCGCCGGGATTTTCGGCGCACATTTATTCCATGAATCGGCCTGTAAAGATTTTCATGTCTCAGATGAACTAATTGATAAACTTTTAAATGAACGTAGGAATGCTGCCACTGTACCGCCTCCTTATGTACCTCTTCCTGCTGTTTTATGTCTTCCCGCTGTTGCACCTCCTCCCACAGCTGTCCCTGTTCTTCCCGTTGTTCCTCCACCGCCAGCTGTTGCTCCTCTTCCTATTGTTGCTTCTCCTTCTGTATATCTACCTTTACCGACTATTAATGTTCCTGTGATTCCGTCTTTGTTGCCAGCTGTAGTGTCTCCACTACCTGTTGTACAGGATTTGTCTGCTCTCTCTTTCCAAAGCGGTTCTGCTGCACTTGTAGCAAATGAAGGGGCGAGTGCTGAATCAAAAGTGATGACTTGTAGAACAGTTCCCAAAGATAAGAAGAGAGAATTGTATGCATGTGCTAAGGAATGTATAGAGAAAGGTGAAAAATCTGCTGTCTTAGCTACACTTCTTGATCTGGAAATTATTCCCGAACAGAATGTTTTTATTGAGGGGATGGGAATACACTTGGCCATAATGTGGAATAATTTAACGGACATGGATGTCCCACAAGAGTTAAGGGATTTGAATATCTTGGCTTGTTCAAGGCACACTGCAGAGAAAGTAAATGAGCATGTCGAGAGGGTTTTTGAGTTTAGGAGGGAGTTAGAACAGTTACAGAATGATGAAGTAGATGGTGATAGATTGGACGCTTTGTATGTGCAGAGACGGTTCCTTCCTCCTTGTAAATCAACGAGTGAAGAGACGCAAATTTGCACAAGGGGTGTGCTTAGATGGATTTCGGACGTGTCTATATCTCCCATAGAAGTATATGATACATTTAGTCAGTATACTCTAGAAATGCAGAAGAAAGTGTTACAGGTAATGGTAGAATACCTGCAGGATAAGTGTATGAAGAAAAAGATTTGTTGTCCTGCAGATTTGATGATTATTTATAAGAAAGCATTTGCGCCCGATAGTGCTTTGACTTCTTTAGCACTCGATCTAGCCCTATTGCTTAACAAACGTTCGGAGTTGCCTACTTCTCAGTTGCCTACGAGAGAGGTTGCTCCGACATTTGTTCCTTAAACTGAGATTCCAGCTAATTTTGCAACAGGCGCAGCAGCCACTACTATTGAAGCTCATTATGTTTCGCAATTTGTTCATGTCCCGTCTCCAGACAGGAAATGAACACTATTAGGCAGTCGATTCCAGATATTAGGGAAAATTCAACAGGGTTTTCTAAAGAAATAGAATCTGTCTTGCATTCGTTAGTTTTCACCCTGGGTGATATAGACTTGTTGTTCCCCGTGATCCTACCTGCTGATTTATGGAAACAGATTAGGACTGTAGATGATCAAGCAGGGCTGGGTGACACGTGGGTTAACTTGGTGCGGTTAGACGGAGAAAGGAAAGCTGGTGAGAGACCACTGCAGGTGATATTGACATTGCCAGAGAGAATAGTAACAAAATTAAAGACTCCGGTTCCAGAGAGAAGGATTGTTTGGGACAAACTCACTGCTTGTATCCAAGGGAAATCTGAAGGTGCTACTGAATTCTTTAATTGGTTCGAACAAGTATTTTCAGATTTTAGCAGACAGGATTTAAGCACTGAGTCCGGGAAAATGTTGTTTGTGGATACATTTGTGCACGGATTGCTGCCTGATATCCAATAACAAATCATGGCTTCCGAAAGTGCTTCGCAAGCTAAATCACAGTCCGAAGTATTGCATATGGTTCAGTATTACGAAATCAATAATGAAAAAGAAAGGATTGAAAAGAAAAAGGGAGACCTGAAAACTAAAGTATTGTTGCAACAGATAGTTAGAGGAACCAGAGGTGGGAGTACACAGTTTAGAGCCCAGTTTTCTCTACAAAGTAATACACATTTGGGTCCCGTACACATGAACCGATGTGCTTATTGCAGACAAGAGGGAATTTGGCGAGCCCAATGCCCGATGCTTCAGTAGAGATCGAATAACATATATGGTATCATGGGTAGAAGATCCAGAGGCCACCCTTGGGTAGGGGGTTTTCTCAAAATCCACAGTCATTCTTGGAAAATAATCAGCAACCTAGTTTAGATAGTAGAAATATTTTTGATAATCCTTCAACTGCATATCTTTCTGAGGATCTTGTCTTTGATGATATATTGTTTCGTTATGACAGCCCGAAGCAGGGGCTGGAACTGGTGCCTATTCCTGTCGATCAGAAAGGGCCCTAGTTGAGCTGAAAGTGGGGAATAGGAAGCATCTATTTTTGATCGATACAGGTGCACAGAAGTGTTCCATTGATCATTCACGGGTTCCAGATATTCCACTGTCAGGGCAGAGTAACATTTCTGTAGGGTTTTCTGGCACGCCAGTGGATAGTTCGGTTTCTCAGCCGCTACCGATTTCACTGGGGCCGTTCACAGATCACTGTCCATTTCTTCTAACAACAAATTGTGGTGAGAATTTGTTGGGTTGAATCTGTTGAAGGAATTAAATACGGTAATTCATTGTTCTTCGGATGAAGTACATTTGACAATTTCACCCCTGAATTTAGTAAAGTTCCAGCATGTTTATGGGCGGTTGACAACAATGATGTCAGCATTTTGCAAATTGAACCTGTTAAAATTGTTATGAAGTCAGGTGCTAAGTTGCCACGCATTCCACAATATAAGATTTCAGTTGATGGTGAGCAAGCTCTAAAAAGCATAGTTTCTGATTTTGTTCATCGTGGAGTGATTGAGGAAATTACAGGAATTTGAGCAATAGACCGATTTTACCGGTGTATAAGAAAGGGGATAATGCAATTATTTTCTGTTTTATTTTTGATTTGCGTGCTATCAATAAGATTGTTGCTCCACAATTTCCAATTGTGCCTGATGTAACCATGATATTAACGATGCTTCCAGCTTCTGCTACTCATTTCAGTGTGGTGGATCTTAAGAATGCCTTCTTTAGTATTCCGTACATGTGGATAGTAGATATTTGTTCGGTTCACCCTAGGGGCAACATCGTTTACATTCACTCGTGTGCCACAAGGGTACACTGAGAGACTGAGTATTTACAGTAGAGCTTTGAAATACCAGCTCGGTCCATTTGAGTTGTCTCCCACTTGTACATTGTTGCAGTATGCTTACGATCTTCTTTTAGCTGCAGACTCAGATGTTGCTTGCAAAGAGGGTACCGTGCTGTTGTTTATTCATCTAGCAGAGAATGGGCATAAGGCTTAATTGAAAATGTTTCAGTATTGTCGACAGGAGGTCGCCTATCTAGGCTATCTCCTGTCAAAGGAGGGAAGAAGACTGACACCTGAACGGATGAAAAGCATTTCTAGCATGTCTGTCCCAAATACACAGAAAGAGGGCAGAGCCTTGATAGGAATGGCTTCTTACTGTAGACAGTGGATCCCTAATGTTTCACTAGTGATAAAACCAATGTTGGCATTGACAAAGAAGGGCATTTCTTTGACATTACCATGGAATTTGGAACACAAGAAAGCTTTTGATCTGCTCAAGGCTGCACTGTGTTCAGCACCAGTTTTGGGCACGCCAAATTATGACAAGGCCTTTGTGTTATATGCGCATGAATGTGATGGATGTGCTTTGGCTGTGTTAATGCAGGAACATGGGGGGAAGAATAGACTGTGCGGTTATTTTTCCTCCAGACTTGATCCTGTTGCATGTGCTTTGCCGAGATGTTTGAGAGCTGTCGCTGCTGCGTCCGTAAAACAATGTGAGGGCATGGTTTTAGGTCACTCTTTAACCGTGATGGTGCTCCACTCCGTAGACGTTCTATTAAACAGAGCGCAACCGCGACACCTTACTTCCACACGATTAACAAGATACAAACTGATTTTATTTGCTCCACATATCCAAATTAAGAGGTGTTGCATATTGAATCCGAATGAATGATTGTCTCTTCCGCAAGACATTGCTTGCAGTGACAACATGTCACATGACTGCCTCTATACTACAGAGCAAGAAACCAAAGGCTAAATTTACTTAAATCATACACCATTGAAAGAACCACAAGGGGAGCTGTTTTGCGATGGCTCCTGCTTCAAACTTCCGGATGGTACATCCACTGCTGCTTATGCCATCACTACATTAAGCACGATTGTGGCAACCAAGAGAATTTCACATAACTCTGTGCAGGCCACAGAGATTATCGCATTGACTCAAGCTTGTGAACTTTCCGAAGGGCTTAGAGTAAATATATTTACAGATAGCCAGTATGCCTTTGGGGTGGTTCACAACTTCAGTAGACTATGGGCAGAACATGTTTTTTTGACCTCACACGAAACTAAAATCCAACATGGTACCTTGATAGTTCAGCTACTCTCAGCACTTGCGCTTCCTACTCAACTAGCAATCACGAAGTGTGACGCACATCAGAAAGTAACAGACGATGTAGGGAGAGAAAACGCTTTTGCTGACAGGATAGCTAAACAGACTGCCATTGATTTATGTTCAGAAATGTATATAACAAAATAAGCTATATGCTGTATAATAGATGAAGGAACTGATTTGATAAAAAATATTCAAGCTGATGCCACTCCAGAATAACTTAAGCAATGGGCTGAGGGTTTAGCAAGTTTGGATGAGGAAGGTTGTTGGGTAGACAATGTAAGGAAAAGATAGATGCTACCCAATGCTTCTGTCACCTCTATGGTTACGATGGCTCATGGTCTTACCCATATATGTGCTAGAAAAATTGGTAAATTACTAGAACCTGTTTCGGTAAATGTAAATATCTCAAAGACTGCTGAACGTTTGGTCCAAAACTGTATGGTATGTTTACAGCATAATGTGAGGAAGGGTACAGAGACACCGAGGGGTAGTTTTGGTCCCCCCTCTGTGCCTTTCAAGGTAATACATTTCGACTTCATCGAAATGGACAGCTGCTACAACTATAAGTACGTTCTGGTAGTCATTTGTGCCTTTAGCAAGTGGGTTGAAGCCTTCCCTCTGAAAGATCCCACAGCAATGACAACGGTGAAAACCATGCTTAAGGAATATTTTCCTAGGTTTGGTTTGCCGAGAGTCATCTGGTCGGACAATGGTCCACATTTTATCGGTGCTGTTATCCTGCAAGTATGCGCAGGATTGCAGATCGATAAATGGTTCCATTCGGCCAGACAAGCTCAGAGTGCCAGACTTGTAGAATGCCATAATGGTATCCTAAAGAACAAGCTAGCCAAAGTCTGTGCTAGCAGTAACTTGAAATGGCCAGATGCCTTACTGGTAGTTTTATTGTTCACGTGGACGACCCCACAGACTAGAACTGGACTCTCCCCCTATGAGATCGTGATGGGGAGGCCAGCTAATATGTGGAATCTACCTAAACCCAAAAGACTGAAAGACATCGAGCATTTGCTCCTTTCTGAATACTGTGACCAGTTAACTCAAAACTTGTATTGGATTTATCAACAGGTGCGAGAAGCCCTCCCAGTTAAATACGAGGGGCCAGGTCATCGACTTTGAAATGGGAACTGGGTGCTCACAAAAGCATTCGAAAGAGCATCCTGTCTCACACCGCATTGGAGAGGACCGTTTCAACCACTGAACAGGTTATCATGCCTTGTTCTTCCGAGAGAGGGGCGCCTGCTACCTTTGTTGAATTCTTTGAAGGAACTTAGGGTTGGTCACCCTAAGTTACCTGGGGGCAACCAGACGTGGACTCCCTGCTCACTGTGCCTAGAGAGGCTCAGCTTCACCTCACTGATGATGCCCAACAAGGCTGAAACACGTGTATTGGGTTGCTGTTGGTACTCTTGTTCAGAGAGGAATTGCCATAGCATTTCGGTGCTGGACTGCCCATGTGGGCGGGACAAAGACTGATATGCAAATGGATATTTCCCATCTGTGAAAGGTACAGTGAGCAAAAAGCAGATGGCTGCAAACTCTCAATGTGGTTAACAACCACTGAACAGGTTATCATGCCTTGTTCTTCCGAGAGAGGGACACCTGCTACCTTTGTTGAATCCTGTTGGCCACACAGACTGCTGTACGAGTAGCAGGAAAGCGACACTGGATACACACGACTCACGTCAAGAAAATACTTTTTCCTTTGCCACTCGACGAAGAAGAAGAGAAGGAAACTGTTTGTTCTGCTCCACATGATAAGCCTGTTTTGAACAACACAAAGGGTGTCTCAGAGATTCTTCCTGAGCCCATGGGGCCTGGGGAGACTGCTGCTTTGTCTTTGAATTCTTTCTCGGATCTTTCTGCACCCTTGAGCAATTTTGCTTCTGTTTCACCACTTCCATCAGGAAGCAACGACACTCTGTTCGCAGATCACACAGTACCTGGAATCTTAAGGTACGATCTGCGACCATGGCACTAGACTTACAGCACAGCACGGCTGTGCCCACAAGAAACCACTGTTGAGCTGGTCCCTTGCCACTCTCTCAATGAAACATAAGTAAGTGGCCGGGACCGGCAAAGTTACCTTCAAGAAAGATAAGCCATGTGGTCAGGAGATCACCAACGGATGAACTGAAACAGTGTGACGGAGAAACTTTTCAAACGGATTTTGAGGAACAATGCCCTTCTCTAATCTACACGTATGGAGCAAGCTATCAGTCTTGTGGCTAACAAAGACATTGAGCATCAAAAATGATGGTCCTTGAGGACTTACTGTTTTCTTGTGATAATGTTAACTGGTCTAACAGTTGTACTTGTGCTTGGGTTTTGGTATATTGAGGGGGCGGGTCCACTTGAGACTTTGTTACCAACCAAAATTGTTCCTACTATGTCTTCACCTTTCGTGCATCTGCACACTCTACCTTCTAGGGATTCCCAACACAGACAGAGTTACCACAATAATACTCTTCTATTAATCATGAACTTGACCCATGCGATTTTAAATAGAAGGAATTGCTGGATATGTTTGCATTTGCAACAGCACGGCGAAAAAGGGTTGCGCTGGTATATTCATCCTCTTCCTTTGACTACTGCATGCTACACCTCTCTAAGGGCACTATTCTTTGGTCATTGGAATGATAGCATCTCTGGTAACTTTGATGGGACTAATTTGAATGAATTTGAAAGACAAGTCCTGACGCCTCTGGGATGTTCCCTTGTTGCGAATAGGAGCAAACTCAATGTTGCTTCTATTAGGCCTTCCGATAGACTTTCTAGACCTTTGAAATCGTTCATTTCTTTCAAGATGGCTCCCGTAGGCAACCAGGATGCCATGCCTCCTTCTTACACTATCAATCATAGCCCCAACTCTGTTTCTCTCTGCATACAAAGGCATGGTTCTCAGTCAATGGGTACTTTTTAGGGTTGTACCAATATTGCAAATCTGACTAGTGAGTATGTAGGTTATCCCATTTATTTTGTCTGTGGTGATGAAGCTTATCCACGGCTACCTAGAGATTGGCAGGGTACTTGTTATTTGGGCATCTTGCTACCAGGGGTATTTGTAGCCAGCACCTCTGAGGTGTCTAGAGCTCGTTGAAGGCGGGACGAGAATGGTGATACTCCTTTGCAGGTCATGGGTGATGTAGTGAAATCCTTTGTGCCATTTTGGGGACAGATCATGAACTCCGAGGATATTAGGAGACTGGCAAGAGTATTGGAGAGAACAATCAACATAACCACCGATAACCTATACAATATGACGTTGGAACAAAAAGCAATTAGATTAGTGGCTCTACAGAACAGGATGGTGTTAGACGTCATCCTAGCTGAGCGTGGTGGAGTATGTAAATTGGTGGGATCTGCTTGTTGTGTTTTTGTGCCTGACTCCTCCCCTACCATATTCAAGGCAATACAAAATCTGCACATCCTAAGTACGGAAGTACATGTTTCCGAGGGAAGTTGGGATCTTAGTGTTTGTTCTGGGACTTTTTTTGGTTTTGGGGATGGTAGCTCTTTTCAGTCTTAGTGACAATCCTTGGTATTCAATTGTTCTGTTGTTGTTTCATACAATGTCTTCCTGCCATATGTTCGATGTTAGGGGGATGTTGTGTGCAAACTGTAGGTACATTTGGACAAAAATACATGCACCCGAGAAAATGACTAATGTTTTTGTAATGAAGGATATCACTATCAAGGATCTAATGGCGATTGATATTTCTGAAGAATGTGATTCAGGATGTACGAACATTGAGACATGAGGTTTTGAGCAAAGCGAATGGTTGAGTAAAGCTCTTGGCTTAGGCCAAAAGGAGGGTTTGTTAAACCGTAATCATATAGTGCCTCCTTATTATGAATATTGGCCTAAGCCCATTCAAGTTACGCAGACACAACAGAATGGAGTGGAATTCGTTTTTGATTTGTAACTATACATTTCTATACCCTGTAATTCTGCTATTAACTTTTTTTCTCCTTTGTGGTATAACACGTCAATGTAAAAATATGTTGTTTTATGTCATATTAATGTATATGTTCTCATTTCTTTCTTTATTCAAAATTACAAATTGAAAGGTTGATGTTTATTATATTCAGCCATGTCAATAAAAAACTATAAAATAACAAAGTTTTTAGTAACACATTCAAGTCAATTGATATGAACTTTGCTCCAGAGGCCTACACATGTGTTATGAATTTAGGAAAGGAAAATCTCTTCAGTCAAAAGTTACAGAGAAATTAAAGTGACCACAGTTATTGAATATTTTTTCACACCTCCCAGTTGTTCAAGGAGGTCAAACAGGTATTTTCTCCTCCTCTGCAGGATCTCAACTAAATTGAAGAACAAAGCCTGTGTTTTTTATGTTATCCACTTTTCCTTTCCCTGCAGGTGTTGAGGCTTCTGATGTTTCTGATCAGTAGTTGACTAAACACTTGGAAAGGTCTGTGCGGCTCAGCAGCTCCTGCGTGTTAAACCGTAATCATATAGTCCCTCCTTATTATGAATATTGGCCTAAGCCCATTCGCGTTACGCAGAAAACCACGTTCACAAAGTTACGATTTTGGGTTTAACTTCGCCGCCATTTTAATGCTCCTTTGCCATTTTGATTTCGACTCATGTTCCATGTTCTAAAATGGTGTACTGTGTTTTCCACTCTCAGTCGAGCAGAACGAACTTTGAGTTTCGTTAATGTTTAGGTTGAGTGACCGCTGATCGTTTAACTTATGCAAAGAAACATTGCGCTTCATACGAACTGTGATTTAAGTGTTGTCTGTGCTCAAAAGCCTCATCCTCGTATAAACACTGAAATAATGGAGAGTAAATTTGATTGTATGCTTTAGCTGGACTGCATTGTAGCGACTCTTGGAATAAGGCTTACTGTGGATCCGAGAACTAATGACACCATTGTATTTTCATGGACATGTAAACTTGTTTAATCCTTTGTATAATAATGTAACATCTGTCATGTGAACTAGGCACGAACTCTAGCACGCAAATTATTAACTTGGAGAGAGGCTGGACAATATTGCTAAAATGGTATAAATATGTCTGTGTTTAGATGTCCAGCACTCTCACTCCTTGTTGTGTCTGGTGGTACACAGTGCAAGGTGTTGGGAGCCAGATAGCTATCTGTTTTGCTTTGTAAACTGTACAGTAATAAAAGATAATTGTATCTTTTCAGCCCGTGATTGGTGTATTTAATTTGTGGTACTAAGCCTCGATATTTCTTTGGTCTTTCATGCGGACCAGGTATCAGGCTTGGACAGTATGCACCCCAACAAAGTGGGGGAATTGCTATATTTTTGTGGCTTCACTCCACAGTAGCTTGTTAGGACTAGAGGCCATCAACAAGTCCATGAGGAGACTGGATTTTTCTGAGTAGAAGTAGATACACCTATGATAATAATCCTGAAGTCCCAAGAAGGACAACAACCCTGCTTTGATGGTAGGTAGACCCAATGAGTGCAAAAATGCTACCTTTTCCTTACCAGGGGCCTCATCTTTCCACTGCCCACTATGAACTCAAGGTATTTAACTATGGATTTGGCTAGCGTACAGTTGGTGAGGACTACCATAAGCCTGACAGGCCTCTAAGTGGGATAAACAAAATGTAGGTATTTTACATGGTTTCTCCATGTCTGGCTGTGGAGGACAATGTCAAATCTGTTTTCTCATGATCTTCAGGGGCCAGGAGTACCTGTCCATACCCTTCTCTAGCAGGTCATTCACACAGGATAATCTATAGGCATTAAACTCTGATAAGCTAAATAACTTATGGCAGGAATAGGCAGAATGGAGGAGCTACAGGGCATAGCTGACACAATCCACAGCAGTTGGGGGACTTCACAAAATCATCCTGAAGCACAGGTATACACAAAGCATAGGTCTCCACATCTCCTCAGCTCATCGAGGGACCAGAAACCCACAGCTAATAACTGCTGGAGACCGTGGCTCGCCACTTGACAACAGTCATTTTTGCTGCCTGTGCCTAATGTTTGTAAAACCTTTTCTTTGTTCTTGTACTCATTGCTTCCCGCAGTGTTTTACACCTGTGTCTCTGTGTTCTGCTTGAGGGGGCTGAGCGAGCCTGACTGTATCTTCACTTGTTGCTGAATCACGAACTGCCTAGCCTTACACCTATGTTTTTGATGCAACTGTGTATCCATCCAAAGCTTAACCCGAATCTGTATCACAGACTTTCTTAACTTAGCCCTATTGTTTTGGGGCAGAAGTGTATCCTCCCAACACTGAACTCAGATCTGTATCATGGACCATCCTGTCATTTCCTTCTGTTCCGGTGAATCTGTGTGGCTCCCCAATATCGAATCTAGATTATGGACTATAACACTGCATCTCCAGGAACTGGTGCACTTTCCAATTATCCGCAGCTATTGACTTTGTATTATCCACACTAGTCCTCATGCAGCCCGGAGGGTAGGTAACTGCGCTTATCTGTTTTTTGCTCTCACGTTTGATCAGGGCATGCTTCTCTGATGTATGGACTTCACTACATGCCAGTGTTAAGATGGATTTCTAAACTCTTATCTGGTGGGCAGAGGTTTAGGAGGCCACCCTTGGTTTAGTGAAACAGGGGAACCTTCCGGACACGCCAGACCAATCTAGGTAGCTTGGCAGGCGGTCAAGACTAAGGGCCTCATTACACGGAAGGCGGTAAGGGTTAACGGTCACTGGTAATGCTACCGGTGACCGTTAACCCTTACCACCTTACTACGAGGCTAGTGTAGATCAGCCGTTAAAGTAGGGACCTTGGTGCTAATTACGGTACTGCAATTTGCGGTACAGTAATTAGCGCCTTCCCCATTCCCATTATGTCCTATGGGGCAAAAATGGGAATGGGGAAGGGCCATGGCGGCATGGGGAATTACCGCCCCGCCAAGCTCGGAATGGGGTGGTAATTCCCCATTCCGCCATGGCGGAATCGGTAAATTACCGGCATGAACCATGGTGCTAATAGCACCATGGTTTAGCACCTACCGTGTAATGAGGCCCTAAGTCTCAGGAAGGGTGAGAGTGATCGGAAACACACAATGAGCACACACAGCAACAAATCACAAATTACTCTTAGACAAGTGTATATGAAAAATATCTATACATTTACTGTTGGCTGGACCAAATAGACACAAGTAACGTTTGCAATGAGAAAACAGTTATCACACAAATCCTTGAACTATACAGCACATATGCATTACATTTCCTAATGCAATTTAGTGATGGAATACAACCACAACCTATAAAGAGAGGATTTAGTTTACACACAGATGGCATTAGGTAATTCTTCAGAGTTTGTTCCCTAACTTTCGAGTTCAACCCTAAGGGTGGAGCCCTGTGCTCAACAGTACAGTTGTGCGTAAAAGCACACGATCGAGCAGATGAACAAAATGGAGGTCTTCTTGTAAGGGCTGTAGCAAGTTAGGAAGGGGCTTGAGGCGATGAAGAATTGGTTCCCACTATTTGAGTAGGCCCTCCCTTGGCTGCAGAGCAGTGTTCAAAAGGGGGGAATAGCTAAGGAGCGCATGCTATCCCAGCCAAGTTCAAATACCTTTAAAGGATACTTGTGCGTAAAAAGGCTTGGCTGTGCCAGGGGGCCACCGGTAAGTGATGCAAGTACTCACTATTCCTCGGCACAGTCCAGACCAAACTTCCCCAGTTTAGTTGAGGTTGCTAGTAGGTTTGAATCCTGCAGGTTCCCAGTGCTCTGGCTCTCAGCGGCTGTGGAGGAGAACGATTGTCCATGACAAGACAGTTACCTTTTCTCAGCTTCTGAAGGAGGTACGAAGAAATTCCGGTGCAGCTGGCTTCAGGGTACAGGAGAGCAGAGCAGCAGGAAAACTAAAGTAACCATCACCACTAGGCAGTGATACGGAAATCGTGTGTGTGGGCAGCGTAACACACTATCCTTATTGGGGAGCCAGAGCAGCTGGGCCTGTGCAAATGCATGGGACCACAAGCAATCAATGTCGCAAGTCTCAGGTCTGCACTCGAGACGGCTGTGGTGCTGGGGATTACCCTGAGGTAGAGCTGCACAGTTCACTGGATGGCCCAGGAACACTTCTGAAGGAGCTCGTTCGGTGGGAAAGCAAGGGGCGCTGAGAGTAGTTGTGCCCACTACTGCACTTCCTGGGCACATATATGTGACAGGCAGAAGCCAGCGAAAGAGATCTTTTTGCGGGAGGCTGCATGCCCAAATAAGGAAAACCCAGGTTACTCGACAAGGGTGAAGGCAAGGGACAAAATGGCCATAGCACAGAATAAAAGGCTTTGTTGCTCAGACATTTTCAGACCTGGCCACAGTCTTGAGCCAAATGCGGTGAATGCGATTTAACTCAGTAAAAAGAAGTAAAATATTATGAAAAGTAACTGCTGCCACCAGTTCGTCCCAAGCAAACTTGTACAATCTACAGAAAATCAGTTGAGGGTGTCTAGCCCCATAAAACAAAAAGGGACCTCAGCACACGGTACTGGAAGGTACATTGTGCACTGTTAAAAAGTTACCAAGAAATGGCAACATAGTCAAAGACTAAGGGAAACATAGATTCCCAGTAATGATTGTCTGAAGGGCGTGTCATTTTCCCCATAACAAGTGAGCAAAAGCCCAGGGGAGTTCATCTGAAGGCTGGGCTCCACTGGAAAATGTCAGGTTGGGATAGCCTAACAAAAGCAAAATGTTTGCGGTGTCCATAAATGGAGGGGACATTTCACATACATTAAATCTTTCCTAACAACAATGTAGAGGGAATTGTTTAATAGGTACAGAGTGCAAGGGCAGACCTTGATAACCGAAACTAATGGATTTCAAATTTGTCTTTACATATTACCTGTGCTGAACCATGATAGGTGTATATTTCTCATCTTTTACACAATTACAGCATACTCCCTGATAGCCCTATTCTGCCTTGAAAGGAGGTTTTGATGATGAGGTGCTGGGGAATGTGCTTGATGGATAATCTCTCCCAAGATTGTAACACCTTAGGGAAATCATACAGAACTTCTATACGGCATCATTACTATGGGTAAGGATGCCTCATTATGATGTCCTAACTTGCTTGATCTGCAGGAGCTGCTAACCCTGCAGACCCACAACGGAATCTCATCTACAGTGGATAGGTATTACAGCTGAACTTGACACACCCAGTCTGAAAAGGGAAAGTGGATAAAATCAAAAAACAACAGATTTCTAATCTTCCTAGTAACGTGGAGATCTGCAGGCACGAGAAAAAAGAGAACAATGGTAAACACTTACTATTCTCTAAAGTCTTCCCAACCTACTCTCCCCTATTAACCCCAATTAATCTGTGCTCCTCATCAAATTGCTGAGAGGAGAACCTTAAAATTGTACACTGGAATGATTCATCCAAATGCATTATTCAGTAGATCCCAAAGGATATCTCAGGTTTTTCATTCCAAGTTGTTTCTCCTGACTAAAACATTTGGGGGAATATGAAGAAGAAGGGGGGACATGAACAGGGTAACCAGGTTGTGGGTCCCCAAGACGGTAAGTAAGAAGACGATGGGCTAAATTGTGTTGATCGATAGATCGATCGAATGGGGGAATACAGTAAAGGTGCAAATATAGTGCTGCCAAGGGGGCACACTTATCAGTTGAGGGAACAGTAGGTAGGGGCAAGGGGTATCCCTGGAGGGGGGAATATCATTGATGGCTGCACCATGCAACTTACGTTCCATATGCGGAGGTGCATCTTGAGGAGTTTGCTGGAGAAAGTAGGAGTAGGGGCACAGAGATGGAAGCCGGGGGGATAAAGTAGACGTAGGGGCAATGGATAGCAAGGGTAATACAGTATAATATGACCCACCCAACAGCCACCTTGATAAATAGGCTATAGGTAAGTGAGCCACTTGGGAATTTCCTGAGCACTCAGCTATAGCAGCGTGCTAGAGAAATGTTGCAAACCGACCATTCCCAGGAGCTGAAGTAGCTTGGAAAGAGGTCAGGCCAATACTCTCGAGGTCAGCGAGTCAGGCTCCTGGGCATTTGCTGGGAAGGGAAGGTCTTTAATGAATACATACTGGTAAATACAAGGAACGGTGGGGTAAGCAGTTTCAAATAGCCCCTTGGCAGACAGGCCTGGAAAGGTGGCTGTGGGGCAACGGGGTGAACCGGGAAGGGACAAATCAGATGGAGTGTTTCAGTGTATCAAGGGTGTAACAGTGTTTTGTGTCCTTGTAGATGGCAGCAGGGCACCTCATTGGTTAGATTCTGTGTGAATGACTTTTAATTGTCAAATCCAGGTTGGATTGTGTGTCTCATGAGAACTGGTCACTGGCAGAAGTTCCAGTGGTCAGCACAAATATGTCATTGTGGGGTGGTGTGGGAAGGTTCATGAGGTCATAAGCGAGTGTTATTCTTGAACTAAAATGGTGCGCAGTGCATTCTGGGAGCGCTCAGAGCCACGATGGATATTTATTTCATGCCGCAGTGAAAAGCTGCACGCATTTTGCTGAGAGTTAGATTCACGGTGCTGAAGAAAACATGCTTTCCAAACCTGCTATGCAGTCAAGGACATTTCTGCTGGGAAAGCTAACTTTGTTATGTCTTGTTATGAGCTATGGGACTGTTTTTCGCGGTGTTTGTTTTTAGAGGAGGGAGGCACTCTGCTCCTTGAGGGTACTGTTGGTTGACCCAGGTGGCAACCAACGGCTGCTCATCAATGCGCAAGTGCGTTACCAGAAGGTTTGAGAAATCGCCACCCCTTTTCGGAGTGTGCATATATCCGGAACCCCGGGGGTGGTCAGGTGAGACTTCAGCCGGAGGGGGGCGCTTTCGTCCGGCATTCCTGTGAGCTGTTGTGCTCTCGGCCTGGCTGTTATCGGGGTCTTCCAGCCGCTTCTGGCGAGATGAGGAATCCAGTTACGCTCACGGTGATGTATTTCCTTTTGAATTCGTTACTTCTTCTGTGATTTATGTCTATGTTTCTTCTGTGATTTATTTCTATGTTATCACTGGTTGCTTCTAAGCTTCGAATAAATAGCCGTTTAAGTGCTCCTTATTCTCTAAGAGTGTGTGGTTGCAAGTTATTGCGTCTTTCTGCGTTCAAAGTATTGGCTCTGTAATTGCATTGGTGATTTATGATTTTCCGTGCACTCTGGGAGAGCAATACAGGGAGGTGTTGGGCGGAAGGGGTCAGGTTGATTGCAGCTATCACTAACTAGTAACGTATAGGGAACTCTTCTATTTCATGTACATTGGGGTGGTTGAATATTTTAACCAGGAAACAAGACTATTTAAACATTGATAGATTGGTCTTGTTAATACTCTTTATTACAGGCTGCCCAGTTGGGGGGATCCTCACTCAGAACTGTATCTAGGTAGCTGGAGAAATCATTCTGCCATTGTTTAACCAAACTTGCCTTCCTTCCTATGAGCTATGCTGTTATACATTGCTGCATGATGTGTATGCCATTATAACTGTCAGCCGTTCATGCATTTTAAAGGAACCAATAGCTAAGTGGGCTACCACATAGACATTGTATATATTTGCCATATTAGAATTACCAGAGTACAAAGTGTGTTACTAATTGATGCCCATTTCTCTAAGCGGTCTTGTAACTTTGGCTCATTAATTAGGCAACATGGCCTGAGGAGTCTGGGCCCTTCCTCACTTTGAAGCTAAGCAGGTTCTGTCCTGGTTACTGCACAGTTACTGCACGGATGGGAGAACTGAATGGCAATCAGGTCACTGGAAAGAGCCAGCGATTTTTCACCCCCAACGTCAGTATAGCTGAAAAATATCTGTTTAAAAAAAACTATAACTGCGGGTACTGAACTACACATATCTTTGGCTATCTGTACTCCTTTATAGCCTCGGAAATAGCTGCGAATATCGGAAAAATGGCTGAAAATAAAAATGTTCTCCTGCCCCCACAGAACCCTCACCAAGTGCCCCCCTCATCTGTGCCAGCTCCCTCGACTCCCCAGATGGCCTCAGACTCTCTCCCTTTCCCCCCACAACACACACTGTTTCTGTGACGCGATTTGGTTTGAGATGTCGGCTATTCAAGGCTATGGGCGAGGCTACAGAAAGCTTTGTGTTGCAAACTCAGTCCCTAGGTCCCCTCCAACTACCAATGTTCACTGGGTTCCCTCTAGCCACCCCCACCTCTAGCCTTATGGCATTTGCATGTTTTTTTACCTGCAAATAGCCTTTTTCCTGCATTTAATTTTTCCATATCCTCGGCTTTAGCCGCGTTATCTCTCGCATTGAGTGAAAAATAAGATGCCGTTTGTTTCAATTCTAACAACACCGGTTTTGGGCAAATACCAGAGATATAGCTATCTATTTCTGCAAAGATGGCACCCCCTTTTCTGTTAAATATTTAAACAACTACTGCATGGAATAACCCCAATCCATTCGTCCAGCGGTTTGGGCTGTGTGCTTTGACAAAAATTTACCTTGTTTGTGTATTGGAAAATGAATGGGAAGTAGGCTGCACTTTTGGCAAAAACATTTTTTTTGTCTTCTTAATAACATTCTAATTTTTTAACAAATCTTTACGAAACTTTGTAGTCTGGGGGGCCGGCGAGTTCTTAATCACTTTCAAAATTTTGGGAAAATCTGTTACGCGAATCAAAAGTTATTAACGATCGAATTTTGAGGGGTTCCTATGGGAGTCCGATTTATCTTAATTATAGGGAGGCTATCGCTTTTGATATTTTAAAAAAGGGAAATGCATGCTGCCAAACCCAGCATGCTTTAGGAATTTAGAGATTCAGTCATACAACTCTCATAGACACATATATGACAGATATAAAGCTCTTTGGTCATTCTTATCTTCCCAAAATGCTCTTTAATATGCAAAGCAGCCAAAAACTCATTGGTTTTATTGGTGCCACTTCACATTACATTATCTTTCTTTCTAATCAATACACAGTGTTAAGAAATCACTTTTATATTTAAATACACGACATGCATTTTTTAAACTGTTGCAAAAATGTGGGTTTTCCCTTCAGAAACTGAAAGGTAAATGCTGTATCATTTTACAATATTAAACGCATGCCTATGCTTAAGTCAAGACAAGAGTTCCCACAGGCGGCACTAAAATGATGTTCAGAAGCAAGCACTAATTTCCCTCCTCAGCCCCACATTTCAGAGGCCTTTGTGTGCCCAAAAGGTGCAAGCATGAAATAGATCATATAGAAGTTAAAACGGCAAAGAGTAAATCTGAATGCACAACTGCATCAAATGATACCGAAGCCATAAAATAGTGAGAACAAAAACCGTGTGCCAAAGGTATACACTGTTTCACAGCAGTAAAGGTGGCCCGTAAAGATATCCGTTAAGCCATCTTTACAGAAGCTGCTAATGCTAATATGGCAAATGGCATCCCTGCTGGGTTATCATTTGTCTTTGATGACATTCTGCTGCACACTCAGCACTAGCAGGAGAACCAACTGCAAAGTATGTCATACAATGCATAACTGATTTTTATAAGTAATCTTTACATTAATCATATTTTAAATACAAGGTAGAACTTTTACTGTGAAACAGTACTTCAATCAACAGTAGGACATCTATATCTTTACCCACAAAACTCCAAATGTTCCTATGTATTCTATAGTCCAACCAACTCTACTGAGTCAACAAACATTTTAAATTACCTTAAACGCACGCTGGCAAGACCCATAGCCTAAACCATACCCACAAAGGTAATATTGTGCTGGAACGCCCAAACCATTGCTCAATTTTACTCTTGGAGTGTTCGGTATTTTGAACAATTGCACAAACAGCAATGATGTAAACAGTATGTACCACTTCATTTGTTATGAAAGGTGCCTGTATTGTTCAGCTATGAGGAATGCGTTTCTTCCTACACATGAAAGTTCAGGGTCGCCCTTATCCATTACTCCATTGAGGGAATGCACAGCTAAAGATTCCAAGAACATTATCCAACTGTCTTTACTCTACTGAGGTTTTTATGCCCAGGCAGAGTTTACAAAGTTCACTTGTTATGTGGCCATATGTTAATGGATTTCTAGCCCAAGGAATTGGAGGTACATCGGCTGCAGCAGGTAATTTTGCTTCATTTCCATTTTGCCCCCTGATATCACCAGAGCTGTAACCATGAGAACAGGGTTCAGTTATTTTTATTCAACGTTGTTATAAAATGTGCCTGTACCACTTAGATATATTTCATATGAAAACTTTACCATTTGATAAGACCAGATATAGAAATGTAGTTATGTTACATTAATAATAGAGACCAGCCTAGGTACTTCTCATAGAGTGACAGCGGGCAATTTGTGAAAGAAAGCCGATATTAGCATTGAAACAAAATTCCTCGTTACAACCTTCTCTCACTTGTGTCCAGTTGGCAGAACACACTGCCTTCTCCAAATTTTGAGCAGCAGAGATCTGAAAACACTCTTTCAACTAACATAACATAGAAGATGACAGGCTTGAATCAATAGAGAGGAAGCAATAACTTTCTAATCCCTGCAACCTTGAAAACATCCTTGTAAAGTTATGGAGCCAAAATGGGGGACAAAATGAAGGGGCGGAATATTGTTGGGATGGAAATTAGCCTATGCCACCCCCTAGGCGCTTCGAAATAAGGTGAACCCCATACGAGGCAATATAATATACAATACAAGGGGGGGGCAGTCCAATCACCAAGCATCATATAAAGGCCCAGCAGCACATTGAAGTAGGTGCATAGCTCTAGAAATGCCCATAACCCCCAACTCAATTTTGTATTAGGCCCAGAAAGGACAAGCTGCGGCCTTGCGTTGTTCACGTCCCGGTTTACCAAGGTTCACAAAGCCCAATTTCTACACCACATGCTGGCTCTGCGTGAGCCCTGTTCCCACGGAAGTCCATTTCCCTCTCGGTCCTTTAGTGTTGCGAATATTTAGTATCGTCTCAAGGAATGCACCCTGCACAGAGCGTGAGACAGCACCAGGCTTCGCGCTGTGTCCATCCAGCTCCACTAACCTGCCATCAGGCCTCTAACCCCCACTCAGCCAGGCCGGAGCCAGCCTCACACCACTGACTCGACCTCCACACCTTTGCATTCTTGATTAGCACAAGACCCCCAGGTCCTAACCTCTATAAAGTATACACTAAAGATCTAAATCCCACATGACTGTATTTCTCTATAGCAGCAACACATGCCCCCTGTAACATGAGGTACCAGGAGGGGTAAATCAAAGATCAAACCCACGTTCGGAGCGGAAAATGTGGTATTAATGAAGCCCTGAATGTATGGGTCAGCGCAACTGTATTTTATCCTCCCTTCTCCGTGGCATCATTTCCTGTGCTACCCAGGTGCCTGCCACAAAGAGGGAATATTCCGTCTTAGCTTGTTTAGTTTAGATAGGAACATTGTATTTTATGCTTGCCCTGACCTTCACTTCAAGGATGAGCCCAGCTGACCCACATGGATCAAGAACGACGGATAAGAACCAGCCAATTACCGCCTGGTATCCCCTACGGAACCGGCTCATGTGTAGGGTGCCTCCAATCACTGGTACTGGATAGTACTATATGCAAATGATGATTGTTTGTGAATGTAAGAGCTACAGCACTCTCGAGAAGCAGAGTCCTTTGCTGGCATTTGTATTCTGTACAATTAAACCTTGTTATCCTTGCAAAGCTATCTCTTCGCCTATTTCCTTAGCAGGTTGTTTTTATTCTGGAGTGTACGTATAGAGGGACTTGCCTTCAATATGGTGAAGGTGCAGAGTCTGACAGAGGTGCAGTAAAGTTGAAGGGGTGCATGCTCTTACCTGGGACTAGGGCAGCAGAAAGCCTAAATATGCCACTGCCTCCAGGAATCTTAATGCTCTCACATATTAATTGGCCAATGAGCTGGCCAGCCTCCACCAGATGAAGGTGGTCTAGTCACAGGTTAGAAACAACAGAATATGCAACTCGCAGGGATGTTTGAACACATTTGTTTCATCAACGAGGGAATACCTACTGGATCAGAACCAACATAAAAGGGAGATTTTCAAAGTACATTGTGTGAGGCTCACAGGGTCCCTGGGACAGTCTGTAGGAGTGTTAGTGCCTCAACAAGCCATCCATGGCCAAGACAGGGAGGCACCAAGAGCTATACAGGGGCACTGGAGCCAGCTCATACATCATTGGGTGAAGGTCGAAATACTGGAGTCCTTTTTCCAGAAATCGACAAACTCCTACAATTATTTTTAAAAGCGACACTATACTTGACTTGCGAAATGCGTGTAGCGCCTTACCTCATACTTCACTGACTGTACACCGGAGTTGAATCCACCACGTTGCGATGATCCCTTGATCACTCGCACCCTGCGGGAGACCTGAAAGAAAGCAAAAAGCTAGTTAGGGTACAGGTATGCAAAGGCAAAACTCCACACTCTGAAGGTATACATATAAAGGGGCAGACCAGCATCATCCACACTGCAAGAACAGTTAAGGAATACAGCAGGCATGCAACAACCATTCAAGGAGGAATAGTTAAAGAGTGAAGCGTAGAGTGATGCATGACATTTGTTCTGCAAACCCACAGGAGTTTGGCACTTAACATATAAAAGGAGGCATTTCACAAATAACATGGTAATCTGCATATTCTTACATTACAAACTGCGTGCATTACATACTGCGACATTAACTGCTAAAAGAGGTAATTGTTTAACAATAATCTGCTAATCCGTATAAAAAGTATTACAAGCCTAACGGCCAGAGGCTGTGGATTTAACACCTGGCTTTAAAAGTGCTCTGACTACAAACAGCATACATATTGTGCTTGTGGTTCAACCAACGGAAGCACTGGAAGCCTGCAACCTCTCCAGGGACCCCTTGACCAACCAATCACTGCAGCACCAGAAGGAAAGTCATCTGTAAAACAGTATCTCAGGGAAGCTGGGGGAAAAAAGGGGAAATGTAGAGATCTGGAAAATCATTACTCATAGTGAGTGTTCTCTCATTATAGACACAGCTCCACGGCCAACCAGAAAGCACATCCAAATCTGTGTGCTACAACCAGAGGAAAGGGGAAAGACAAAACCCCAAACTATGATCCCCTTTACCAATGAGATATACCATGGGACCTGGTCTTACTATCCACCTGGGTTATCCAGATTTGGGATTGCAATCATAAGAACATCAGTTCAACACACTTCAGAAGACCACAGTTAATGTGCTACCCGGCCCCATTACTGTTCCATGGACATTAATATAGAGGAAACGGTATGGGGAGTAGCGGCCCTTGCGAAGTGTTGAGAAGTGTTCTGCGTGTGAAGATACCGGTTTGAAAGGCTGCACTGTGCTGGCAAAGTTGCCTTTCATTTTTTCATCAAAGGACTCACATGCCGACCCTGTGCCTTTAAGGGGAAGGCTGTATAACGTGAACAGCTTCGGAAAGGGAAGTGTTGGGAAGTGTTTTGCGTGTTTTCATCGGCGTTCAGCTGCGGCGGCTTCGTTTCGCTGTAATACATGGTAGTAAGTTGACTTTGAAGGAACCGTATCGCAACACTGTGGTTGCTTGTTTGAACTCATGAACTCATTTGTTTTGTGGCAGCGAAACATATATATATATATATCAGAGAAAAAACTTTGTTTAAGGGACGTTATGGTTAAGTTGCGCTACTAAAAACCTATGAAATTCAGTGAAAAAACTTAGTTAAAGGGACGTTATGGTTCAAAGTAAAACCGAAAAACCCCTGAAATTCGGCAGTTATGGTAAGATAAGCAACCATAACTCGCGCCACCGTGCACTGTTAACACTAACACCCAGGACATCAAAGATGACATCACAAAGTGTTTTTTCACTGAATTTCATAGGTTTTTAGTAGCACAACTTAACCATAATATCCCTGACTTCATATACATGTAACATAGAACATACTAACCCCCTCGTAGTGATTTTCATGTCCGCGGACTACCGCAATGTCCGCGGACATATCGAAAATCTGAGCGTGGTGAATGTAAATTTAAATAGTATGCCCCATTTCCCCTTTGAAGTTGGCTCTGAAAAGAGACGTTTTTTTTTTGTTTTTTTTACAGATGCTTGACAGACACCTGTTATTTTGTATTTTTTTTCTTGTTTTTTTTTCTTACTTTACTCCTAAAATCTTCACATAACCTTCTCCAAAGCAACCCTTACATTCCAAAATAGAAAGGCATTTCCCGTAAAAGATAAAGAGATGCCATCTTCTTTAAAATTAACAGCATTACTGGCATCAATATTCTCATTATTACAGAAGAACATACCAGCTCTAAGCATGAAGGCACACATGCCTCGGTTGATGACACACCTAGCAATGTTTTGCTGAGGACAAAAAACTGAACTATTGTCCCATATTGCCCTAGGTAGTAATCCAATTACTTTCGCATTTGGAAGGATCTTCATTACGGCTTGAACCAAGCGTTCCAAATCAGCCAACAAAGTAGGGGCACTGACGTTGCCCAAATGGAAAGCACCATAGTGCAAAACTATCACATGCGGACTGTTCATCGTGGCCATATCCTCACAAACTTGTACAATTCCCTGTACATTGCAATCAGGCACAGTGCTCCACACCACCTCCACTCCTTTCACATCAAAGTTCCTTGCAACATGCCTGCATTGAGCGTACTGTTGTATACCATACACAAACATATCTCCAAGCACCAACACCCTGACTTTCTCTACTTCTGCCATCTTCACCACACACAGTCTCTTTCAACACAAGTCCACAACCTCGACATCTGATTGGCTGATCCGTACAGTCTTCTTTCCATGTTGGATTTCCTGGAAAAACCTGGATGTAGCACGCCCTGTCCACGAACAGTCGCGGTGTCTGCGGACGGCGTCCACTTTACTCCCTGTGCCATTCCCTCATTACATACAGCTAAGCAATCACACAATACGAATAACGTCCTCAGAACACCCCCATTTTGTGAATTTTTGAACATTTCAGGACAATTATCATTTCATTATTCAACATATTAACATTACAAATATTATACTTTCATCTGGTACTCTGCACACAATGCTATGTTTCTCCATTAGTAGCTCAGTATACTAGATAGAATCCCATAATACAATGCTATTTATATCAATGCATCGTTCAAAGCACTAATAACGGTATGATATTTATTGCAATATCCTTGACACTATTTTCGCAACATTATAACAAAAATCCCTAGTACACAAATTCCAGGAAAAGTACATACACATGTGATGTCATCAGTAATTTCATCAATGACATTTGCGATGTCATCTTTGATGTCCTGGGTGTTAGTCTTAGCAGTTCACGGTGGTGGCACGAGTTATTTTTCATAGCTTACCATAACTTGCGATTTTCAGGGGTCTTTCAGCTGTACTTAGAACCATAACGTCCCTTAAACAAACTTTTTTCAATATCACGCAAACAATATACAAACATGGCGTGCAAAAACCAACTTCTCACAGATGGCTTTACACAGAATGTTGCAAAGTAAGAATTTATGCTCGTTCACAGTGAAGGTCAGCTGCTTCCATTTTTTTCTCGGGCCCCGGAGAGGCTCACGAAGCGAACTATAAGGTTGTATTGTGTTTTGACCTTGACAGACAGAGATTGTGATGAAAGACTTCTCTTGAAGGAGTGTTGCTAAAACGTAAGAGAAGATAAGGATGAAATTTCTGAAATGAAACCACTTTTATATATTATATCACTATGCGAAAGATCGTTCGCTAATGCGGAGTCGTATTTTGGGACTGCACTACTCGTAGACAATGGAAATTGCAATTGTACTGTAAGTAACCCTTTAGATTATTTTATACCAAATATAATTACAATAGCGTAGCATTAAAGACCGCTCAAGTTGAACTTGTTTGTTCAAAGTGGCATAATGTTTTCTACCACGCACAATCACCGCCAAACTGATCCCCTGTCATTTAGAGGGCTCTGAAAAAGGCAGATGACACAGGGTGGGTTAATAGAAATAATTTAACCGGTCTATAGGCAGTCAAGCGCTCTACTCGCTGTGCCACTTCACTGTAGCCTGTCAAGTGGCACAGCGAGTACAACGCTCGCTTTGACATCCGTGCACAGCAAGTTCGAATCCTGGCAAGGCCAAACTCAGCCTTTCATCCTTCCGTGGTCGATAAATGAGCACCACACACCGTGGTTAATATTAAGCACCGCTTAGATACCTCATGGTTATTAGCGCTATATGAATGGGAAAATATTATTTTATCATTAACATACTCCGTTGCACTATCTTCGATAGCAAATAATTTCACGCCCTAATAAATAAAATGATGATTTTTAATGAAGATCGGCTGGTGAGACTAATTTATGTTTTTTAAAACAGGTATGTGGCCCCATTTTGCCTATGTCACGATTTACAGACTCCAGCGGATGGGGTCTTCAACTGCCAGGTGCAGGTCCAAATATGCAACTTTATGACCCTCACCATTTTATGGGACAATCGCCAAGGACCAATATGCCCTTACGCAGTACTAGCGGCTACAAACAACATACCAACCAATAGGGTGGTCTAATGGCTCGTTGCTGGAGCAACCTTCCGATTATCAGAGCAACCATTTACTGCTTTTATCATAAACCAACAGCCTATCTACCGCAAAGGAACAACGCGTGGCTCAAAATAAACTTTTGCTGATCGACAGCAGAGACAATAGCAAACCGCTGAATATTCACTAAACATTTCATGTGAAATAAATGTACTTTACCAAATGTACAATCCTGCTGTTTACTTTTAAACCACAGTTTCATATTCCGAATTGTGGCGCACTGAGTTGTAAGCTGATCTAACACCCTCTGTACCGCAAAGGAACATCGCGTGCCTCAACATGAACTTTTGCGGATCGACAACAAAGACAAATGCAAATTGCTGAATATTCTCTAAACATTTGATGTCAAATAAATGTACTTTACAAAATTTACAATCTTGCTGTTTGCTTTTAAATCACTGTTTCATATTCCGAATTGTGGCGTGCTGCGTTGTGACATAATATGTGTCTTCCGGGTTCTGTGTAAAGTCACTTAAGACTGGAGAGGACTGGGCACGTTTGATGACGCACCCTGTAACGTCACGGAGAGAGGCGGGGAATATGAATGCTTTGATAATATCAGGCTTAGGGGCGGGAGATATGATTTAGTGTCGCAAAAGCAAGTCAGCCAGGTCAATAGCGCCAGTCATAGGATTATCACATAATGTCGGCGCACACCAGCCGGATTTATCGTTTCTTTAGTGGACAAAAAGTCGGTTGATGCCCATAGGAAATTGTACTATTAGCGGACAAAAGGAGTGATCTTAAAACACTTTCACCCTGACAACGAACAATACAAACAATGTTCTCAGAACACCCCCAATTTGTGTAATTGCAACCATTTCGGGACACCGCGAGTGTTCTTAGAACACATTCAACTAGACAGATTACAATACGGACAGCATCCTGAGGACACCCCCAGTTTGTGTATTTACAAACAATTAAGTACACCGCGAGTGTTGATAGCTCATTTTTACCTTCCTTGCGAACAAAAATGACACATACTCCGTCCTCTAAACACCCCACGATTTAGTTTATTTACAAAATGTCAGAACAGCCGTGTTCTCCGCGGACAAATCGAACACAACAAAAACGTCTAGCACATAAAAAAACAAAACATTGAACCTATCTCATACTCCCCCACCCTCCCCAAACACTCTTACACACCAACACACGGCACTAAATACAATTTTTTATCCACGTTTCACTGCGCTGTACGCGGTCGACGGCGAATACAAGATGGCGGGCGCCACAGAAAATCTGACGCGCTCCACGCCCCTCGCCATCCAATCAGCGAACACGTCGCATGTCCTCGGACATGACGCAAGGACATGGGTCAATCGGGGTGCAGTCCGCGGAGCGAACAGGGAAGTCCGTCCGCGAAGGCGAACACAGATAACACTAATTTTTTTGCCTTACGTTTTGGTCATTTTATAAAAAACTACTGGACGGATTTACACCAAATTTGCAAAAGCACGCTTTTGGGACCAAGCCCCCGCTCCTGCTGCAAATTTGGTGTAAATCCGTCCAGCGGTTCGGCCTGTGGCCATGCGCAAAGTTTTTTCCCATTATGTCTATAGGAAAAAACACACGTTTTGGGACCCCCCCTATAACTTTTCCCCCCTGGACGAATCCTCACCAAACTTTGCAGCAAAATTCAGAGTGGGCCATATACTTTTTTTGCAAAGTTTGGTGAGGATTCGTCCAGATGGAGCGAAGTTATAAGCCACCCAAAAAATGCTCTTCCTATGGAAACACCAACTTAATATATATATATTTGTTTTTTGTTTTTTGTGTGGCCTTGTGCCGTATTGATTTCTGACTGGAAAACTGTGGTGACTGTGGGCATTATTGGCCTTTGAGCCCCAAATCTTTCTAAATTTGCTGCAGTTTGAACAAAGTTCTACTACAAATGAATCCTACTAAAGCGCGGCTGCGCACATTTCTGGCCTCCTTACTTCTCTTGGCTACTTATGAATTTTCCTGTATCAAAGCTCTAAGTAGCTACCTCTTCAACAAACAAGTGAGACTTAAGTTGACTCTTGCCGGAGGCTTGGTTCGCAGCGCTAAAAGTTTTGCCTGCTTGCCGTGCTGATTCTCTCGCTTACGCCACGCAAACTTCCCTCCTTACGGGTGGTGACTCTAGGCTTTACGCCTTTGAGCCGTTCTGTGGTCTGGATGGTGTGAGGAAGTAGGAAATTTGATTTGCCCTATTGGATTTTTATTATGCCCCCTCTATTGCGTTTGATCATTTTTTCACGTTACACGTGATATCATGGGACATGTTCTCATGCTGGCTTCAGTGACACTCTAGTTTCGGCTTTTTTTTAACTGTCTTGTTCATTGCTTGACTACTGTTTGTTCATTGTTGGTTCTTTCCTTTGCCTCTTTTGGTTCCAATGTGAGCAGTGCCCGCGGCTACCACGCCTTTGAGCTGCCGGGACCTAGGACAAGGACAAGGACAATGATAAATACTTTTTTCGTCATTTCACCTCGGTTCGCGTCCGCAGGCCTGTTTGTCTTGGAACTGTCAGGTTTTCTATAAGTGTATAAGTCTACAAGTTGGGAGTGACCCCTCTCCCCCCTCTACCTCAAGGAGCTGATTGTGATGAAATTGTTCTCCCTTTTTCTTTTCTTCTTCTATACATGTTTTATTAACTTAAAAGCTAATCAAATGCCAACTGTAAGGAGTGGTTTTGGCTGGGTAAGGTGCCCGTCCAGGGGGATGTTGTGTCGACTCCAACTCACATGCTTACCACAAATGACCATAACGAGGTACCCGGGGGCCTTTTGCCCTCTGCAAAGACAACCATTCTGTATTGCTTAATACGCTGACTAATGGGATTGATCTGGAATTGACTGATGCTGAATGTTTCCAGGAATGTTTATCTGTGCCACCTAACATTTTTACAAGGAAGGTAATGAGATTCCACGCTTTGACTCATCAACATTCGGGTCAGGTCAACAAAGATATTAGATCCTCAGGCCCCAACCATTGCTTGAGTTTTTTAGGGAAAGGTTCCACGTAGCGTGCTTAACTACTCTGCTTGTCCTACCCAGGGTTCCCCACAATGCATCCTCAAGGTTTTTGTTTTGGTAAATCTTGTGATGATGCTATGACAAAGTTGGGTTTGCCTCAACAGCCAGAGATTGGGGGTAACACGGTCCCTTCCCCCGCTGGTGTTGGGAGGGTAGGGGGGCTAGTGGATGAGAGAGTGCCTTCCGCAGCTGGTGTTGGGAGGGTAGGGGGGCTGGTGAATGAGAGTGTCCCAGGAAACCAAACATGAGTGCCTTAATATGGAGGACTCTTCATCTAGCTGCCTCAGCAACCAGGGAGCTATTGAGGAACATCATAAATGTGGATATGCCCTCAATTCTGGACGATTCAGGCACTATAAGAAGACACAGGTTATTGTCTGAGGCCGGTGTCCCAGTATGGTCCAATATCAATAACCCTTTGGGAGGAACGCCAACTGACATTCAGTGCACAATGGATGAGAGGGAGTGCTGTTCCAACTTGAATTCAGCCCAGTGTGGGCTAACCAAGGACATTGGGGTCTTCTATGTATCTCCCAGGATTGTGGCTCAAACTTCTAGGGAGGGGAAATACACCAAGTCATATCACGATTGCGCCCCACTCAGTCACCCAATGGGGGCCTTACCCCATGATATTATTTCCCCATTGCTATCTAAACTGCATATCAGCCTCAATCTTGCATTAAAATAAATTGGCAGATACAGATGATAATCTAGGGGTTGGAAGATTTGTGGGGTTTGACAAACTCTGGACTGAAAAGGCTCTGGTTGGATTAGATAATCCGGTAATTGTTGGTAGGTAGTTTGCACAAATAATAGATGAGTCAGGTTATTAGTGTGTCAAACATGAGGTTTTTAGGTTTATTCCTTGTTGTAGTCAGCACCAATGAAAAACATCATTGGATGTAAAGGTAATATTCATAACATGATGATATGTTACACAGCCGACGCGCGTTTCAACCTAAGTCTTTTTCAAGGCTGTGTTTTTAGTGAGGTGGTGATGTGGTATACCCAGTGTGGTGACATTCAAAGCCAATTAGTATTGAGGATATTTCATTCACATCCATTATGCATACATTAATAGGCAGTATCACGAAACATAGAAAAACCAATTGCGATTAGGGCAAACACACAATGTGACACCCAGGAGAGGTGATTTACCATGTTGGGTGATTGCAAGTGATAGTAACAGAAAAATATAGTTGATTGGACAGAACAAAATCACAGTTTAGGAAAATAAGGTGCCAATTTGCAGTTTGGTTAGCAAAACGAAATGAAAACAATGTACCAAGGGAGAAGAACAGAGGACAAAAAATTAGGGTTGGGTAAGCAGAGAGCTGGATAGAATTCCAAAATAGCCTCATAGAAATAAAAGGGTTGGATTCTTACCCATTTGGGTTTGGGGGTTGAGCTTCCAGGTGGGGTGGGCTGGTCCTCCCAGGTTTGGGTGCCAGTGGGCTGGTTAGCCGTGCTGAAAGGAAAAGGGGTAGGAGTGAATGATGATACCCTGGAGGTTTAGAAAATGGGCATTATTGTGGTATTGGCGTGTTGTCCGCGCACTGGTGGTATTCGGGTGATAAGACATGTTGTTTGGCCGTGGATTAGTTGGTCTAATAGTGTGTTTAAGGACTGTGCCCAAGTCCGGACATAGTTATTGAATTAGTACGGTCGTGCAAAGCCTCTGCGGCTGCTGAGACAGTTTATTTGCGTTAGCGCTTACCTTGGCCGGGTTCGGCAGTGCTGGTGTGTGGAGTCGTGGATCGGCTGCCATAGAGTCGCACTCCTTCCTGAAGATAAGGAAGGAGCGCTGTGGTTGGTTCCGTCAACGAGCGATCTGATTCGCTTGTTGCAACCGGCCCGCGGATTGGCTGCTGGGCCAATACACGTCATGGTGCTGGGTGTAGCACATTCAGTAATGTTATTGTGGGCGGTGAAAAGCGAGATGAAAAGCGAGTATTCCACCATGGTGAATACTGAGATTGGTGGCAGTGCGAGTGCATGGTTTGAAAGTTATGCTCAAGATGCGACGTAATGGAGATTGCCCAAGTTCACCCACATTCCTTTCCACCCGCCGCCCCATTAGGGCTGACTCAGTCCCCTGAGTCTCCTAGTCCGTTTCACAACTGGACCAATCTCCATTACGTCGCATCTTGAGCATAACTTTCAAACCATGCACTCGCACTGCCACCAATCTCAGTATTCACCATGGTGGAATACTCGCTTTTCATCTCGCTTTTCATCACCCACAATAACATTACTGAATGTGCTACACCCAGCACCATGATGTGTATTGGCCCAGCAGCAAATCGGCGGGCCGGTTGCAACAAGCGAATCAGATCGCTCGTTGACGGAAACAACCACAGCGCTCCTCCCTTATCTTCAGGAAGGAGTGCGACGCTATGGCAGCCGATCCACGACTCCACACACCAGCACTGACGAACCTGACCAAGGTAAGCGCTAACGCAAATAAACTGTCTCAGCAGCCGCAGAGGCTTCGCACAACCGTACTAATTCAATAACTATGTTCGGACTTGGGCACAGTCCTTAAACACACTATTAGACCAACTAATCCACGGCCAAACAACATGTCTTATCACCCGAATACCACTGGTGCGCAGACAACACGCCAATACCACAATAATGCCCATTTTCTAAACCTCCAGGGTATCATCATTCACTCCTACCCCTTTTCCTTTCAGCACGGCTAACCAGCCCACTGGCACCCACACCTGGGAGGACCAGCCCACCCCACCTGGAAGCTCAACCCTCAAACCCAAATGGGTAAGAATCCAACCCTTTTATTTCTATGAGGCTATTTTGGAATTCTATCCAGCTCTCTGCTTACCCAAACCTAATAATTTTTTGTCCTCTGTTCTTCTCCCTTGGTACATTGTTTTCATTTCGTTTTGCTAACCAAACTGCAAATTGGCACCTTATTTTCCTAAACTGTGATTTTGTTCTGTCCAATCAACTATTTTCTGTTACTATCACTTGCAATCACCCAACATGGTAAATCACCTCTCCTGGGTGTCACATTGTGTGTTTGCCCTAATCGCAATTGGTTTTTCTATGTTTCGTGATACTGCCTATTAATGTATGCATAATGGATGTGAATGAAATATCCTCAATACTAATTGGCTTTGAATGTCACCACACTGGGTATACCACATCACCACCTCACTAAAAACACAGCCTTGAAAAAGACTTAGGTTGAAACGCGCGTCGGCTGTGTAACATATCATCATGTTATGAATATTACCTTTACATCCAATGATGTTTTTCATTGGTGCTGACTACAACAAGGAATAAACCTAAAAACCTCATGTTTGACACACTAATAACCTGACTCATCTATTATTTGTGCAAACTACCTACCAACAATTACCGGATTATCTAATCCAACCAGCGCCTTTCCAGTCCAGAGTTTGTCAAACCCCACAAATCTTCTAAACATTAGGAACCTCGGAGTTGGTTCCTTGACAAACTAGGACTCTGGCTGCAGGTCTAACTCAGTCAATAACCGAATAGAGGGTGCGCAGGCGAGAGGGAGTCCCGCCAAAACTCCACCCATGCCAAAATATAATCTAGAGGTTGGGTGTGCTCACGGGCCAACAGACGGTGTTTAATGAACTAACTAATCGCATTGCATTTTTAGAGGGTTTTATTAGGGGTTTGGTACCCCAACGTGTGCAAATAAAACAAGACATCGAAATCCTGGAGGGCAATGCCGTGAAATTGGCAAACCTCAATGCCAAGGTCACGTCAATCCTCCAACAGTTGTCCACACGGTAGATTGCCCAGCGGATCACTTTGGAGGTGTTGACTGTGGCTTCAGCTGTCAAAGATATAGCTGCCTCTAGGCAGCGAGGGGAGGTTGCCAGTGCTGACATCTCTTACAATCTGCAACCACTTTATGGGCCGGATAGTTCCTCGGCCCTAGTGGAGGCTGCGGCACACCTGGAAAGGTTGCAGACAATAAATTGTTCCGCGGCCTTGCAAAGTGTTGCTCACCCTTTAACCTCCAACTTTGAAAACTTCAAAAACCAGGATAGGAGATTGCCACCTAAGGGTAAAAAATGCATTAGCAAGCAGAAACACATCAGAAAAACAAAAGAAATGCCCCTTGCTAAGCTGAAAGGGCACAATTCAAATCTATAAGCCATTCACCACCTAACAGGGAGAGAAAAAAGGACCGAGCCGGTCCAGCAGGAAGACATACAGAGATTATACTCCCCTTCCCTCCTGCTAAGTCGATGTGTGTAGCTAGTCCAAGTGTGCCCTCTGATCTTCAAAGTAAACAACCCACAATGCCTGTGGGAGTGGCTTTTGGCCGCAAAGTCGCACCAAAAGTGACAATAGGTCACACAGCTAACGATAGTGTGATCATTTTGTCTTATCATACTCAGACCAAGCAAACTAAAATTACTTTGTTTAGCAAAATCACAAGTACAACCCATGTGCATACATCTACAGGCCCTCGGACAATAGTTAATCAGATAGCTAATGTTGTAGGTCGTAGGCATCTCCCTGATCAGAAGGATATGCCATCTGCTCCACGGACGTCTATTTTATCCATTGACAATAGCCCTCTCGATCTTAAGCAACTGCTGTTAATCCCGGAGCCGCAGATGCCAACAGCGGCTCTTGTGGTTGATACAGCAGTCCCTATACATCCTGGTCAAATAACACCTCAGGGGGACTCCTTGTTCTTCTAAACCAATTGGCTTGGACAATAACAACGCTCTAGACAAACTAACGATGCTCAACCGATCAAGCCCATTAGCAATTTTCAAACAGATCCCGCTGTTGAGGTCTATCACTATAGATGACATTGTTGCCATCTCACTGCCCATAATAGACAACCAACGTATGGTTAGCCATTTCCACTCTGAAATTGTGGCTTATATGGTGTGGGGCCAGAGGGAGAACTTCTTTCTGGGGTTTGACCTGATCGGACTGAAAACTGTCACTGATTCTAAAAAGTTCTTGTCGTTTGAAGTTCCAGAGCCCCTCTCAAATGAGGTGTCTAGGGTGCACATTGATTCTACCCCATTGGTGGCTGCTGTCATGATCTCTGCTTCCAAAAGATCAGGACTTGCCCGACTCCCTTGGAAGCAGACCCATAACCCCGGTTCCGAGTGCCAGCCAGTCCCAATTGGGACCTTTTGGACCCTGTCCTGGCGCCAGTGGCACCAGGCTCATAAAAATGCCCAGTCCCAGCGCTGGAAGCGCCGGGCTCATAATGCTTGGGTGGACTTACCTGCAGCAGACCATGCTGCTTACTTACCTGCCAGTTGAACCCCTGAACCTCTTCTGTTTGGGACTACTTTTCCTGTTGGGTGGGGCAGGAGCCACTCCCTAGGCTCAGAACACTGGAACTCTTCTGGAAAGCAGGAACTCTTTTCTTACCTAGGCGTGGCTGTGGAAGGAGACACCTAAGCACTACAGGAGGCTATTTAAACCACACCCGATGGATGAATCTTGCTTTGCGTTATTCTGCATTCTCTGCAGCAGAACGCTCATCGTGTCTTCTGCCTCTGATCCTGGTCCTAAGGGAACAAAGGCTTACCATCCTGGAATCCAGTCTTCAGCAGCACCTGTAAAGACAAAGAAAGAACAGCTTAGCACTACGGTCTTCAGTGGCAGCGCATCTCTTACCTGGTCCATCGGCTGTCACCAACGCCTCGCGCTGCATTCCGGCATCTGAAAGACAAAGGCTTACCTACTCTTCGCATGCTCCGGAGGTCTTCGCACTGCATTCCGGCATCTGAAAGACAAAAGCTTACCAGCTCTTTGCACGCTCCGGAGGCCTTCGGCGCTGCATCCCGCATCTGAAAGACAAAAGAAGGTGCGTTAAAGACATTGGGCAACTTTATTACTCACGTGCCATTACTCCTTCCCACGCCGAATCCAGTGGGTATTCCAGCACCCTTCAGCTTCTCTAAAGCACCGAACTTGTACCTGCAAGATAAAAGGGACAGTTAGTGCGCATCGTGAAGCAGGCTACAAGCGCTTACTTACGTGCTTCCAGGCGCTTCTATTCCTCACGCGGGTTCGATCCTCAACTCTCATCAGCCCGCCATCCGCCATCGCCGGAACCCTGCAAAACAAGAGATATCATTACAAAAGACTTTTAAGACATTTGAAGTGCCCAGAACTTACCGTTCATGCAGTTAACGACGGACAGCAGTCCTCTGAGGTCAAGAGGCCTGCACCCTTATCCAGTGAAGAAACTGGTTACGGCACCCTGCCCCGAGGCAGATGGAGAGCTCGGCGTTCACTTACCTAAGGTGAGGGTGTTAACCTTTGGGGTTCTACAGGAGAAGAGAAAGGGAAGAGGAGAGAGGCACCCAATAACCCCAGTTCATTAATCCCATATTTTCTATCTGCAGACATCTTACTCTTCGAGTCAGACATACAGTGCACAGAGGTCCAGCCCAAAGAGCCAACCGTGTGTTACACATCACCTTTGAAGATACGGGATTCACCCAGTCAAGACCGGCGCCTCTGCGGGAATCAGGTGAGCGTTACAGAACGCAAAGCCTATCACAAAACTCCCACCCAGGCGCTATGGAAACCTCGGATACCGACCAGCTAGCCCAGTTACTTGGGGAACTAAGAGCAGAAGTGCATGCAGCCCGTCAGGAAACAAATGCTCTAAGAAGGGAACTGATTATTTCCAAGGAGCGAACAGACGATCTCGCTAGACAATTGCTACAGTCACAAGCCGGACAAACTCCGTTACCCGCATCAGGGGCAAATCTTCCTTCGACATCCTCTACGAACCCAGTGCAGATCAACCTACCTGGGAATGTATCTCTGGCTCCGCCCGAACGATTTTCTGGTGACCCAAAGAGGTTTGCAGTATTTATTAATCAGTGCCGGTTGCACTTCTTATGCCGGCCAGCAGCCTTTCCAACTGATCAAGCTAAGGTAGCTTTCGTACCTTAGTGGCAATGCGGCAGACTGGTCGATCCCTCTAGTTAATCAAGATGATCCGGTTCTCCATGATTTTCAAGCTTTTCAGCTCAGTATGGAAAAACTGTTTGCAAGACATTCACAGGGGCAGGCCTTGGACAATGAGCTCCTTTCATTGCGACAGGGTAATCAAGACCTTTTGGCTTATATTGCGTCTTTCAACAGACTGATAGTGGAAACTCGATGGCCTGAGGACAAAAGGATTACGCTGTTTTATAGAGGTCTACGTGGAGAGCTCAAAGATGTGTTAGCCCAAGTAGTGAATCCCCCGCAAGACTGTTCGGACTATATTGACTTAGTCGTTCAAATTGACCACAGACTGCAGAACAGGAAGGCCGATCGTTCCAAGTTTGATGCTCGAGTATTTTCCAAACCACCAACTCCTACCAAAGGAGTAGACTCCGGGGAACCCATGCAAATAGGGGGCCTGAAAGGACCACTAACACAAAAGGAGCGGGAAAGGAGAAAACAGCTGCAATTATGCCTCTATTGCGGAAACTCGGGGCACTTTCTTCGAGACTGTCCGGTGAAACCAGCCAAGAAGGCAGTAGGAGCTGCAGTTACCAGGGTCACAAACTCTGAGCAGGGAAACGACCTCGCCCGACAAGAATAGAGGTCCTCTTGCCGAGCGTTAAAACCAGTTCCGTGACCTCGCATTTCGTGATACCTATGGTCCTCATTAGCCCTGAACATCCGGATCGATTACATGCGATTGAAGCTTACGTCGACAGCGGTGCCATCGGCAATTATGTGGATCATGAAATGGTTTTGAGGATGAATCTGACTCTTTGTCCAAAGGCTGTAAAGGACGTCATTACTACGGTGGATGGTACGGAGATAGCCTCCGGACCAGTAACGCATACCACCCAAGAAGTGACGCTAGTAAGTCAAGATGGACACCATGAGAAGATCGTGTTCGATGTGATCAAGGCCCCTCAGTTCCAGATTATTGTAGGAATTCCTTGGTTAGAGAAGCACAATCCTCAGATCGATTGGCGAGCAAGAACGGTTCAGTTTCCAGAATGTGTCTCTACTTGTCACCCTCGACCTGGTGTTGCACTGGCAGCAATTTCCTCGGAGGCTCCCCAGTTACCTCCTGAATACCTAGAATTCCAAGATGTGTTCCGGAAGGATCAGGCTAACTCTCTACCTCCTCATAGGTCTTATGACTGCCATATAGACCTGATACCTGGATCTACTCCTCTTTGTAGTAGAATTTATGCCCTCACCAAGCCTGAGAATCTTCACCTCCGACAATACCTGGATCAATACCTAGCAAATGGGTTTATTCGTCCTTCCAAGTCCCCTGCTTCCTCAGCTTTGTTCTTCGTTCCAAAAAAAGAAGGGGACCTTAGAACTTGTATAGATTATCGCGCCCTGAACCAGATCACCGTTAAGAATAGATATCCGTTACCTTTGATCCCTGAACTCCTGGACCAAGTCAGAAAAGCATGCATATATACAAAGCTGGATCTTAGAGGAGCCTACCACTTGGTACGAGTAAAAGAGGGCGATGAATGGAAGACGGCCTTCCGCACCAAGTATGGGCTATTTGAATATCAGGTCATGCCCTTCGGACTTTGCAATGCCCCGGCCGCCTTTCAATATTTTATGAACGATGTCCTCAGAGAGCTCATAGATGTGTGTGTTGTTGTTTACATTGACGACATCCTCGTTTATTCTTCATCGGAAACTGAACATCGGAAACACGTGAAAATGGTCCTCGAGAGATTGCGTCAACACAAACTTTTCGCTAAGTTGGAAAAATGTGTTTTCAACGTGCCTGAAGTTGAATTCTTGGGATTCATATTATCACCTAGCGGAGTGCGTATGGATTCAAAGAAGGTCGATGCAATTCTCAAATGGCCATCGCCATCCTCCGTAAAAGGTGTTCAAAGCATGTTAGTCTTCGCTAACTTTTACCGCAGGTTTATCCCTGAATTCTCTCGAATAGTCCAGCCCATCACCGCCTTGTTAAAGAAAAACAAACGTTTTGAATGGTCTACCGAGGCGGAACAAGCTTTCCAGAATTTGAAGACTAGATTTATCTCTGCACCGATCTTAAAACATCCTCGCCCAGAACTCCCCTACATCGTTGAAACTGATGCTTCGAGCCTTGCCATGGGGGCAGTTCTATCACAAAAGGACCCAGTAACCAATCAGTTGCATCCCGTGGCATTTTGGTCCCGCAAATTCTCCCCTCCTGAAATCAATTACACTATCACTGATAAGGAACTTCTAGCTATCAAGTCCGCCTTTAAGGCTTGACGGCATTATCTTCTGGGGGCCCGACACACCGTTACTGTGATTACAGATCACCGAAACCTGCAATATTTGAAAACCGCAAAAGCTCAATCCTCTAGGCAACTCCGTTGGGCACTATTCTTTGCCGAGTTTGACTTCATAATTACCTATCGACCTGGTACAAAAAACGGTAAAGCTGATGCCCTTTCTCGGATGGGAGTGGAAGAACATTTGATCAATCCTAAACCTGTACCTATCATTCCCGAACAAAGAATTCTAGGTGTAATCGCCACACAATCCATAGAGGAAGTTAAGGATAAAGCCAGGCTACTGGTAACTCCAGCAGACATACAGAATTGGCATCTGCAGGGAAAGGACTTTACGGTGAAGGACAACCTATTATATTTCCAAGAACGGTTATACCTGCCCAGCACAGATTTACAGAAAAAGGTAATCTCTTGTATCACGATTCTTTAATGGAAGGACATCCCGGTATGACCAAGACCTCGGAAAAGATCAAGCGCTACTTCTGGTGGCCGTCTTGGAAAAGAGATATCAGAGACTTTATAAGGTCCTGTGGAGTATGCGCCCAAAACAAGAGTCAAAAGGAAAAACCAGCCGGCCTCTTACGCCCTATTGACATCCCGCCTCGCCCTTGGCATATGCTTTCTATGGACTTCATCACCGATCTACCTCCATGCTCCGGATACAATACGATCCTAGTAATCGTGGACCTATTCTCCAAGATGGCGCATTTCATTCCACTCAAAGGCTTACCAACAGCAGCAACTCTGGCCCGAGAATTTCTCGAAAACATCGTCCAACTGCACGGTTTTCCTTCAGTTCTAATTTCGGATCGAGGTAGTCAATTTATTTCTCATTTTTGGCGAAGTTGCTGTCGGTCGGCTCAAATTGATGTGAGACTTTCGACCAGCCACCACCCTCAAACCGACGGACAAACCGAGAGGACCAATCAAACTCTGGAACAGTATTTGCGCTGCATGCTACAACAAACTGAAAAAACTTGGAAAGATATCCTTTGGATAGCCGAATATGCCTACAATAACTCTGTCCACTCGGGAACTGGGAAGACCCCGTTTTTTCTTTTATACGGTAGTCACCCTCGAACCTGGGAGTTGGATCCACTCCAAGATCTTGGAACACCAGCTGTAGACCACCTGCATTCTACAATCACCCAAGCCTTTAAGGAAGCCATTTCTCACCTTCAAAGGGCTAAAGAACAATACAAGAAAGGAGCAGACCAACATCGGAAGGAAGCCCCCCAATATCAAGTAGGCGATCAAGTCTGGTTATCCACCAAATATCTACCTCTTAAAGGACCAGCACATTCAACCCAAGATACCTTGGTCCCTATTCCATCACTACCATAGTAAATCCAGTAGCGGTCAAGTTGGACTTGCCCCCTCACATGAAGATACATCCGGTCTTCCACGTCTCTCTATTAAAACCCGTGCAACCTCAAACCCGACTAACTACATCTCCAAAACCTATTCTAGTTGATGGAGAACTCGAGTTTGAAGTCAAAAGCATCCTGGATTCCAAGATCTCCAAATCTAAACTATTTTACCTGATGGACTGGAAAGGCTACGGTCCCCAAGAAAGATCCTGGGAACCTGCAGAATATGTCCACGCGCCTCGTCTAATCAAAAGATTTCATCGAACATTTCCTAACAAGCCCAAACCCCCGGAGAAGCCCGGTTTGGGAGGGGCCTTGAGGGGGGGTGCTGTCATGATCTCTGCTTCCAAAAGATCAGGACTTGCCCGACTCCCTTGGAAGCAGACCCATAACCCCGGTTCCGAGTGCCAGCCAGTCCCAATTGGGACCTTTTGGACCCTATCCTGGCGCCAGTGGCACCAGGCTCATAAAAATGCCCAGTCCCAGCGCTGGAAGCGCTGGGCTCATAATGCTTGGGTGGACTTACCTGCAGCAGACCATGCTGCTTACTTACCTGCCAGTTGAACCCCTGATCCTCTTCTGTTTGGGACTACTTTTCCTGTTGGGTGGGGCAGGAGCCACTCCCTAGGCTCAGAACACTGGAACTCTTCTGGAAAGCAGGAACTCTTTTCTTACCTAGGCGTGGCTGTGGAAGGAGACACCTAAGCACTACAGGAGGCTATTTAAACCACACCCGATGGATGAATCTTGCTTTGCGTTATTCTGCATTCTCTGCAGCAGAACGCTCATCGTGTCTTCTGCCTCTGATCCTGGGCCTAAGGGAACAAAGGCTTACCATCCTGGAATCCAGTCTTCAGCAGCACCTGTAAAGACAAAGAAAGAACAGGTTAGCACTACGGTCTTCAGTGGCAGCGCATCTCTTACCTGGTCCATCGGCTGTCACCAACGCCTCGCGCTGCATTCCGGCATCTGAAAGACAAAGGCTTACCTACTCTTCGCATGCTCCGGAGGTCTTCGCACTGCATTCCGGCATCTGAAAGACAAAAGCTTACCAGCTCTTCGCACGCTCCGGAGGCCTTCAGCGCTGCATGCCGCATCTGAAAGACAAAAGAAGGTGCCTTTAAAGACATTGGGCAACTTTATTACTCACGTGCCATTACTCCTTCCCACGCCGAATCCAGTGGGTATTCCAGCACCCTTCAGCTTCTCTAAAGCTCCGAACTTGTACCTGCAAGATAAAAGGGACAGTTAGTGCGCATCGTGAAGCAGGCTACAAGCGCTTACTTACGTGCTTCCAGGCGCTTCTATTCCTCACGCGGGTTCGATCCTCAACTCTCATCAGCCCGCCATCCGCCATCGCCGGAACCCTGCAAAACAAGAGATATCATTACAGAAGACTTTTAAGACATTTGAAGTGCCCAGAACTTACCGTTCGTGCAGTTAACGACGGACAGCAGTCCTCTGAGGTCAAGAGGCCTGCACCCTTATCCAGTGAAGAAACTGGTTACGGCACCCTGCCCCGAGGCAGATGGAGAGCTCGGCGTTCACTTACCTAAGGTGAGGGTGTTAACCTTTGGGGTTCTACAGGAGAAGAGAAAGGGAAGAGGAGAGAGGCACCCAATAACCCCAGTTCATTAATCCCATATTTTCTATCTGCAGACATCTTACTCTTCGAGTCAGACATACAGTGCACAGAGGTCCAGCCCAAAGAGCCAACCCTGTGTTACACATCACCTTTGAAGATACGGCATTCACCCAGTCAAGACCGGCGCCTCTGCGGGAATCAGGTGAGCGTTACAGCTGGGGACACACTGTCAACAATTGTATACCTCTTGGGTACTGGGCAAGATTGGTCTTTGGTACAATCAGCCCCGAAAACCTTTGAAAATATCAGACAAGGAACAGGGCATCCATGACAGTAAGATCGAGGTCATCTTTTGGAATTAATGTGGCGGGGCAAACTTATCGCAACTTTTAGCCAAATTTGGTGTGAGGGATTTTCCCTGTATATTTATCTTTCAAGAAACAATGCTTCTGTCCCCCCCTGAACTGGAGGCCGTCCGCATTATTTCAACCCCTGCAACCAGAGGGTCCTTGGGATGACCAAGAGGGGACCTTCCAGTAGCTATAGACTGCAATCTTGGTATTCTATGGGAATTGATCTACTGTAATGAATGGATGCTGGCGATCAATTTAGAACTGGGCCTAGTTCATTTGTATTGGAATCCCTCTTGAGTAGGGTGGAAGTTCATACAGGACTGTTTGATAGAGATCTTTGAAGCATGGTTCGGGAAGGGACATGAAAATCAAATAATCATAGGGATGACTTCAACTCCTTCTGTGCTTTTTGGAATTATGTCGAGGCTATACTTACTAATCTACACTCTAATGTGCATCAGGGTATGTGTTGGGATCTCTTCCTCTCAGAATAGGATATGGCTTTTCTGGAGTGCTGTCCACTTTCTAATTGTCCTGCTTATACATGGAAAAGAGGGGCTAGTATGTCCAGGATCAACTACTTTTTTAAGGCCCAAATGTGCCTAATTGGAGCACACTAATATTGATCCGGGTGATCACTTACTCTTGTCCTTCTCTCTCTCCCTACCTTTCCCTATCTTCAAAATTAGACCTGACCTTGTGGGAACCAGTGTGAATAAGGGGGAAAGGCCCGGCCCTCAGATGGAATAGAAAGGCAGTTGTTAAATTGAGCCAGTTCTTGACTGATTCTTTGTATGCTTCGAGCTAGTATCCTTCCAATTTGGGAACGAGCGCAGCACATTCTAATTTACCCTATTCAACCATCATGGCTTGTGTTAAAAGAGTTGGTCAAGATTGCTCAAATGTTCCTGGCGTGTCTGCTCGATATTCTTTTCATAATAGAATTTCACAGTCAAAAAGGTTGTTCAAGGGTAATATGTTGGCTGCCCTAAAAAAGCAGCGTTTGGGCAAGATGGACTACTCTGCTGCGAAAAAAGTAAAATTTACCAAGCGCATAAAAACCTGGTGAAATCCCTTAGGATAGATTCCTATCTGTGCATCCACCAATTTACACTGACAAATCTGTGCATTGGCAGGGACCACACATTTTCATCCACTATTAATCGAACTGGGCCTGAAGGATACAAGCATGGACTGTCTGATCCAGGAATCTGTCTGGGTCGACCACTATGAGAAGAAATTCTCTTTGCCCGCTTCCTTCCAGGACTCAGGTTCTGATGATTTGGGACCTGTTGTTAAGGGGCCTTGTACCTGGGACAAAGATGCCATTATTTCGACCATTGGAAAACTGAAGCCGCCTCGTGCTCTGGGTCACGATGGCATCCCTCCGTTTCTCCTTAAGGAAGAGCCACAGCTCTGTTCTGAGCTTTTGAAACCATTCTTCGACCGAATCTTTTTGACCCACGTTATCCCAGCCTCTTGGGTTCAATCTATTATCATTCTGATTTTTAAAAATGGAGAGGCACAAGATTCCAACAATTATAGACCAATCACCCCAGTCAATGCCGTCAGCAAAGTATTTGCTATACTTCTCCTGAGGGACTTAAGGTAGTCAAAAGACTCAATCTCCTTAGTCGATTCCAGGTAGTATTCAGGCAAGATCTTGGTACCACACTCAATGCTACGGTTATGGCTCACCTCGGACACCATTTACAACACTCCCAAGTTGGGGATGTTTTCATGGCCTCGCTTGACATGTCGAGCGCCTTTGACCGGGTAGCTAGATCTAGGCTTTGGCATAAACCTCTTGGAATGAAAGTTCCAAGAAAGGTGGTTCAGCTTCTTGCTCTCTTGCACACTAATACAACTTTACATATTCGCCTTACTAGAGAAGGGTCTCTGTGAAGAGTAATTAATTCTCAAGTAGGGGTGAAACAGGGCTGTACCCTGGCTCTCATTCTTTTTCAACTTGTATGTGAGCGATATGGAGGGGTTGTGGCATGGGCCCTCGATTTCGGCGGCCAGGTTGGTCAATATTAAGATCGATTGGCTGGCCTTTGCCGATGATTTTGTTTTGTTTGATAGAACTTTTAGAGGCATACAATGCAAGATAAACCTATCTTTTGACTATGCTCTTGCCAATAATCTTCTAACGAATGCCACCAAATCCAAGGTATTAGTGTTCTCCAGGAGTAGAAAAATAAAAATCAGACTTTGGGTAATGGGAAAAGTCCTTGCAGTAACCTACTTGGGCTATAACCTCAACAACAAGGCCACGGCAGAAACATGGAAAATTAGCCTCCATGATAAGGCACGAAAACTGAGAACTCAAATTAAATTTCTCTGGAATCGGATGTGCACTTCTTCCATCTTGCCGATACGTCACTTTTATTTTGCCAAGATTGAACCAGTTATTTTGTACGGCCTTCATATGTCTCTACATGATTTGGGTAACTTACTCAAGACTATACATGGCAAGATGCTGAAGGAGGTTCTTGGTCTTTCTCTGGCAATTCCCAACACCGTTATCCATCATGAACTTTGCCTCATCTCTCTGAAGGCTTGATATGTGTGGAAGCAACTCACTACATATAGAAAGATCTCTGATCCACCTGTGAACTCCTTTTATGAGGCTCTGAGCAAAGCTATGTATGTGCTGAGTCTGTCTCCTCTCTTAATTCCTTCAGAGTGAAGATGCAGAGCATACTCAATGTTATTGGGATGTCGGCGATTGATCTTATACAACGTCCTGGAGCAGTTAAAACAAGCCTCTTTAGGACTGATTGATCAGACACATGCGATAGCATTGGTACTTATGTCACCTATGTTGACTATTCCTGCTTCATTCATGTAAGAGAATGTATTCCACTTTATCAGCAACGCTTTCCCTGTGAAGAAATACTATATGCGCTTTAGGCTTAATCAGTTATATACAAATGAAAGGATCAAGCATTGGGAAAAATACTCACCAAACTCACATCCCTCCCCTAACTGCAGATTCGGTGGCACTATGGACACAGCAGAAACACTGAAACATTTGGTTATTGTATGCCCACATTTTGCCAAAGCCTGGTTTTCCTGTTTAAAGGACATAAGTGGCGGTTGCTCCTAAGTGTCAATGAACCTGCTTTGGTGTATACTAATGTGATGGACCAACGTTTCTTTAATTCTAGCCTTGAATATCTTTTTGAACATTCTTTTCAACGAATTGGAAATTAAATTATGATTTTATGAATTATGGCTAGAATTAACTATATAAGTTTGGCTTAAGTAGACACAGTGTCAAGATGGCGAAGTAAATTAAATCAAGTTAAGGGCTGATGCTAAGAGGACCTGATGTCCTGGGTTGAATGCCCATTCCCCATTCTAATTCACACAATTCTGGTGCATCCACACTTAGGAAAATGTCCTCTCATCCCAAGCAAAGTCTCAGGGTGTTTTATGTGCTGCAGCACACTTCTTAACTTGGCATTGGCCATTGATCCCAGGAAGGAATAGACCTTCGGGACTTTGCAGCTGGTTTAAGATCAATAGTTTCCCCCTCTTTCCATTGGAGTCACCTTTGCGGTCTTACTGGGGAAAGCCCCTGCAATTTCCACTCTTGGCCAAGTGGGATATTTGTCAGGCTGCAGGAATTATTACCCCTGAATCAAGTGCACACTCTTCGGTTGAGCTCACACAGTTTCAGTTAAGTTTGCCAAAGCTTCTTCAGGTGCTTTACAGTTACCACCTTTGTGCGAGAGCCCCGAGCAGACTACTCTGTTACTGCTTCTTCTCAAGGGCTGGCACCTGCATGAAGATATGCTGTTCGTAAACAGTAAAATGGCAACATTGTGTCACCTACGGTACCTTAAGGCTCACAGGGAATGTCACTGGGCCTTTAAAGTGGATCATTCTTTACTACAGGATCATCTGCAGCAGTGCCAGTGTGGGTTTTAAAAGTGTCTTCTTTACAAAGCTTAATGTTGATGAGTTTGTGTGTTTTTCTTCTCTCTCTGGGACTTTGAGTCTGTTTAGTGGGAACTTCACACTCCTTAGAATGAGTAGGGGGCGGTCCATATAGATTATTCCTGTACCTTCTGACACAGGATAGGGACGAATAGAGGGTGATAAGGGCCTCTTCCCCCTACGATACATGGGCTCATCATTTAGCTTTGGGAGGCACCTGGCCCCCTTGGTCACTCCACTAGATGTGCCCAGAGTGAGGCAGGGGACTTCATCACACTACTTACAAAGAGGCCTTCTGCTTAACCTGGGGCTATTTGGGTCGAACCTTTGAATCAGTTCCAGTCAATACCAATTCACACACAATTGTGTGATGGATCGACAATAGAGGTGAATTAGACCTTTTTTATATTCTTGCACAGGATAGGGTTGTGATAAATGCCTAAAGGGCAGAGAGGATTATCTGCAATAGAAAAAAGCTACCCTTCGTGGGTTTGATCTGAATAAAATGTGTCAGAATCAGACAAACAATAACATGTCAGTAGTTTGTCAATCATGGGGATAATGGTTTCTCCCAGGCTCTCTGAAGAACACAGCCTCATGGAACTAGCACCCCACTGCTAATTGGTTCATAATGTGCAGCCTCAGGGATTTAGCACCTAGAGACTTCTTAAATCAGCTCACAATCTCAGGAATATACTGACCAACAAGCTTTATACTAGGAGACCCCTAGTCGTAGCAGGTCTTAATTCCTGCTTCAAAGTAAGGTTATCGGGGAAATGTATTGAGCTACTTGACACGCACGTGTCCCGAGGGTTGTTCCCACCCTGTCGAGCTGTGTAGTATCTTGAAGATTTTGAAGCTTTTGAAGTACTCCCCGTGCACCGAATGGAATAAACTCTGTTACGGGTCAGCCATATTTAGCGGAAGGAAAGTCTCCCACACAGCCAGGAAATAAGATAAACCGGAATTGATTTGTGACATCTGGGAAGCAGGAATTAAGACCTGCTACGACTAGGGGTCTCCTAGTATAAAGCTCAAGTTCAACCAGGATATTATCCTGTTACAGGGGATTTGAAATAGAGATGTCCAGCAACTAACAAGAAATTGTCTGTCCTGAAGAAGGCCTAAAAAGTATTGGTTGCAGAGACACTATGGATAGTGTTTTATCTCCAAAAACGGCCCAAGCATGTCGACACTTGACAATAGACTAGCTAAAGAATATAGTCTGGTATCTGTAAACTACTGAATTGTTCAGAGTGGTTTTTTCTATTAAGATAACAAAACCCCATATGAAACATTGTGTTTTTTAGAAGTGAGCGAGAAGATATATTGATGTACCACGATTAATGTGTGTTTCATTGACTTGTTTTTCTATCTCTCTCCCTTTTTAACTTTTCTAAAGTGGTTTTAACACTTAATAAATTGATATGGACATATTGAAAAATGGTCATGTTTAGTGTGTATTAATTGGGTTGTATGGTTCCGTTCCTTTTGCACAAAATACGAGATGTTTTGTATAAATCTGGCTCACTTAATTTGAAGGTGAAAGCCAGGTTCACAATAAATCTGTAGATCACTTTGCCAGTACTGGTTGGACATAGAGTGGGGTAGTCAGTTTTTCTCAATTGTGTAATTTTCTGTTATTGTGCCTCCCGTTCCGAGATACTGGCCCCCCGAAAACAAAAATTTGAGGGAGAGGACCTCAGTAGAGATAACTGACTTGACTGATGTCATATCTATCCATGAAATGCCTGTCATACTTTTACTATATGGCCATTATACCAATGCCTAAATGCAGTGTAAATAATGGGTGAAGCCTAAAGCCAGACCTGCCGGCTTTGACCTTGGGAACAGTCCCTCTGCATTAGGTACTTAGACTTGTAGATTTTAAAAATCCCAATGTAAGAGCCACCTGGGGATGTCAGTGCCATGTTCGAGAGAAGGGTGAAGTAGAGAAAGCTATGCTTAGGAGTAAAAATGAGGAAACCATTGTGGATCTGTCAACCAGTGCTGTGTCAGCCAGACCAACAAGGGAAGGGAGCTCTAGAAGAGGAAACCAGAGCAACGCACAGATCCTCATCTCGCTGACGGAAGATTATGACAAGGATTTGGCCTTTGTAAACAGAGTATACCTCATCATCCAGGCATGGATGGCCTCTCATGGTCTGTGCCTGAATGATGACAAACAGAACTTCTCATTCTAGGTACACCTGCCAACATCAAAAAACTGGGCCCAAATTATTCATCTTTCATAATTGACAACAACAACATCACTGTGGCTAAGGTAGTCAAAACCCTTGGCTTCTACATAGACTCCACGCTTACTTTCAGCAAACAAGTAAATGCTATGGCCTCAGCTACATCATATACCTGTAAGCTAAACAGAGCAGCCAAACCTTTCCTCTCATCCAACAACTGCATCACCTTAGCGAGAGCCCTTATCTTATCCAAATTGGACTATTGCAATGCCCTCTACATAGGCAGCAACAAATACATTACGTCCAAAATTCAGACCCTTCAAAACAATGCCCTTAGAGCCACCCCAAGTTTCCATAAAAACGCCCATATATCTGACCTTAGGAGATCTGTCAACTGGCTTTCCACGAAGACAAGATCTTCCTTAAAACTGCATCACTGACACACAAATGCCTCAACCAATCAGCCCCACAATACCTCTCAGCTAGATTTACAAGACACACAGCCTCTCGCCCCCTTAGAAAAATCAACTCTAACCTTCTACTAGTACCTAGATTTAAGCGTACTAAATTCGGTGGGAGCAGCTTCCCTGTTAAAGCCGCACAATATTGGAACTCCCTCCCCCCTGCCTTAAGGGAAAATCTACCCTACCCACAATTTAGAGCTAGTCTCATCCACAGGCTAAAGGAACATGAAGTCTAACCTTACCTATTCTGCAATCCCCTAGCTCTATTGTATATATGTGACCTCATTGCTTTTGTTATATACATGTGTCTTACGCCTATTCTTTGTATTTATTGTATATATTGTATAATACCTATCCACCTGCCTGTCGTTCATGTATACAGCATTAGTAACCAGAATTGTACTTTTATTCTTGTCTACTATGTAACACAAGCTTAACAACCCTCTTTATGCCTTCTCGCCCTTATACCTCTGGGTCTGGTGCACAATATAAATAATAAAACAAACAAACAAACAAACAAACACCTGTTAACAGAAAGAGGTGTGTGCTCATCGCAGGATGTTACTCGCATGTTGGAGACTGAGGGATACAGCAGTTGGGAGGAACCTGGACAATCCGGCCAATGCAGCAGTATCCAGACCACCTAGATGGCCCAGAAGGGCATGTAGAGGGGACAGAGCATGGAGAAGTGGAGACATTGAGACTTTCCTGAACTGCTGTTCATATTAATAGTCCGGGCAACCCGGGGCAGATAAATGAAGACTCATTCTCCCAAAACAGGAACTAACTGATCATTTAAACACTATTAACCAATCATTCACAGCAAGAAACGTTAAAAAAGAAGACAAAAAAGGCAAGGACAGTATCGGATCAAGAAAGAAGCGGAGGAGGCAAGCCAGGGAGCAAGCAAGAAGACCAGCTTAGAAGTAAGTTTGGCGCCACGCATAGAAGCATACATAGGGGTGAATTCAGAAGGAGGATAACCAGGAGCAATCAGGATTGGAGAGCTAAGGAACCTGAGGCAGATAAGAGGTGGAGAGGCTGGAATGAGAATCAGGGTAGTTTTGACTGCAGAAAAATAAGAAAGAGCATTCCAGGAGGACTGAGATAGGAGTGAGGGTCAGCAGGGCCAAATGTGAAGAACCATGATATCCTTACGACAGCTAGCTTCTAAACTGCGGTAAACCTGAAAAAAGGAACCTGGCCTCTTTGCCACCCTAAACCCTGGGCCTGCCTCTGGTATGAAGAACACAATATCCGCCCTGAGTGAAAAGGACACTATAACCCTCAGTGTCAGATGGGTGAGTTAACCCTGATTGTGCAGGGCACTGTAAACCTTAGTCTAAAAGGTAAGGCCACCCTGGTAGTAGGATGAACAATAATGCTTTAAAATTAGAAGGAGAGAGAAAGAGATGGGGTGCACAGGCATAACAGATCATTTGAGCAAGAGCACAAAGGGCAAGCTAACCCTTGTGGTAAAGCAAGGCAGTCTAGCCCAGAAAAGAAACATTGTGTCAGATACCTTCTCTCTAGTATGGATTACAAATAGCAAGCAGGACTCTTTAACCATGTAAGGAGGAAAGGGCAAAGGTTTTAACACTTAATAAATTGATATGGACATATTGAAAAATGGTCATGTTTAGTTTGTATTAATTGAGTTGTATGGTTCTGTTCCTTTTGCACAAAATACGAGATGTTTTGTATAAATCTGGCTCACTTAATTTGAAGGTGAAAGCCAGGTTCACAATAAATCTGTAGATCACTTTGCCAGTACTGGTTGATCACTCAAGTCAGGGCACAGACTACAGGATAGAGGGGGTGTCTGCAGCATACTCTCATAGTGCTCAAGTAAAGCTCACAGCACTTACTCTGTACCCTTGGAAGACTTACTACAAACCTGCAGAGACCCCTCCAGTTCAGGTGACACAGATCATTGTTTGGCTTCATCACATGCCATCTCCCTTTCCCTGACGCTCAACCAAGAGGGTGTAGTCTGCATTGGTTACCAATATAACAAATCCTTGCTGGCTTGTAGCTTTTTTTCTGGATTCTGCACAGTGAAGGAATATAGCTGGAAACCTAGGAACCCACCTCAACACTATAACATTGGTATCTTTGTACTTGGACAGCAAAGTAAGTGGTACCTGGTCCATCAGGAAATGAAATCATCAACCTCTGTGGAAACATATTAGTGAGTTGATGGCCCACTTGAATGCCAAGCACTCGAATTTGGCTATAGGTTTTCCTTCATGGGTGAAAAGCTTCCTAATGATGTAGCACTGGTTGTTCCCTCCCTTCCATTTCTTGTGACATGATAGCCCCTAATCTGACTTTCAATGCATTTGTCTGTAGGATGTATTCATGCTGAAGAATGGCATGAATAGAGGTGGGCTTCACCATGTCTCCTTTAAATGGATCGTAGATCCTTTCAGGTGGTAGGTGGGGCCACTAATTGTAATGCAACTACCATTCTGGCTAGAGGCTTCACCTTTTCACTGCCCACCGTTGAGCTAAAGCATTTAACCATGGAGCTAGCTAACATTTGTCGGTGTTTACAATAGATCCAGCCTGCCTCAGAGTCTGGCAGGCAAAATACAGATGTTTCCTATGGAATCTCTTGGTCTGGCTGTGGATGACAATGTCATTGATCTACGCACCTGCAACTTCCCTGTGAGGTCTCAAAGGTGTTGCATGATAAGCTGGCCAGTACAGGGTGCCTCTTGCTGTTCAAAGGGTAATACAGTAAACTGAAAGAGTACCTCAGGTGACAACATTTTTATTTCCCAGTAACTGCCAATACCAGGTGGGGGAAAGTATGGTGTATGTACCCGCTTTCTCCAGCAGTTCTTCCAAACTCTGATAAGTCATTTATCTTATGGAAGTCAATAGTGTACTCCATGAGACATCTTGTTTAGACACTAGTACTGTAGGCAGGGAACACTCACTATGAGATCTCTTGTCATTCCCATATCAAGCATCTTGTTTTACTTCTTACTAAATAACGCCTCTACTAGCCTTAGGTATCAGATAGGGTATTAATCTGAGAACATTTACTGGGAAAGTAAGGATATGGTGGTAGAACCCTTTAACTTGCCTGTAAACCTCTGAGAAGAAACCTACAAGGTCCTGTTCAGTGACAATTGGTATTTTAGCAGGGATTTCCGAAGATCTTGTTTCAATGTCTGACAGAAGTGGTAAGGGTCTGTTGGAAGAGGCCATGACCAAAGAATTGTGGCGGGTCAGAAGAAGAACATGGACTCTGGTTTTCCATCTCACGTTAGTTATTTATTAAATGAAAGGTGAAAGCTACTAACTTTCCCTACATTATAGGTGCTCCCTACATAACAAAACAAAACAAATGTGCTCATCAATCGTCAAACCAAGTTTAGTCCACTGTCCAAACTAACCTATTCCGAGCCCACAACTATTATAACAACTAAAGCACAGGAGAATGTGTCCCCCTCCTGTAAGGTGGTCTTCCACTACATTCATTTCAATAGCATATCCTCAGATAGTCCATGGCAACAGTTCTTATCAGATCATACAGTTCAGATATTGGATTCTTTAGGATTTCAACTGTGTCTTTTATTCATTTTCTGCTTCTTACCTTTTTGTTTTCTTTTTCCTTTCACTCCTTTTCTTCTACTTCCATATAAAATGCTATCTTCCTTTTTATATTGATTCAAGATTTCTCCTTTTCTCAATGTCCTTTCTTTACATTGGTTAGGACGAGTTTGAGTGTCCCAATTATAATTGACACTCTCTTCATATACCCTTTACCCTTGGGTTTGATACAATCCTGAGAGCTGATTCTGGGTGGGACAAATAGGAGCGTTCCAGTAATGATTCTCAATCTCTTCAGACAATCTTAGTACTTGACTTTGACTGGGATGAGTATGAGCGTGCCAGAAATTATTGTCATTCTCTTCAGACAGTCTTACTACTCGATCTTGACTGGGATGAGTTTGAGCGTGTCAGTAATTATCTACGGTCCCCTTCCCGGTCTCCCTCTTTCCCTGTTAACGGATAGCATCACTGGGATTCCAATAGGTCAGGACCTTCTTCTATTTCCAGGTAGCCTTCTGTTTCTCCTGTTCTTAATTCAATCGGCTTGCTCTGTGATACTTTTCCAAAAGTAGTTTCGGCATGATTCATGCTCCTCCATGTCCACTGTGACATGCTTACGGTTATGCCAGCACGCTCCTTTACTTGCTTCAGGTTCAGAATGCTTTGCATCCAGCTTTGCTTCTTGCGTCTTCTCCCGACTCCACCTCTCCACATCGGAGGTTGTGCCGGGCTTCTTTCCCCAGTCAGGCAATCTCTTCAGTGGTGACTGCGAGCCGCCCACATACCGCAGGCAGGCACAGCGTGGCCAAGTTTCCTTCAGCATTCGATTCCCAGCTGGTTTGAAACTCTTGCTGTGTGGCTGTACCTGGAAATCTCTGTTTATCTGTGTGGTGTCAGAAGAACTAACTGGACCAAAAATCTCTCTGACGGTGACTGCGGCTGTTGTGCCTTGGAGCCGCCATCCTATCCCTATTAAAACTAGAGAGGTGCTGAAGCGGCGTTGTATCGATATACCTGGAAATCTCTGTTTATCTGTTTGGGGTGAGAAGAACTATCTTGACCAGCAATCTCTCCAGTGGTGACTGCGGGCTGTTGTGCCTTGGAGCCGCCTACATAATCCTAAAAATGCAGCTGGTACAATTGCGGTGATTCAAATGGTTGAAACGGAAGCTTTGAATAATGAGCTGGAGCATCTGTTGAATGAATATGACTCCAATGTAGAAAAGGAAATCTATACTCCTGCTAAAACTGCAACAGTCACTATTGATGTCCATAGGCCACATGACCTTGATATAACTGTAGATGAAACGCCTATGACGTCCCTTGAGACATGTTTCGATTCTTGTTCAGGTTTGTAACCTCGACCAACGCTGAAAATCTCTGTTCCCTTAATTAATTATGGGGATGAGGAGAGAGTGGGTAACCCAGTAGTGGTAACCCAAGAGATGATTAGAGAGGAGGTGTTTAAGAGTAATCTAGATCCATTCTTTCACAGTAGAAATAACACACTGGCAAGTAATCAGGAGAGTGAGTCCTCCATAACTAAATAATTAGCTCCAGAACAATTATTAACAGTGGTTCTTGAAAAATGCAACAATATTGAGTTAAAACTTAGTATGCAAGCTAAAGAATTAAGAGATATTATTCCCAGGCAGTAAACAAGGATGAGGAAGTCATTAATACTTCCCGATCACCCACAGAAAGTTATGGGAATGAGGGGATGTGTGATGAGGGTAAAATAGGGAGGAAGACAAAAAATAAGAAACAGTTACCTGCCCATCAAGCCTGTATACATACTAGTTGAAAAGAAGGGAAGAAAAAGCAAATGATTGTTTCTAATACAGATAAGATGATTTAAGTGGAAAATGCAGAAGAGAAATATGGTTTCAAATAGAGGTGAGGCATTAGTAACAAAGTTGTTGATGAAACCCCGTTATTATGCGAGAATGTAACTGATCCAAAAACAACAAATTGGGAACTTAGGAACAATCTTGTAATTGTGGATCATAATTTGCCTCACCCCGAGATGATAGAGAAAGAGACAGTAGTCGTAGAAAGAGGAAATATAGCCAATGGTAAAGAGGGGAAGAGCGAAGATATTAGAACTTATATGGCAAAAAAGGATGGGTTTAAACCATGGTGGATAACAACATGGGTAGGAAGGGACCAGTGGTAAGATTGGTCAATTAATGAATGAAGGGTGGAAAATTAGAGTGGATAAGAAAGGAAGTGGGATAGATAACCTTTTCAAAGTGACAATGGGTAGTATGATGATAGACAATATGGAAGTTGATTCTGAAGATTATTCAGCTTTGCAGGTTAACCGCGTTATGAGAGACGATCACCACCCACTGATTAATCAACAGGTTATGATGCAGATTCTCCATAGTATCATTCCTCTAAGAGTCATATCTAGTGATGATATATTAGTGGTAGACCAATTGAAAGATACTTGTTTCCTGCCTCAAATATTGTATTTAGATCTAGCGCCATTTTAAATTTTGTTCAGATGTATGAAGTGGATTTATTCAGACGAGGACATGAGCAAAAGCTGGTGCCCATTCCTAAGGAAAAAAAAAGATACTGCAATCTTTTTTCCATAGTTCTATTGTAGGAACCTTGGGTGGTAGAAGAGCGGGAGTTTGCTGGAAAGCAATCTGTTAACATCTCTGCTAGTAAAGGGAAAAAAATTGTAGGCCTAAGGGAGGATTAGATATCTCTGTTGATACTACATGGCATATTCCAAAACACCTCCAAAGTACGGAATTGGTCCTAGGGGGATTGATAGAGATAGTGAAAGGAGAGAAGAAGGGAACATTCTTCATGATTAATTTATATGACCCTCCTGGTACTAGATTTCATAAAGCTATCTTGCATTCTATAAAATCTATGATGATGTCATTGGAAAATAACATGGTAACTATCTTAAGGGGGAGACCTTATGTATGTATTCCCTGGTTGACAGATGATATTAGTAATATTGGAGAAAATGCCTCTTCTAATAAGCTGAAATATAATTAAAAAAGTCTATTCTCGGGCTAACTTCCTGCTGTTGGGTGGATTTACAATGTTAAATGGCATCTGTGTGGGCTACAGGTTTTACTTTGATAAATGGAAAATCGTCTTCTACTATAGATTATTTGTCAACGTGCCATACTTTGAGATGGTAGTTGATGTGGCTATTATAGTAAGAGAGGAAAGTGATCACTTGCCGTTTTGCAAACCATTACAGGGAACATGGGCAGCGTGTGAAGTGATGGATGATGGAGAACTAAGTGTGAATAATGGACAAAATCTGAATACATGGAGCATTGGTAAACTAGACAGGGTTAGAGGAAATGCACAAGAGGAGATCAGTTAGCAACTATCAAGTATGGAAAGACAGCCTCGAGGCAATACTGGGAACTATGCTATTGATGAGTTTGAAAAAATACTTAACAACATACAAAGGAAGGTGCCCCAGATTAATAGTAGGGGCAAAGTTCCAAGGCAATAAAAGATTACATCCAAGTATACAAGACAAGAGTATGATGCCCAGGTGCAACGTGAAAAGAAATTGCTGAGAAACCACCTGCAGGAAATTGTTGGGAAATACTCTAAGCAGGGGATTCATGAGAATGAAATGTCATTAGGAAAAGTGCTGTCAGATAGAACATCTAAATTTAATAGATGGCTTAGAACCCACTTTAGAAATAAAAATAAGGCATTGTGGTTGGGAATGGGGAAAGCACTGAGAGATGGTAATGATAGATTGTTCGGCAATACATAAATAAGAACAATAAGTTGGGGGTCTTAATAAATGGCGCTTTGAGGAGCCTATGGAAACAATTTGTTACTTCCATATCAGGCTTTGCTGATGCTGATAACGCAAATGTATAATATATAATTGATAACAAATGGACTTTTAATCTGTCCATTAAATAATTTATAGATATAATCAGAAAGCTGAAGGCCTCTAGAGCAAAAGGCCACGATGGGTCATGTAATGCTTTGTTAAAATTGGATCCTTTATTATGGGCCAGGGCTCTCTCAAAAGTGTTTGTGGCAATCAGTTAGACAGGGAAAGTTCTGAATGCATGGCATGATAGTACTATTTTACCCATTTATAAAAAGGGTCAACAAAATGACTCTGCTAATTATAGGATGCTTGCCATATTAAGTATTCCCTTGAACATCTTTGCTAAAAAGTTCTTAAGAGCTCATGGACTGAAGTGATCGAGCTAAATTCCTTGCTTTCAATCAAAGTGGATTTCGAAAGGGTATGGGTACCATTGGTAATCTACTAACTCTTATCAGAGTTGTATAATATATACATGGTTTGGGCGTGGTCTTCCTTTATATATTACTCTGCAGCATTTTAACAGTCAGCAGAGGAACATTGTGGAAAAACTGGTGTGATTGGCATATTCCTGGAGGTCTCCTGAATATGATTCTGGTACTTTATAAAGGCACTAGGGTGCAAGTAGGTTTATATCGGCATGCAAGATCACAAAGTGGATAAAAACTGTTAGAGGAGTTAAGCAGGGCTGCTTACTAGCGCCCTGCTTATTTAACATATAGCTGGCAAATTTCCAGGAATCCATGAAAACAGCTGGCACTTTCCCAGTAACATTTGGAAAATTGTCATTATCATGCTTCGGCTACGCTGATGATTTGATAATTTTGGACTAAACTCTTTATGGTTGACAACAAAAATGGTATAAATTCGTATGTTATTCTAAGAGCAACGAGCTGATGATCAATATAGCAAAACATAGGATAATGATTTTTAATCCAGTGGGCAAAAATTGAAAAATCATGATTGGTTGCCTCAGAACCAGGAAATTGAGATAGTCAAGGACTATAAATATTTAGGTGTATTTGTTGCTGATCAGCCAAAATGGGATAAACATTGGAATTGGTGAGTTTGATGGCTAATAAAATAGCTGGATCGATTAACGTATTTGCAGGCATTCATGGTGGCCATAGTCTTCAGAAAATTGTTACTCTATATAAAATGAAAATGAGATCTATTATGACCTATGGGGCTGAATTATGGGGTAGAAAGCTCACTACAAGTCTGATTAAATTAGAAGGAAACATTTTAAGGACAGTATTTGGGAAATATCCAGTGCTACCAGGGGAAAACACTACTTTTGAGTCTAATCTGTTAGGCTGCAAAACGGTACTTCTATAAAAGGCATTATTGTATAAAAAGCAAGTAACAGCTGGTGGGGATACTTTAGTGCAAGGTTTAAGGTCTGCTTACAAAACGCTGGATGCACCTTTGAGAATTGTCATTTGAAAAACATTGAGGTTTTGTCAGAAAAAATAGATGCAGGGATGATGCAGTACACGACTGTTACATATACGACTATAGTACAAGGTTTTCTAGACAGAGAACAACCATTTGTGACACTAACAACTAAATCAAATAGAGGAGAATTTCTGATTTACATTGATGGTCATAGCTTTCTCCCAGTATATCAAAAGGCCTATCCATATGGTAACATTGTGAGAAAATATTTGTCCATTAAGTTTAATTGCATGTATTCGGTAGAAGTGCTAAGAGGATTGATTAGCGTCCCGCTTGGATGCAGATATTGTCGTTTATGTGGAAAACAGTTATTAGAAACTATGCAACATATGATAACACATTGTACCAGTTTGGAAAATGTAAGGGTACTTTTTAAAGAAAATACTGTAATGATGGAACAAGCTTTTATATGCAATTAGTATGGTTACAGTTTTGTAACAGAAATTATTTTAATTTAATTTATTATATTGTGAAATTTTGTGATGAGGTATTTCATATGTTGAAAGGTTTATATGGTATGTGATACTGCTGCTGCTGATTGTTTCGCCTTGTCAGGGAATTCTTGTATATGTTGCAACTTGGATGAAAAGTGTATAAGGACTTTATAAGGATATATGTATACATTAATACAAAAAAGGTTGTGTCTTTGTTTCCATTCTCTGTGTTTTAAGGGTCCCAGACCCTCTGAGTAGTTCTCTCTCATACAGGTGCAGGTCCAAGACTTGCAGTGCTGCAACACATTAACTTAGTGTACTCTCCTGCCAAGTGGGTGGATCTCTTCTTATTATATTTGTGTTTTTTAGGGTTCTGGTACTTCTCGGTATCTCTCTCATATGGGTGCACACCCCAGACTCGCAATGCGGCAACATAGCAACTTGGTACACTCTCCTGCCAAGTGGTTCTGTCTCTGTTCTCTATCCTTGTGGTTTTTGGGCTCCGATACCCTCTCAGTATTTCTCTCTTATATGGGAATGGGTCCCAGACCTGCAATGCTTCTTTATAAAGGCTCAGCTCTCTTCTCTTTCAAGCATAGGTTTGCTTTACAAAGTTTGTGGTTTTCTTTCTGGTTCCTAATCCCCTGTATTTGCCTTTTTTGGGCACGCCCCGCTGCCTCCCAAACCTCCTGCACCTCTCTCCTAACACACGTACCTGTTGCTCTTTTGTGTAGGTCTTGGACAATGGGGCTTTCTTTGCTCCATTCGGTGGCGTTCCTGTGCCGTGTGTTGTCGGCATTGGGTTTGCTTTTTTCCTTCGTTAATTTTCCTGTGGACAGTCCGTCCACCAGTTCGTTCTCTCGTTCCATGCATGCAGTCTGCTTCCCGGTAGCGGATTCTGCCAGAGGCTGCCTGCCAGTTTCTGGGAGCACTCGGTCCTGGAGGTCCTCCTCTTGGGACGGGTTCCTTCATCGACTTTGCCGGCATTCACTGCGGTGCCTTCCTGAAGCTCCTCTATTCCACGTCTCCTGTACTTCTGGATTGGACATTGGTTTCTTTTGTTATGACTCTGCTCAGTGGATTTGTATTTCCCGGGGCCAATCTGTGGAAGAAAATAACTAGATCGGTCAGTCTTATCCTGAGGAGTAATCCTCATGTCTCCAGTCATCTTCTTCGTTGCGGTATTTCTCACGTTATCAACCATTTCTAAAGTTTGTTGAAAATTGTCCCCACAATAACAAATGGTACAACTCGTTGGTAGTACTGTAGGGGAGTTTGGATTGTGGGAAGTGTGGAAGTTTGTTACAGCGGATAAATACAGTGTCACCTGAGAGTGGTCGTCCTTAGTCCCACAAGGCACTTCTGCTCCCAGGAGATCCACCCCCTGTGTGCCACCCAGAGGGGGACTATTGTACTTTGGACGCACCACCCTGTCCCCATGGGAAAGTTCTTGCACCAGGCAAGAAGGAATGACATCCTCAGATTTGTTACAGTAGCTTTAAGGCTGGTACTGCGACGAAGTAGATAGCTGCAAGTACAAAGATCACTCACAAGGAGAAGAGCGAGCGGTCTACTTGCCAAAGGGCAGTGATTGGCTCTGAGACATACATCAGTCTGACGTGGGAATTCGAAGACAGTTCAAGCTCAAACTCTAACCGAATTGCAGGAGAGATGCGAGAGAGAGAGAGACGTCCTCGAAGAGGAATAATGAGCCCCGAACAGGGAAGCAGCTGACATTAGCCGCAGGATCCGGTGAAGTGCGGAAGAGACAGTCTGTGCAGCGGGCGGAAGGCATCAGTCTGCAGAGCCACTGCCGACCCCTCTGGATGCCCAAACGCTACCAGAGCATCCAGAAGGGATACCGCTTCCCAGGAACCGCTAGTACCTGCACGAAGGAAGCAAACAGGTACGCAGGTTGCCCGGGAGCTGTGAGAGGTCCAGGGAAGGAAAGGGATGAGCTCAGGAGCTGAAAAAAGACAGCCTGGGAGCCGGAAACAAATGAAAGACCGTTTTTTACTTGACAGAAGAGTGAACTAAGCAGGTACACCACAACAAGGGTCTGTGACCCTGAAGAAAGAGAGGGCCTGGGACCCTGATGTAAATGAGAGACAGTTGTATACTTGGCAGGAGAGTGAACCAAGCAGAAACAATGCAACAGTGCGAGTCTGGGACCCGCACCCATATGAGAAGACAAAGTTTAAAGCAAAGAGGTTCTGGGACCCTGTAAGAGGAAAACAGACAGCCCAAGAAAGATCACTTGCTTAGCAGGGGAGTGAACCAAGGCGTATAAAGTATTGTGAGTCTGGGACCCATACCCATTTGAGAGATTGAGAATAAGAGGGTGAAAAACCCTAGGACAGATAAAATGAATCATATGCTTGGCAGCGCACCCGGCCAAGCTGGTAGGATATCAGAACTATGAAGCTAAGAATCAGTTCCTCATGAATTATCCAGCCACTTGGGATAAAAAGAAATCTAGGGGAAAGGAGCACAACCCTAGCTTTGAAATCTTTTATTTTGGAAAATTATTTTGCATCACGTTTTACTACAAGTGAAACTGGGAACTTTCTGTTGCTTGAAAACACAAAGAACACTTCTTACTTTGAGAAAAGATAATCCTTGCACAGTTATTATTAGATTATCATTGTTAGGGACAGGAGTAGGTTTTTGGGACATGACAGTGACAGACATTTTAATTTCGGACTTCCTGACAATTTCACTAGTTTCCTTTGAGGTAAGGAAACCCCTCTTAACTTTAGGGATAGAGAGGCATTTATCCAACCCTCTTTTTATTAATACAAGTCTATATCCAAAAACATGCAACCATTTTGTCAGAGCCTTACTTCTGCAACCTAAGAGATATGTGATTTAGGGAGTTCCTCATAAGAACGGGAACCCCTGTCCCCAGAGAGGGAGTCTCTCCTGGTGAGGTTCCACTTGCCTCTACCCCTAGGGAGGGTATTGCGTTGCTAGCAGGTTATAAATGTCATATCATATCAGGCTCACCTCCCTAGCCTCACAGTGAAAGGCTCTCCCTTGGGGAGAAGTGACGGAATCCCATGATTAATCACAGAATCCTGGTCACTGCACCATTCCTTTAGCCAGTTGCTATATCAAACTTACTTCTCTTTCCCCGCTGGGCTGTCACATCCAGTTTTTGAGATCAATCAGAACGTTAATACCTCATAGTACCTTGTTTAGATAAAATTCTTCGATCACTAAATGAACAGGATAGCTGCGAGATGATGTTAAGTAAATACCTAACACAAATTCAAGAATTAGTAGATAATGTGGCACCTTTGAAAACCAAAATAACCAGGAAAGACAGTAAGAACCAGAAATGGTTCAATTTAGAGCTGGACATAATTAAAATGGGAAAAAAGAGCACTTGAAAGAAAGTGGCATCATGATAAATCAAAGGAAAATAAAGAAAATTGGAAGGCTGCGAACAAAAAGTATACCGATAGTATCAAGTTAGCCAAAGTGAATTTCTTTAATAAAGAAATCGAAGCAGCATCCAATATCACGAGTAAGCTATTCGAAATTTTAAAAAGTGTTGAGAAACCTAAAAATCTCACATCACCATTTGTACCAACTAAGGATGATTGTGACATTGTGCAGAATGCTTTTGCAGCTAAAATAACGAAAGCCAGACAAAATATAATTAATGCTAAGAAACTATCTAGCCAGGTAATGTCGATGAAGGAGAGTGATAAACAGGGTGGGTTAGACACTTTTAAGTTCACTACTATCACCGAAGCAGAATTGCTCGAGGTCCTAAGTCAAATGAAACCTACAGCTTGCGTCATAAATGTGTTACCATCTAACATCATACTGCAAAACAAAGAATTGTTTGCACCCGTTCTGCTGAGAATAGTTAATGCCTCTTTTAAGTAGGGGGTAGTACCGAAAGAGATTAAAAAAAGGTTACTATTACGCCCCTAGTGAAAAAGGCAGGCTTGGATCCAAAGGACCCTGGCAATCTCTGCCCCACCACAAATTCCAATGTCATACCTAAAATCATGGATAAAATTGCTACTATGCAATTACAAGAACATATAGAAAAGCAGATATCCCTACACCAACAACAATCTGGTTTTAGGGCTTATCATAGCATTGAAACAGCAATGATAGACCTTCAAAGTCATATGTTGAAAATGATAGATAGATGAAAAGTAGGGGTACTAATGTTATTGGATCTCAGTGCGGCGTTCAATCTGGTAGATCATCATCTATTAGTAAATGCACTGAAAGGCATAGTGGGATGTTCCAAGATAGCATTGGATTGGCTAGTATCTTTTTTGACTGATCGTCAAGCAAAAGTTCATTGGGGGGATAACTTCTCGGAGGCTATTTCAATTTTATTTGGAGTCCCTCAGGGAGCAAGTCTCTCACCAAATGTTATTTAATATATATATATATGAGAAGCCTGTGTGACATCATGGTTGAGGCTGGCGTGTTTTTCACAAATTATGTGGATGACACGCAGCTCATCATTGAAATAGAGGGAACACATTCCAAGGATAGGGTCAAGATAGGTAAACTATATAGTAAAATCGAAGAATGGATGCAGCAAAATTGAATGTGTCTTAATGACACAAAAACTGAACTTATGTTGTTTGGGTCCAGGCGAACAGTAGCCAGAGTATGAGACCTTCCTCATAAATTATGCTAAAATACAAGTATCCAACTAGGTTAAAACACTGGGGATGATGGTCAACTCCCTAGTCAATGCAGAAGCGCAGGTGAACTACCTGCATAAATATACAGCATATCACTTATGCCTCATGCGGGCTATCAGACCCTTCATAAATGAAACCAACACAGCAACAGTTGCAAGGGCTATCGTACCGTCAAGGTTAGATTATGGCAATGCCCTGATAATAGGTGCAACAACTAAAGACCTGGCTAGATGCCAAGGCATAGAAAATGAAGCAGTGAGGATTGTGAAGAAACTAAGGTGCAGGGATCATGTAACGTCAGCCAGAAGATCGCTGCATTGGCTTAGAGTAGAAGAGAGGACGAAGTTTAAGGCCATGACACTTGTACACAAGTGCCTGTTTGGAAAAGCCCCCATCTATCTTAACAACCAATTCGAAGCTTACATCCCACAGAGATAGTGGCGCTCAGTAGGTAAAGGCCTGCTCACAGTGCCAAAATATAAGCTAAATACAGGTTCGGCCAGATCGTTTGCAGTAATGGCAGCACTTCAGAGGAACAGTCTCCCTTCTGAGCTCAGACTAGAAGAAAACCATTTGATCTTCAGAAAAAATCTGAAGACCCACCTGTTCAGGTGACCAGTGTTTTTTTTCCTCACCACAATAAGGTGATTATGAACAGATAATGAATAGGGATGTAATCTTCAGCATAGTCTGTGTTGTTTTGTCATAAGCGCCCTGATTCCCGCGGGCTGCCGGCGCATGACAAACTGATATACATACATAGGTTCCTTACCAACTGGCGAGAAACTTGTTATCAGAAATGAGGAAGAAGACCATGACTTTGTCCCCTAAGAATTTTCCTAATTTCATCCCTTTGTCATAACTAGTCTGTGGTGTTGCTTGGGCCGCGAGTAACCTTTTTCCTGACTAGGTTATGGACTAAGGCCATCCCCTCCATAGCTATTGTATACATTTGTCTGTGTGAATAGTATTGTTAGGACGGATTATCAGAAGCAGCGTTTGGTGGGGGATCTGAGAGGGCAACTTAGGTGATAAGGCAAGGGATGTTCAAACTTGGGCTTACCAAACTATCTCTGAGTAGCGTAGGCTGAAAGGTAATGCAGATTTAGGAGATAGGGGTTTGGTATGCATATACAGCTAACAACACTTAAAGAAAATCAAGTAATAAAGTTACAAACAGAAGTATTAAAATATGTTATTTATTTGGCCCAAAAAACAGATGCAAGTAAAACATAAGAATACCACATTACAGCACACACTAGGGCAGCGATTGCTGATCTACAGTTAAAATTTAAAAAATGAATGTTGACTTTGCCAAAAATGCTTTTACTAATAACATTTAACTGGGAAGACGAATCTGGCTAAAGTTTCTTAGTAAAAATCTCTGGCACAGCACCCCAGACTCATCTAAAACGGAAAATTGGAGGCAAATTTGTGAATGGTTCAAAGGTTACTAAGCAGAAAAGAGGTTTTCAGCCTTCTCCCATTCATTTCAACCATGCGAAAAATGTGCTCCTCTTATTCAAATTCAGGCTGCAAGTTAACCCCAGCCCTCCAATTGGAATGATCTGCACCATTTAATCTGGCAGTGGCGGTCCAATCATCGCACCACCCTACTCCCCATTTGCCCAGCAAAAGACAGTCACATGGAGAAATGTAGATTGGGACAAATCAGTCCAAATCCCAATTTCAACTAGTCCCAGTCATACAATGCACTGACCGGGAGTCTTGAGCAGGCTCATGTGAAAGTCAATCCTCCTATTTTGAGTTTTCCAGCCACAAAGGGTAGGGAGACAGCAAAAAGCAAGATGGCCCAAGGACAGGTCTTAAAACATGCAGGTAACCCATGAATGTGGGCTATATTTAAAGTTGTGACCAGGCGCAAGTATAGTTTGTTCTTAGACCTATAGACTGCTGGTTATCACAAAAGAAGACACGTATACACTTGGTGCCATGAGTAAACATTAGTTTGAAATATGCCACGCTTATTTCACTTATGTGTTGTCTTTTAGTTCTTAACAATTTTCTCAACCAGTTTGATAAAGATATATTTGTTATTTTAAAGATCATCTTTGGTCTATGAAAAGTATTCAAGATAGACATGAATGTCGTACAAGGTCCCAGACCCCAAGCCAATTACAAATAATAGAATAAGTAAATGAGAGGAAACAAGAATATATTGAAAATGGAAATTAATGGAATTAGGATGTGGCATGTCTGGGATGAACTTCCTTGATAAAAGCAAACAAGGAAGTAGAAAACATTTCTTTGCACACCTTGCCATGATGCCACCCTGTACAACCTTAGTTTTATTTATTTTTACTTAAATCTCAGCTGACTTTTGCTAAGGTACCCTGTTCGTATTGGCACCAGACAATGCTGGTTGCTGCCATATCAGACTGTGCAGACACACTGGAAAGTGCTGACTCCAAACATTCTGCTAGTCCCAGGTTACTGGAACAAGGGCGCCAACACTGTCCCCATGGATGCTACCTGTATGAACTGGTTTGGACAAACAATCATGCCTTTTGCCTGATGAGGAAGTCACTGGAACTACACCCTCGCCACCATATTTCACCTGGAACTTATCAATCAGGTGACACCCATAGACATGGATAAAAGCAAGAGACTACTCTCAGGGGATAAAGAAATTGATTGTTCTAGATGAAGTGGGAATAGTGGACCAGAAGGCCTTGTAAGTGCCTTTCGAGGTCGTGGGGTCAGTTGTCTGAGCGCACAAAAGTAGCTCATCTGGAGGGCAGGGTGGGTTAGTAGGGTTGAAAATACATTACTGTTAGGACGCCCTCTGTCTTCCAAGAATAACTGTAATAAACATTTTTGCTTATCTCATGCAAAGAAATAAAGACTTTCACAGATTGGCGCCAGAACCTGTCATGCAACGTGGTACTGCACCGACTGGAAGACTGTCTCCTCCCCTAGGGTCCTCTGTGAATACCAAGAATAAGGTTGGTGTCCTTGTTTAAAACTGCATACGATTTATTGAGAGGTGGTGAAGAAAATCGCTGGCTGCCGTGCATTCAAGGCCGCTCAGGGAAGCCAAGAGTATTTCCACTAAGTGTGAGCTAAAAAGGGATTTATTTAGCGACTACGCAAACATGGGTTGTAAATTCTGGGTGTGCTATGTTGTTCTAGTCTGTTGGTTTGGTGATTCTTCATTTCTTTTATCCTGAAATTGATCTGGCAAAATACTAGGAGTGGTAGGTTAGGTAGGCTGGTTCTGTGATTAAAACACTGCAGGTCCCAACAGACTGTGGTAGAAGGGGTACTCAAAAGAGACCTCCCTGTAGGGCAAACAAAATGGGATCACAACAATGGGATTTGGCTGGTGGGATATCAATGCCGAATGCATTAATAGGGAAATATGAATGGTTGCAGGTTTAGCACCCCATAGCCCTTCTTAGGATCACTCTGCAGAATCTAATGTTGGGATGCAAATTCAACGCCCCAAACACGAGAGAAAGTACAAACTAACAAAGCTCCTATAGCATGGAGAAATAGCCATTCTAGTGGCAGCATTTTTGGTCATTATGTGCAACATTTTTGTCACGTGTAAACTGCATTTAGTACAGACACGCTTTTGGTTGGCCCAGATGACTATGCCGTGGTTTTAACTTTGATTTTTGTTAGGGAGTTAGATTTCATTCCGGCTCCCCCCCAGCCAGTGCACAGATGGTGCCAACGTCCTTAGAGGTGGTGTGAAATTCTGCACAGTGCTTGGTTGATGTAGGGCTTACCAGTATCCCAGGCTTCGATCAAAGGACATTATAACAGTTTTGTGTTCCAGACATTAGCTTAGTACCTTACTGGCGAAGGACATATTTTGGTGAGAACAGGGTAGTGTTGGGATGTGGCCAGAAGGATTTCATCAGGTTGTGGTTAAGTACAACCCCCAGTGAAAAATGGTCACTCAATTGGAACCGCTCTTAGCAGGGTAAGTGAAGCCCATACATTAGAGAAATTAATTTCCAAAGTGTGGTGTCTTAGTAGTGCTTTTTATAAGGCTACTTGTTGTCATGGGATATAGGAAAGGATATGTACTACAATGGTAACCTGTTTCCAAATGTGAGTTGCAATATGAGCTATCAAGTGTACAGCCACAAGAGTGAGAGCCATCAGGGGGTGCCAAGTTTTCTGGTCGCATGGGAACATGATGATGTATTTATTTCCGTTGTCACACTGTCTACACCTAACCATCTGATTGGTCAATTCTAAGGGGTGAGCTCGCCATAAGATAATTGGGGCTGGTTCAACCAATTGGGAAGGAGTATCACTGCAACAATTGTACCCAAAACATTCAGTCAATGGGGTCAGAGAATGTTTGCTGTCTCAGACATTAGGTCATTGATGGAGGATCTGTATTGGCTTGGTTACGGGGTAGATTTGGGCCAATAGGGCTAACTAACGTATGCTTTTCCTTAGGGGATTAATGAATTTAACCAATGGGATGTTAGGGATTTACTTGTGCCTTGTAACTGTTGCAACTTATTGCCTATTTTTCCTTTATATAGCGCCATTTAATGTGGGCATTTCGAGTTAAGTTTGCATTTTTATAAGCTGAAATTGCATGTAATAAAACTTGTTTCTTTTGCAATTTGTGCACTCTTTACTTATTTCTTGGATTGTTTTTGCTAGGTCGGGTTTTGGTCCCTCTGTACATTTTGGTGACCCCGATATGATTCCAGGCACCCCAGAGAAGCTGGAAGCTCCCCTGCCGCACATCCTGGGTTGCAGTGTCCATCAGCAGAGACCGGTAGTCGTGCACCTGACGAAGAGGTAAGCAGGCACCAAGGTTACCTGAAGGCCTGCCTGATCACTGGAGTGGGGTGCTGCACTCAGGACTGCAGGACTTTTAGGGGGACACCACATCAGAGGACCTCAATGAACACCCAAAACCTGAGTGCACTTCTGAGGGAAAAACAAGGGCGTGGTTGAGGGGTTTTATTTCTTCGGGTATGAGTAAGTGGAGAGAGTGTGGTTAAGGAAGTTGTGTCGTATCAAGTTATATTTTTGAATAAAAAGGTAGGAGAAGTGCTCCCGTGAGGGGAGCGGTGACTACACAGTATTGGTAATAAAGAGATGAAGTGGAGTGGGGATCTCCTCAGATAGAGGAAAGGCAGTGCTGCATAGAGTAAAAGTGGAGGCCCGGTAGTGGAGAGGACCATGGATCCTTCTGCCCCGAAGTGCAGGGTTGAGAGAATGAAAGAAAAGCCATTGGGTAAATAAGTGTTTTGTTGATCTGCATGCATATGGGAGTGATGTGAATAGGGCGTTGGTAGCCCGGGGTTTGTGTGTGTGTTTGGGAGAACTGTAGGGGAAATAATTGTTTTGAGGGAAATATTTTTGGGGACGGGGATTTTATCTTTTTTTGTGCGAAGACGCACTGGGGTTTTTGGTTGTATTGTGGTATTTGAATTTTGGAAAAGAGGTCCCTGGGAGTTTTTGTTGTAGGTTTTTTGTGAGCGTTAGTATAACATTTGTTATTGTTGTTGTTTAGCAGTAAGGCTGGACAAGTGGAGAGAGATAAGTACCCCACTAGAGCACACGTATAATGTGCTCCCGCGATATAGGGAAAACATATTGAAGTACCATCAAGAATGGGTACAGGGGACAGAGCGTAAGATATTTACTGCATGGCCTGCGGAGTGCACACATGATAAGTAGGTCCTCGAGCACAAGTATACGCTTTTATTGTTAACTCATATAGGTAAGCAGTTGAAGAAATGGCATAGTATACTTGAATTGAAGAAAATGCACAAAGAATTGGAAGACTCTCCCAGTGGTAGTTGTGAGAAACCTGAAGGTGTCTGCCTGACTAGTCCCTGGGGATCTTTCATCCATGTGGCCAAGACACGACCATCATTATTGGATCCAGTTCCTGGGGTTGGACCAGTGAGCAGGGATCACCTGGATGGGGGGTCCTTTGGGAGTGGAAGTGGGATATTGACGGGTGAGTCGTGGTATCTATCCCCTTCTTATAACACCTTTTCCCCATCCTACCATCTAGGATACTCAGAAACTCTACTGCCCCCTTTTCCGACACAAACACTTTCGCACATTACGACAGACAACGGACTAACACCAGGGCCGTTTATCTGACATGTCCCAACACAAAGGTTAGACAAAGTCAGGCAATTGACCAGAATCACATACACCTGATGGCCCTTTGCGTTCCCCACAGGGATAAAAGGTGGAGCACGAGAGCACACTACGAGTAAGGCAAACCGCACGACAAGACAGCTATCCCAAGATGGCAGGCAGTTCAAGAGGTGGAGAAAGGTGGTGAGAACCGAAGGGGTGACAAGGAGAGAAGCAACCCTGCCCTTTCCGACAGTGACCCGCAAAACCTCAGTGGAAGGAATCATAAGACCGCGAACAATAGCCAGCAGGTGTTTCAGCAAATGTCAACGGTACACAAAGCCCTCCTACACTGACAAACAGGACAGGGAGAGATGCTTGCTACCGTGGTACCATCCTTGACTCCAGAGACCAGAAAAGCCAAGCGGTTCATTACAGCTGGTGGGTTGAGGCAAGAACCGATAAGACTCTGGTTGATCCCCTTTTTGTTGAAACTACCGATACCAGAAGGCCTTATGAGAGCCGCCAGGAAAAGGTCAAAGTGGTCATACAGGTGTCTAGCACAATCCCTTGGAACCATTGAAAAGCTAAGACAAAGTAGAAGGAAGTAGAAGGCACTACAAGGCTGGCAAACGTGAACCCGAAAGGGGGATGCCTGCAAACCGGAGCAAAGCATGGTGCCCCAATGAACACTGTGTTGACAAAAGTGAACCTGACAGAGGGAAGTCCACAGTGCATTGTCTAAATAGACATTAAGACTTGTGAATGCAACAGGTGAAATTGTTTTGGAATATAGGTCGTAGTGAACCCGGCAGAGGGAGGCAAACATCGAGAAGGGTCTGAACCCAGAAGAGGGGGCTCCAGGGATGAGAAACCATCACCCAATGACATATGAATGCAGCAGATATCATCTTTTGAATATGAGCCATAGTGAACTCAATGGAGGGAAGCTGATATTCGAGAAGAGTCTGAGCCCGGACGAGGGGCACCCAAGGGTTAAGAATCATCCCACTAACTACAATAAGAAAGGAACTTTTTGTTTGTTGTTTTGAACACCAGGTCCTCAGAGGCAAGATACTTTTTTGTAGAAAAGAGACTTATCCACCAAAGGTTCTGATACCTAAGAATGGAACTGTAGTCTTGTGCTGGGAAAGATCAAGCGGAGTCCCGCCTTGTCCTGTGCTCAAAACATGGGGAAGGGAGACCCAGCTACCACACCTTGACTTATCATTTGTGAACACTTCTTTCTTTCTTTTGAACCCTATCCCACACTCTTTTGCTATTTAGTTGTAAGGATTGGCAATAGTGTTTTTTTTAGTATAGGCCCTTTTATTTATTTTTATTTTTATGGACTTTAGTTTGAAAAGGTAAACAAAACTTTTTGTCATGAGTTTTCATCATTACATTCCAATTTCCAGACAAAGAAAAGAAAAGAACATGGAAAGAAAACAGAAAAGAGAAAAGAACGTAGGCATAAAGAGTAGAAGTGAAATAGGAGTGACAAGTAAAACTTAAAGAGGGTAGAAAAAGGTAGAAAGAGCCATATACAGTTACAGTTTGACAAAGTATGAGATCACTCTCTCCCATCTCCTCTCGTGGATTTCCTGCCGATATTTGTCATTTCCAATCATCAATATTGACATCGTTGTTTAGTTCTTGATTCTCAATTCCTCTATTCCTTTCTCTTCACCTAATCCTCCCATTTGGATTCAATGCCTCACATACAAGTTTCACTCAGCTTCACTGTACGTGGAAGGATCATATCAACGAAATTAATGATTGAGTAGGTTAAGTTGGTATTTGTCCCCGATATTACATAGCTCCACCATTCAGCCATGTTACCATTCTTTGGCGCAAAGCGCGCTAAGTGCAATGAACGCTGGTTGGTGATATTTGGGCATTCAGTTATCAAATGTTTTAATGATTCAGTCTCTGTCAGACAGAAACGACAGATTTCGCTCTTTGTCGCCGGATCTTTTCTTTTCATCAGAATCTCACAGGTGTGATAAAGATTAAGTCGCAGTTTTAGGAACTGGGTTCTATGGTATTGCGATGGAAATTTAGTAAGATACTTAGGTAAATCTCCTACTTTTTGCGAAGACATTCCCAAGTCAATAGCTGTCGACGATGAAGCTCTTGTATTGGTGTCTATGATCCAATTCCATTGATTAAACTTGACTTTCGCCAATTGTGGAATGTGCATTACCTGTGACATGTTTATATCTGCTGCTGCTAGAATTAACAACAGTTTCTCTTCCCAACTATTTAGCAAGTAGGTGATGGGTCTGAACTTTTGTTGTTTAGAATCAAATAAGGTTTTGCTCCAGGTGTTATTCTCATTTTACGGAGCAAACTTATTGACTTCCACAGAACTACAGAATGTAAAGAGTTGAGTCCCAGCTCGTGACAAATTGCTACCAATGGGGCACACTGTGGTAGTGTAAGAACTTTACGCCAAAATTTGCCTTTTAATTGGGTCCAAAATTTAGCATCAATATTCCAACTTGTTTCACTGCCAAAACATACTATTGGGATCACTTTTTGGGAGTAGAAAGTGATTATTGGCTGTAATGAAAACTTCCCATATGTAGCATGTAGTTTTGCTCCTTGTAGAGCTAAGATTTTCATTCGCGAGGATACTTCATTTGTCCAGCTCCACTCTCTTATCGAGATATTAAATACAACTCCCAAATAACGGATTGTATCTGCCTTGCACAGGCAAGTTGTATTTAATATATTTTCCACCTGAATTTCTTTTTATTCTTGGTGTTTGTTTTTGGACCCAATGGAATGACTTGCGATTTCTTCACATTTATAGTCATCTGATTGGCTGATAGATATATTTGAAGAGAAGACAACAGTCTTTGAAGGCCAATTTCTGTGCTGTCTAATAGTACCGTGTCATCAGCATATATTACGTGGCTTATCTGGTTTCTGTTTATTTTTGGGGGAAGCACCTTGTTTGCATTAGGGCTGCTGGAAGTGGCCCTTTTATTTGACAAGATGCCACTAGGACTGCCTTATTATTATTTGATGGTCGTAGCTTGCTCCCATCTTAGATTTAGGTTTAGATTAGGCGTTTTTCCAACCTACCTGTACAGTTCAATAAACACCATTGAACTGTGATCACTTGTGTCTGTCTTTACTGTTGCCTCCATAAGTTCCATACATATGGTGTCAGAAGTGGGATGTGACTCAATTGAAACTAATTGAGGAACCCTACAATTTCAAACACTTAGTCAGAGAGCTTCAAACCCTTCCATCGCCACCAAGGAATCAACAGGGGTTTAAATCTGTAGCAGTAGGGAAAGCTGTCATCCCCCGGGGAAAAGAGGAATGATTCCTACCGACTTAGTTTTGATACCCCCTCAAGGTGCTACATAAGATTGGCCCCGAAATCTGTCCTACCATAGAAGTTCGGGATAGACATCTTAGCAGGCATTATTGATCCAGACTTCCGGGGAGATGTGAAGGTTCTCTTAAAGAATCATGGTGAGATCCCCTTTGAGGTACGTCATGGAGATCAAATTGCTCAAGGAATTTTAGAAAGAGCTCTATTTCCTCAGTTTAAAGAAAGTGAACCAGAAAAAACAGAAAAGGTAACTTAGGTTTTGGGGAAGCTGATACATATCTTAACACGAAGAAAGGAAGGGAGAAGAGCCTACCATGTATCCCTACCTAGCCTTTGCTCACCAAAATGATCCAGCTCTCGCTGAAGCTTTTCTACAAGCAATTCCGGAAGGAGAAGGCTTAGAGAAGGAAAGTCCCTTTTTCTTCTTAAAAAATGATTGTTTTATAGAAGAGAAACATCTACGGAAGGTTTAATAACAAATACAATTGGTAATACCCAAGAGCCACCAAATGTTTGTGCTGGAGATCACGCATTCCCATCTTACCCGGGGGCATTTAGGACAATCTAAAACCCAGGCGCATATTAGTGGGAAAATTAACAGCCCCGGTATCCACGCTGATATAAAAACCTTCATCCAGATGTGCAAAATATGTCAAAAGACCAGCATGCACATCCCATTACATGCCCCTCTGAACCCGTTGCTCATCATAGAAGTCCCTTTTTCAAGAATCGGTATGGACATATTTTGACCTCTAGCGACATCCAGACTAGGCTACAAATATGTCCTTGTGATTGTCGATTATGAAACTTGATGTGCCGAGGCATTCACAATGCGGAATAATACCACACAGCATATCTTTAAACACCTTCTACCATATTTCTCCAGGGTCAGTTTTCCCAAGAAAACACTAACAGACCAGGGTTCGAATTTTATGAGTAAGCTTATGGACGAAGTCAAAGAGGTCCTCCACATTACCACCTTGCAAACTTCTGTGTACCATGCCCAAACTAATGGTTTGGTAGGAAGATTCAATAAAACCCTGAAGCTAATTTTACGAAAATTGATAGATAAGGATAGGAAAGACTGAGACCGAATGATCCTGTGAGCACAATTAGCCGTAATGAAAACCCCTCAGGCTTCCACAGGTTTCTCTCCTTTTGAACTGCTGTATGGTAGAGGGACCAGAGATGTCCTGGACATGCTCTGGGAAACATGGGAAGAACGAGAGGAGGCCCTCATTACCATCTCGCAGACCGCCACCAGAATGCGAGAACATATGAAATTGCAAAAAAAAGGTAGCAGGCACTCCTCTTCAGAATGAACATGGCATGATAACCTGTTCTGAGATGAGAGTTTGCAGCACACGCTTTATGCTCACTGTACCTTTCACAGATGGGAAATATCCATTTGCATATCAGTCTTTGTCCCACCCACATGGGCAGTCCAGCACCGAAAAGCTATTGCAATTCCTCTCTCAACAAGAGTACCGACAGCAACCCCATACAAGTGTTTCAGCCTTGTTGGGCCTCATCAGTGAAATGAAGCTGTGCCTCTGGGCTCAGTGAGCAGGGAGTCCACGTCTGGTTGCCCCCAGGTAACTCAGGGTGACCAACCCCAAGTTCCTTGCACATATTTCAAATAAGGGGAGCAGGCGCTCCTCTCCAGAATGAACATGGCATGATAACCTGTTCTGAGATAAGAGTTTGCAGGACATGCTGTTTGCTCACTGTACCTTTCACAGATGGGAAATATCCATTTGCATATCAGTCTTTGTCCCGCCCACATGGCCAGTCCAGCACCGAAATGCTATGGCAATTCCTCTCTGAACAAGAGTACCGACAGCAACCCCGTACACGTGTGTCAGCCTTGTTCGGCCTCATCAGTGAGGTGAAGCTGTGCCTCTCTGACCTGTCAAAAGACCAGCATGCACATCCCATTACATGCCCCTCTGAACCCGTTGCTCATCATAGAAGTCCCTTTTTCAAGAATCGCTATGGACATATTTTCACCTCTAGAGACATCCAGACTAGGCAATAAATATGTTCTTGTGATTGTCGATTATGCAACCTGATATGCCGAGGCATTCACAATGCGAAATAATACCACACAGCATATCTTTAAACACCTTCTACCATATTTCTCCAGGGTACGTTTTCCCAAGAAAATACTAACAGACCAGGGTTCTAATTTTATGAGTAAGCTTATGGACGAAGTTAAAGAGTTCCTCCACATTACCACCTTGCAAACTTCTGTGTACCATTCCCAAACTAATGGTTTGGTAGGAAGATTCAATAAAACCCTGAAGCTAATTTTACGAAAATTGGAGAATAAGGACAGGAAAGACTCAGACCGAGTGATCCTGTGAGCACTATCAGCCGTAAGGAAAACCCCTCAGGCTTCCACAGGTTTCTCTCCTTTTGAACTGCTGTATGGTAGAGGGACCAGAGATGTCCTGGACATGCTCTGGGAAACATGGGAAGAACGAGAGGAGGCCCCCATTACCATCTCGCAGACTGCCACCAGAATGCGAGAACATATGAAATTGCAAAAAAAGGCAGCAGGCACTCCTCTCCAGAATGAACATGGCATGATAACCTGTTCTGAGATGAGAGTTTGCAGCACACGCTTTTTGCTCACTGTACGTTTCAAAGATGGGACATATCCATTTGCATATCAGTCTTTGTCCCGCCCACATGGGCAGTCCAGCACCGAAATGCTATGGCAATTCCTCTCTGAACAAGAGTACCGACAGCAACCCCATACATGTTTTTCAGCCTTGTTGGGTCTCATCAGTGAGGTGAAGCTGTGCCTCTCTGAGCACAGTGAGCAGGGAGTTCCCGTCTGGTTGCCCCCAGGTAACTCAGGGTGATCAACCCCAAGTTCCTTGCACATATTTCAAAAAAAGGTAGCAGGCGCTCCTCTCCAGAATGAACATGGCATGATAACCTATTCTGAGATGAGAGTTTGCAGCAAACGCTTTTTGCTCACTGTACCTTTCACAGATGGGAAATATCCATTTGCATATCAGTCTTTGTCCCTCCCACATGGGCAGTCCAGCACCGAAATGCTATGGCAATTCCTCTCTCAACAAGAGTACCGACAGCAACCCCATACACGTGTTTCAGCCTTGTTGGGCCTCATCAGTGAGGTGAAGCTGTGCCGCTGAGCTCAGTGAGCAGGGAGTCCACGTCTGGTTGCCCCCAGGTAACTCAGGGTGACCAACCCCAAGTTCCTTGCAAGTATTTCAAAAAAAGGTAGCAGGCTCTCCTCTCCAGAATGAACATGGCATGATAACCTGTTCTGAGATGAGAGTTTGCAGCACACGCTTTTTGCTCACTGTACCTTTCACAGATGGGAAATATCCATTTGCATATCAGTCTTTGTCCCGCCCACATGGGCAGTCCAGCACCGAAATGCTATGGCAATTCCTCTCTGAACAAGAGTACCGACAGCAACCCCATACATGTTTTTCAGCCTTGTTGGGCCTCATCAGTGAGGTGAAGCTGTGCCTCTCTGAGCACAGTGAGCAGGGAGTCCACGTCTGGTTGCCCCCAGGTAACTCAGGGTGATCAACCCCAAGTTCCTTGCACATATTTCAAAAAAAGGTAGCAGGCGCTCCTCTCCAGAATGAACATGGCATGATAACCTATTCTGAGATGAGAGTTTGCAGCACACGCTTTTTGCTCACTGTACCTTTCACAGATGGGAAATATCCATTTGCATATCAATCTTTGTCCCTCCCACATGGGCAGTCCAGCACCGAAATGCTATGGCAATTCCTCTCTGAACAAGAGTACCGACAGCAACCCCATACACGTGTGTGAGCCTTGTTCTGCCTCATCAGTGAGGTGAAGCTGTGCCTCTCTGAGAACAGTGAGCAGGGAGTCCACGTCTGGTTGCCCCCAGGTAACTCGGGGTGACCAACCCCAAGTTCCTTGCACGTATTTAAAAAAAAGGTAACAGGCGCTCCTCTCCAGAATGACCATGGCATGATAACCTATTCTGAGATGAGAGTTTGCAGCACACGCTTTTTGCTAACTGTACCTTTCACAGATGGGACATATCCATTTGTATATCAGTCTTTGTCCCTCCCACATGGGCAGTCCAGCACTGAAATGCTATGGCAATTCCTCTCTGAACAAGAGTACCGACAGCAACCCCATACACGTGTTTCAGCCTTGTTCAGCCTCATCAGTGAGGTGAAGCTGTGCCTCTCTGGGCCTCATCAGTTTCAGCCTGGTATTTATCTATAGGCCACGAGGGAGCAGGAGCAGTTGGCTTAAGCTGCTGCTCTGCTCACCAACATTCCAGAATCCTGCATCCCTCTTTCTCATAGCGATACACCAGACGTCTACAACCTCTACCTCTACAAATGTTTTACTCTATACCTCTGATTATCTATGAATTCTTCTCCCACAGCCTACTGCACAATTATAATCTATTCTACTACTCCAACAGCCCTCTTCCTCATCCCAGTACTCAACATGAACCTATATTTTTACGCTTACAACACTCTCTCTCATGTGACTTCACTAACAAGAATGCATTCTTTGCTCTATTTCCCCATTCCTCATACCATTACTGAAATCACAATTACTTTGTATTATCCCCAGATCCCTCTTCCTTATAGCACTGCACCAGATGTCTACAACCTCATCCTATACAAATGGTTTACTCAATACCTCCCATTATCTATACATTCATCTCCTCCCACATCCTATTGCACAATTATAATCTATACTATTACTCCAATACATCTCTTCCTCATCCCAGTACCCAACATTAACCTATAGGTTTATGCTTCCAACACTCTGCCACATGTGACTTCACTAACAAGAATGCATTCCTTGCTCCATGCCCCTCTTCCTCATATCGTTACTGTATTCATATTTTGCATTATCTCCACATCCCTCTTACTCATAGCACTAGACCAGATGTCTAGAACCTCTTCCTCTACAAATGTTTTACTCCATACCTCCCATTATCTATACATTCCTCTTCCACATCCTTCCTGAGCAATTATAATCTATATCATGAATCCAACATTCCTTTTCCCTCATCCCAGTACCCAACATTAACCTATATGTATATGATTACAACACTCAACCTTATGTGACTTCACTTACAACAATGTATTCCTTGCTGTATTTACCCCTTCCTCACACCATTCCTGAAATGATACTATTTCCCATTATCTCCACATCCCTGTTACTCATACTACTACACTAGAGGTCAACAGCCACAGCTCCCATTATCTATACATTACTCTTCCACATCTTACTACGCAATAGTAATCTATATTATAACTACAACACCCTCTTCGTCTTCCCAGTACCCAATATTAATCCACAACATTATCCATACAATACTCTTCCTCATCCCACAGAACGCTTCTGCAACATTAAAGTACACAATTTCTTTTCTCTAAAGGATACAAAACAATGCCTGCTAATATTCAGCTCCATAGAAAACAAAGAAAAGATCGAGCAGATAAAAAAAAAGGAAAAGTCATATACTCACCGTCCACTAAAACAATTTACAGAAAACGTACAAGCAACAGAATAGGCAACTGTTCTCTTGCAAAGTACAACAACAGTCACCACAAACAAAAATATTGCTCCTGCGTCAAAAAAGAAAAGTAAGCAAATAGGTAGTAAACAAAACAACTGGAAATTAACCTCAAACTATGTCTCGCAATCTCAATGTAGCCGCAGTAAAACATTAAAATAACATTTTACAAAGACATTTCCGATGCAAGGTTTTTAGCAATCTAATAAAAAAGATCTGAAAAGTCACATTATTCCCTAAAAATTACCAAAGCAAACTGACACGTGAGGCTCTGATTGACAGTGCATTCAAAAGAAATGTATTTAATTAGTTTTAAACAGAAAAAAAACACTAACTAAATTTATTTAAAACTACAAAAAGAATGTAAACATGCGCAATGTGAACACAGATAACATTTCTAATTTCTGTGCAGGTTAATGGTTTCACACCAGCAGCACAGAACCATACTTCAAAGAAGAAGCATTTAACCATAAACAAACAAACCCAATTTCCATAGACACTAATGGAACAGGCTATGAAATAGTAGCAAATACTTATAAGAAAAATCTCCCTAAGAAACTTTGAACCGAATGTTCCTATGTCCACACAAGTCGTTCAGTATACAAATGGATGAGCAGCTCAATATGAAAAGTGTGGCAACAGTTGTTCAAATGTTTACGACAATTCCTCAATCACTATGTTAAAAAAGAAGACAAAAGTAGAATCAACATGTTAAAAAACATGGACTCCTGCCCAGTGCGCATCCACACTGAACTGCAAGTATATTCATTAGCCTGCATTTCAGGAACTGCTTGTACAAGCATCTTACAGCATATCAGAATGTTAGCAATACACCATTCTACAATGAAAAACCTTGTGAACAGATTAATGCTAAATGTCCTGCTCTTGAACTGCAAAAGCTCAATGACAATCTACTAACTGGTACAGTTTGGTAGACAATCCTGGGAGAAAAAAAACAGGATTGTTTTAAAAAAGAGTACTTGACCACCTACCCCGAACTCAAAAATATTGATCCATTACAAATAATAAGGTGGAATTCCCCGTAGTCCTGCAGCTAGAGTTCCAATTGAGTATCACATTCTAACAATATCTGAAGAGATTAACTTAATATGTTGAATTTATGGCAAAATATATTTTTATTAGATTATTGTATTGCAAGGAACTCATGGTGGCAACAGAGGACAGACACACGTGATCACAGTTCAAGGGTGTTTATTAAACTGCATAGGTAGGTTGGAAAAGGCCTAATCTAAACCTAAGTCTAAAATGGGAGCATGCTACCACCATCAAATAATAATAAGGCAGTCCTATTGATGTCTTGTCAAATAAAAGGGCCTATACTAAAAAAAACTATTGCCAATCCTTACAACTAAATATAAAACGAGTGTGGGATAGGGCTCACAAGAAAGAAAGAAGTGTTCAAAAATGATAAGTCAGGATGTGGTAGCCAGAGGTCTCTCTTCCTCACGTTTTGAGCACGGGACAAGGCAGGACTCCGGAGCACAGCACATGTTTAAGCTTTCCCAGCACAAGACTACAATTCCGTTCTCAGGACCTTCGGTGGATAAGTCTCTTCTCTACAAAAAAGTCTCTTGCCTGCGAGGACCTGATGTGTTCAAAATAACAAAGAAAAGGTTCCTTTCTGATTGCAGTTAGGGTGATGATTCTTCACCCCTCGGTCCCCTTCTTCTGGGTTCAGACTCTTGAATATCAGCCTCCCTTCGTCAGGTTCACTATGGCTCGTATTCAAAAGATTACATCTGCTACATTCATGCGTCGTTGGGTGATGGTTTCTCATTTCTGGATCCCCCTCCTCCGGGCTCAGACCCTTCTCAATGTTTGTCTCCCTCCGTCAGGCTCCCTACGGCGTTTGTTCCAAAATAATTTCACCTCTTGCATTCACAAGTCTTAATGTCCTTTTAGACAATTTCCTCTGGACATCCCTCGGTCGGGTTCACTGTTCATTGGGGCATCATGCTTTGCCCCGGTTTCACGTTTGCCAGCCTCGTAGTTCCTTCTACTTCCTTCTACTTTCATTTAGCTTTCCAATGGTTTGTCGGTCAAAGACTTTCAACTGAAACATCACACCGGATGGGTAACCCCTATACCATGGAACTGGGGAACAACAAAGTAACACAAAAAGATCCCAAAGGGAAAAAGGGAGTTCACATGGAGGAGTACTGTAATAATTTAAGTACTCAATTATGGAGATAGAGGCGAGGAAAAAAAGGGGAGCCCAGTCATAAATATTCACATTTTCGTTTTTAATTTATCACCATTATAGAATTGCATAATATATAAACATCAAATCAACAATAAAATAGATGAATTAATTTTAATATAAAATACTCGTCAAATCTAATGCCTCAAACCATTCAATAGCAGTTTAATTGCCACAATTCGTAACCTCGTATTACTCAAGGTAAAGCATCACTATCTCATTTTGAATTTCATTCAAATAGTGGAAATGCTGTGGAGAGAGCGAATAGTTAACAATTGGATAAAGTGCTAAATGCAACCAAGTACTAAGTGCCAAATTGTTAACAATGAAATAAAGAAAATAAGTGCTAGATGCAAAAAAGTGCTAAGTGCCTACTGTGCATTACTGTGCATACATGATCTTCAAATATCATAACAGTTTCGGCGAATTCAACCTATCTGGCTCAATTGAGCGAGTCAGTAGTCGCCTTCTTCAGGGCGCACTAAATATTGCAAATAAAAACCTAGAACGAACTAATGCTTAGATTTTTGTCTATCATTCAGTGGTTCTCACAGGTAAAACTTTGTACAATTCATCAGGGCTTTGATTGTAGATCTGGAGGTCTGTGAAAGACGTTGACCCTTAATAAAACACATTAAAACAGACAAAATAGAAAAAACAAAAAAACTTCATGTTAAAATACAGAGTATAATGAGTGAGCCTCCTAATTTTCGATGCCTCTAGCCATAGAAATAAAACCTGGGGATATATATATATATATTCACCTAAGTTGTTTCAGAAATGGTGTTTTATTAAGGGTCAACGTCTTTCACAGACCTCCAGATCTACAATCAAAGCCCTGATGAATTGTACAAAGTTTTACCTGTGAGAACCACTGAATGATAGACAAAAATCTAAGCATTAGTTCGTTCTAGGTTTTTATTTGCAATATTTAGTGCGCCCTGAAGAAGGCGACTACTGACTCGCTCAATTGAGCCAGATAGGTTGAATTCGCCGAAACTGTTATGATATTTGAAGATCATGTATGCACAGTAATGCACAGTAGGCACTTAGCACTTTTTTGCATCTAGCACTTATTTTCTTTATTTCATTGTTAACAATTTGGCACTTAGTATTTGGTTGCATTTAGCACTTTATCCAATTGTTAACTATTCGCTCTCTCCACAGCATTTCCACTATTTGAATGAAATTCAAAATGAGATAGTGATGCTTTACCTTGAGTAATACGAGGTTACGAATTGTGGCAATTAAACTGCTATTGAATGGTTTGAGGCATTAGATTTGACGAGTATTTTATATTAAAATTAATTCATCTATTTTATTGTTGATTTGATGTTTATATATTATGCAATTCTATAATGGTGATAAATTAAAAACGAAAATGTGAATATTTATGACTGGGCTCCCCTTTTTTTCCTCGCCTCTATCTCCATAATTGAGTACTTAAATTATTACAGTACTCCTCCATGTGAACTCCCTTTTTCCCTTTGGGATCTTTTTGAAAGACTTTCAACTGCCCTGGGGATTTTGCTAGACCACTGTATGACCACTTTGACCTTTTCCTGGTGGCTCTCCTAAGGTCTTCTGGTATCGGAAGTTTCACCAAAAAGGGGATCAACCAGAGTCCCATGAGTGAGCACCCACGTGGTGCCGGACCTCTCTGCAGCTGGTTTAACCCTAAGATATTAACAGTTCTTTGAACTTCCCTTAATTTCTCAATTGCCACTTTCGTTCAACACAGTTCGGTTTCTTATTGGTTCTCCCCTCGACTCACTGGCTGTGATGAACCACTTGGCTTTTCTGGTCTCTGGAGTCAAGAACGGTACCACGGTAGCAAGCATATCTCCCTGTCCTGTTTCAGTGTAGGAGGGCTTTGTGTACTGTTGACATCTGCTGAAACACATGCTGGCTATTGTTTGCGGTCTTAAGATTCCTTCCACAGAGGCTCCGCGGGTCAGGGACAGAAAGGACAGGGTTACTTGTTTCCTTGTTGCCCCTTCGGTTCTCGCCGCCTTTCTCCACCTCTTGAACTGCCGCCCTGGGATAGCTGTCTCGTTGTGCGGTTTGCCTTGCTTGCAGTGTGCTCTCATGCTCCACCATTTATCCGTGTGCGGAAGGGGAAAGGGCTTCAGGTGTATGTGATTCTGGTCAATTGCCTGACTTTGCCTGACCCTTGTGTTGGGACATGTCAGGTAAATGACTCTGGTGTTAGTGTGTTGTCTTTCGTAATGTGCGAATGTGTTGCGTCGGAAAAGGGGGGTAGAGTTACTGAGTATCCTAAATGGTTGGATGGGGAAAAGGTGTTATAAGAAGGGGGATACTGCATCTCACCCATCGGTGTCCCACTTCCACTCTCTGAGGAACCCCATCCAAGTGATCCTTCCTCACTGGTCCACCCCCAGGAACTGGATCCAATAGCAATGGCCGTGTCCTGGCCACCTGGATGACAGATCCCTGGGGACTAGTCAGGGAGACACCTTCAGGTTTCTCACAATATATAAAAGATAAATATTGTTATATTTTTCCTTTTTAGATCTATGGGCCTCATTAGGAGTTTGCCGGTGTGGTAATAACATGTCAGTAATTCTGTTTACCGGCACGTTACTGCACCGGCAAACTCCAAGCCAAGGGCTGGAGGTATTTCTGCCACCTGTGAGAGGTCAGTAATATGTGGCTCACAACTGTGTTTAGTGTCCTCAAGGTATGATATTTCATTTTAAACAAAACAGTAAATAAAGCCTAAATAAAGCTACTCTACCCGGGGATTCCCTATCTAGTCTATGATCTAAGGGAAAACTTCCTGGCATACACAAAACTAACCCTCACACTAAACAACAAAATATACCAAGTAACACAAGAGCAACATGAATAAAAGATTACCACACAGCCAGTGTCTTCGACGAATTCTGCTTGTCCTGGGCAGATCTTGCTCCCCCAGGAATGTCCCAAAGTCAATCTCTTCCAAGAAAAAGAAAGTCCAAAATCAGTCGTTGAAAAGTTCCAAAGAAACAAAAGTTGACTCAAACAAAGAAATCCACTGGTGCCAGTTTATTCTTCGCTTGATGAAAATATTCCCTTTCCAAGTTTCACACAGAAAACAACAGCACCAATGGTATTCCTCGATAACCTCTTTCCAGGAAAGAATGGATAACGTTTGTGACAAAAGTACCACTTCTGCATAACAACAGCTCTTCCTCTGGTACTTCTGCAGCATCTGGAATATTCCTTGTCAGGATGCTTCTTCCCAGAGTTTGCTCTCTCTCTAGCAAGTCTCTTCTGCCAATGAAAATGTGAGAACAGGCTTCTTTGCCCCACAGTCTGCTTCTGCTTCTACTTCTGCTTCTACTACATTCAAATAATGTTCTAACAAATGTATAAATAACCATAGTACCACTGCTTCCGCTGCTACTTTGTATTTTAGGCAACTTCAACAAGACACTTCGAACTCTACAGGTTGGCAAGGTACTCTTCTCTCTTGTATAGTAAGAAAGGCAGCCTCTTTGCCTTTCCTTTCTGTCTTGCAGCTACCCTTAAATCAGTCTTTGCTCCTAGATTGCTTCGCTCTCTGAACTTGAACAGTCTCAGCTCTACAGATTTAGAAACAATTTCTTTTAACAAGCACCCAGCCCCCTTCCCCAGCTTCATGTAAACCATCCTGTTTCCAGTAGTTATCCTGAAACTGTACTGCCATTCTTCCAGCCTTAGATAAGCTTGTCACCCTTATATCAGAGGACTCTACAACAGCTTCAACAACTTTCAAACAATGGTGTTCAATTCTTAATTAGGCTGATTTCACCATGAAAAGGTTTTGTCCACTGGCTTGGGTAATGCTTGTTATTTTACTAACTTCAGCAACTTCTACACTGCTAAATAATTGTTCAAAATGTTACAAGAATTAGGCTTCTCTGCAGAAACTAATTTAGGTACACGTTTTGATGACAAACTGCCACTTAAAAGGTTTGCATTCCCTCTTTTCAGGGTAGCATTCAACTTCAATAGAAATCGTGAAACACTGTTTCATAAGCATCACCTCTCTTTGATGTAAGATTGGCTTCTTGTAACAATGTGGGAAAGTCAACTTTTGCTTAATAAAGTTTACTGGCAAAGTTATACTTCTTAATAGGAGACACTCGTTCGGTAACACTTTAGATCTAACAATAGGCAAAGGAAAGGCTTTCTCTTCACACAGGCTTCACACAGGTACTTTAACTTTGCTGCGATAAGCACGTGATGCAATTCCCTTGTTAGAGCAACTTCCCACGGCTGCAAACAACTTCTACTCGCTTTCACTTATACAAAAGCTATAATCAAGTTGGATACAGTTACTGGCAAGGTGTTCCTGATGATTTGTAGTACAGCGCTTCATTCACCGACTCCACAATCACAACAGTTGCGGGTTGCTTCTGCTGCCCAACTTAATTTATTCTGCTGCTACTGCTACAGGCAAACTTTGGGACCCACACCCCTCTGCGGTACGGGTGTCTATGACTCGGCCTCGATAATGGAGAGTCTCCCTCTCACCAGCTTCCCTCGGCTTGCCTCTGCACACTGGCCTCAGGTGGATGCACAACGTCAGCTCTGCATTCACAGCAATAAGGCGCACCTGGAAAGACTGCCAGTTTCTTCAAGTATCTTCCAATGCAGCCACAGCCAAACAGGGTTTGTGAGCACAGGACCAAATCAGAACCTGCAGGTGAAATCTCCTCTTCCTTTACTCTGGCGTCCCTTCTGTGGTCACACTTCATAGTTAACTGCCAGCCTTGTGCTCTGCTTCACCTTCTAATGATACTGCTGACCTTCCAGCTCCTGCTCAAGCTCCTTTCTACTGGTCCTTCCTGCTGAAGCCTTTTATGCCTCTCAGGTGGGTTTGGCTTCAGGTACAGACCCTTAGGACTAATTGCCTGACCGTGCCAAAAGCTATTA